>NC_058133.1:473016596-473120163 GCF_016433145.1 Gracilinanus agilis
CAGAATTTCTCTGTCTCTTTGTCTCTCTCTCTCTCTCTCTCTCTCTCTCTCTCTCTCTCTCTCTCTCTCTCTCTCTCTCTCTCTCTCTCTCTCTGCTCTATCCACAATTAGACCGAGCTCCTTGAGAGGAGGGCTTGGAATTTGGAACACAAATCTTTTTTGAGTTCAGATCTGGTCTCAGACACTTCCTAGCTGTGTGACCCTGTCTATATCTGTTCCTCATCTGTAAAATGAGCTAAAGAAGGAAATGGCAAACCACTCCACTATCTCCGCTGTGACAACCCCAAAATAAGGTCCCAAAGAGTCAGAAACAACTGAACAGCCATAAACAACAGGTGGCTAAACAATTCTTTTTTTTTTACAAAAAAGATAAACAAAAGGTAAATAAAGAACTGGGCAAAATGTTTTTTAAAAAGGGAGAAGGAGAATCTAGGCGGCTCATTGGATGGAGCACCAGGCCTAGAGATGGGATTGGTAGGTTGTGGAACGTGGGAAGAAATTAGTTAAGTTAGGCTAGCCAGGACACCCCTAGGCCAAATCATTCCTGGGTTTAAATTTGGCCTCAAACATTTCCTAGCTGTGGACTCTGGACAAGTCTGAGGCAGTCTTTGTGTTTGGTGCTGGTCACCTGAGCCCTGAAAAGCTCTGGTACCAGCAGGTTGGTTAATCCAAAAACAACTTGACCCCTCCAAGAGGCTATTGGGAGTCATTTAGAGAAATAGAGTCTGTAATAGATATTTTATCTGGATCCCATTACAAAATCATCGACAAGTAAAACTGTGTGTATGATTTTTTCTGCACTGCATGTCAGGTAGCAGATTGAATGGGCCATCTAAGGTAAAAATCTGAGACTCTTCTTTTGACTCATTTTTAGAGCCCCACCTTTTCTCAATATTCTTATTGGAAAGCTTTGAGTCCTTAGCAGACCAGGAGCTACTGAGTTAACAATTTCTTTCTTTGATAATTAAGAAGCCTGAACTCTAAAAAATATATTACTTAGATAGTCAAGACTGGACACAGACAAGGCCAAACAAGACCAGGTGCAATCCTGTAAATCAGGGCAGAATGCAATTAGTAAAAATCTCCATGAAATATGTTTCTGCTCCCAGAATTAACCCCCTACTAATTGGTGGTTGGAATTTGGCCCTTGTCCTTGTACCTATATCTCTACTTTTTAGACTTTAATGGGTTGTGTATGATTTGTAACCCCTTCACAGCTGTGACTCTTTCTTTGTGTTCTTTGTTTGAAACCAGTATAAAATAAACTCAAGAACTCTATGAAGTTGGAGCAGCTATGGGCTAACCACTAGTCTGGCTGTTCTCAGTTTCTGTTTCCTGCCTTTTCAATCTGACGCCATTAAACGCCACTCAGAACCCCCCAAAATATATAGAGCTGGCTCTCTATATGAAAATATTTTCTTTAGAGGTTTTAATTAAGATATATTAATTGTTTTATTAATATTTTATGCGTGTATAACTTCTGCATGTAACCTTTTTTTTTTTTTTAAACCCATACCTCCTGTCTTGGAGTCAATACTATGTGTTGGCTCCAAGGCAGAAGAGTGGTAAGGGGTAGGCAATGGGGGTTAAGTGACTTGACCAGGGCCACACAGCTGGGAAGTGTCTGAGGTCAAATTTGAACCTAGGACCTTGTAGGAGGCCAATAAGAGAAACAGAGTCTCAAATAGATGAAAATCTGAGACTCCTCTTTTGACCCCTTTTATGATCCACACCTTTTCTTATTGAAAAACATTATAGCCTTCTAGGAAAATTTTAAGTTCTTAGTAAACCAACACTTAATGAGTTAACAGCCTTTTTTCACTCAGCAGAGTAAAGCTGCAGCTGTGGGTATATCTCTCTAACTGCTCCAGGCGTCCCAAGGTCACGGAGTGGCAAGCTCGGGAAAAATAACTTTTAGATAAAGTGAGGCTCATTTTTAGCCTTGGGATTTTTTTTTCATCTGGCATTATCTTTATATAATGTAAAACTATAACTTTATTGTGCTTTGATATGACATAATTTGTGTCTCTGCGCAAATGTGAAGTTTTGGGAGGGGCTTCTTTTGTGTGAAATGAGTCTTGAAATATATATAATAAAATCCATACTCCTGGAGACAGCTGGAAGCATGAGCTAAAAGATCTTCACATCCTTACTTCTTATCAACTAAGTAGTCTTTATCAGATTATCTGGAGATGATAAAAAAGATCTTGAGAGGACCTTCCATATCTAGGCCTGGCTCTCAATCCACTGAGCTACCCAGCTGCCCCCTGCATGTAATCATGATGGCCAGTATTATAATTATTTGAAATCATAATAGAATTAATGATAAGGAATATCCTCAATTATTAATTAATTGAATAATTGTCTATGAGAATCAGTAATCAGTGATCATATTGTGAGTAAAAATCACAAAGAAAATCCTCTGAAGGAGATAAGATATCCTTGCCAAAGGGAGCTATGTGCATTGTATCCAGTATTCTGGAAGGTGTCCAGATAGTATGATATCTCAGTTGGCTTTGAAACTACTGGAAGTGACATTGGCTTTTACCATATATGAAACTGATCATAACTTTTATAGTGTACTTTCTTTTTAAAAAATTTTTAATTTTTTAAAAAAATTTTGAATATTTTCCCATATTTACATGTTTCATGTTCTTTCCCTCTCCCCCAAATCCCCTCCCAACCTCCTGTAGCTGATGCACAATTCCACTGGGTTTTACATGTATCATTGATTAAGACCTAATTCCATATTATTGATAGTTGGACTAGAGTTATTGTTTAGCATCTATATCCCCAATAATATCCCCATCAGTCCATGTGTTCAAGCAGTTGTTTTTCTTCTGTGCTTCTACTCCCACAGTTCTTCCTCTGAATGTGGCTAGTTTTCTTTCTCATAAGTCCCTCAGCATTGCTCTGGATCCTTGCCCAAAACCCATTATTTGACAAAAACTGTTGGGAAAATTGGAAAACAATATGGGAAAGATTGGGTCTAGATCAACATCTCACACCCTCTACCAAGATAAATTCAGAATGGGTGAATGACTTGAATATAAAGAAGGAAACTATAAATAAATTAGGTGAGCACAGAATAGTATACTCGTCAGATCTTTGGGAAAGGAAAGGTTTTAAAACCAAGCAAGAGTTAGAAAAAATTACAAAATGTAAAAAAATAATTTTGATTACATTAAACTAAAAAGTTTTTGTACGAACAAAACCAATGCTACCAAAATTAGAAGGGAAGCAACAAATTGGGAAAAAATCTTTATAACAAAAAACTTGGACAAAGGTCTAATTACTCAAATATATAAGGAACTAAATCAATTGTACAAAAAATCAAGCCATTCCCCAATTGATAAATGGGCAAGGGACATGAATAGGCAATTTTCAGATAAAGAAATCAAAACTATCAACAAACACAGGAAAAAGTCTTCTAAATCTCTTATAATTAAAGAAATGCAAATCAAAACGACTCTGAGGTACCACCTCACACCTAGCAGATTAGCTAACATGACAGCAAAGGAAAGTGGTGAATGTTGGAGGGGATGTGGCAAAATTGAGACATTAATGCACTGCTGGTAGAGTGCTGAACTGATCCCACCATTCTGGATGGCAATTTGGAACTATGCCCAAAAGACTTTAAAAGATTATTTGTCTTTTGGTCCAGCCATAGCACTGCTTGGTTTATACCGCTTAGAGTGTACCTTCTTAAAAAATGAGACCTTCTTGGGTTACCCCCTCTGAAATGTTCAGAAGACCACTCCCCTTTTAAGGAGGGGGGTCTAATCTATATAATTTGACTCTCTATATACAGGTTGTTGCATAAACACTGTTATCTTTGACCAAGCTGGAATGGGCCTGGACCTGGACATTTTGTAGTTTATGACTTTCTATAATAAATGTCAGTATGGCTCAGATAATTGCTTCCCAGTATTTATTTTTCATTTTTACAATTTGATGACACTAGAGATGGGACTGAGGTTTGGATTCCTAGTTTTTGTGCCCCACCAGGTGAGTTTTTTGGGGACAACAAGTGATCTGAAGGGACTCTGGACCAGGGCTCTAATCCAATCAAGACCTCACCACTTCTAAGCTTAAGGTAAAAACTTTGTTTTTAGGAGATTTAAAAAAATTTTCCTTTCGGGCCTTCCTATTTTATATTTTGTGTTTTATGTTTTTAAGAGGTTGTTTGAATGTGGAATCTTGTTACGAATACCATATTTCCTTAAATCTTTTAGTTAGGATGTTTTAACCATTTCAAGGCTCAACTTGTGACCAATTTGAGGGCCAGTTTGTGCTTTAAAGGGCTATCTATAGATTCTTCTTTTAATTTTAAACATACTTTATCCCTATAAATAAAAAAAATTGCAACAGAAGTGTGTGTCAATTCTATTATATAAAAATAATTGAATTGTTTCAACTGAAATTAAGTCAACCTCTTGTAAGTAAATTCACTTGTATAATCATTGAACTTAGGAATGAAGAAACCATTTGCAAAATTGTTGTTACTTATCCTTTCACATGTAGGATTAAATCCTTGATAACATCTGGTCTTCCTAAAAAAAAATGGAACTAATTGGAGTGGAAAGTTTTGCAAAAACATTCTGCAAGTCAAATGTAAATGACTAATGAGGCATGTAAAAACCCATAATTTTCTGAATTTTAAGTACTTTGTAAGTTCTTAATAGTTTTATTGTTAATAAGATCAAGACCTCAGGATTTTGGATGATTTTCATTACCTCAACTAGTTATTGGAGAAATAATATTTGAAAAGCTATACTAATTTCTATAGAATTTTGTTATATAAAAGATTTTAGCAGGAACATTTAGAGAATCTCTACAAGCAACACAAAGCCAAAGAAGCAAATCTTCTTAAGAGGACACCTATTCCTGAATATCTGAGATAAGATCTGAGATGGAATCTATGGACACTGGGGATGCCTTACTAACCTGATGTTAGTTAAAGTTGTTAATTGCTATTATATTACCTTTGCTTTCTGTTTCACTATACCTGTATACCAAGTTCTGTTTATAAGTTGGGAGAATAAACAGGGGATTTAAGATCATGATAGGGACACTTTAGGCCCCAAACTACCTCGAATAGACTGATTGTTTTGCCTTTACCTCTCTTCTACCTGCAGAAAAGACAAAGGGGGAAACTGTATGTCTTACCTTATGAAATATTGTTTGGTCACCCTTTTATCTAGGCTAAACTTTCTCCCAGTATATGCCACACTATTGGGAAGAGAACCTTCTGTTTCTTTTTTATATAAAATCATTGCAGAGATGGCTAAAGGAGCTACCTGAAGCAGGTCTTACTATACAACTTGAGACTCTTGGTATTTTTCCGCCTCTCTATATGGATTTTCAATCTGGTGATCAAGTCTAAATAAACAATTTCCACAAAACTAGAGGCATACAACCATCCTGGGGAAGACCATTCAAGGTACTATTAACAACTCTTACTGCTATTAGGATTGAAGGAAAAGACTCTTGGATCCATTGCTTTCATGCTAAAACTATATTGATTTGTTTGTGCCTTCCTTACTTGTTGTACAAAGCAGGTTTGGTCCCCTCATTAATCAGTCCTGTTGTTCAACTATTTCTATTTAGGCTAACCCTATTTTAGGCCTGCTTGTTTTTCTAGAGTTTGACAACATTATCACAGACTGAGAACCTTTGAAGACACTATCATTTCTGAACTATGGCCTTGTTGATTTTACCAGCAAATCTCCTTTCCTAACATCCTTTGGCCCTGACCAATGCCCTTAAACTCCTGTGTTCCAACACAGTACTCGGGTGAACAACTACCAACTTTGACATAACCTGATAGTACACTTTTTTTATTGACCACTGTCTCTAGATTTATTGTATTGTACCATGTTACTTTGATATAGACATCATTTGTGAACTGTTCCCTAGTTGCATTTGACATCTTTCCATATCAGTAAACGAGTGCCATTTTAGAGTTGTTCCTCATACATTGTACCCTATATTCTTTTTGACTGTATCAGCCCATTCTTTGGACTGGGTCCAAAGGTGGGGAATTGTAAAAAAAATTGGCTAAGCTGTTTTAATCAGAATATATTCATTGTTTTATTAATATTTTGAGTGTGTGGCACTTCTTCATGTAACCTTCTTTGATGACCAATATTATAAGAAGTTATAATCATAATAGAATAAATGATAAGGAATATTCCCATTATTAACTGAATAATTATGCATGACAATCAGGAATCGACAATCATATTGTGATTAAAAATCACAAATAAATTCCTCTGAAATATCTTAGTAAGATATCCTTGCCACGGGGACCTGCAAGCATGTGTCCAGCATCCTAAAAGGTGTCTGGATAGTATGATATCTCACTTAGCTTTGAAGCTACTGGAAGTGACCTTGGTTTTTACCATATATGGAATTAATCATTACTTTATAGAATATACCTTTAAAAAAGAGACCTTCCCTGTTCACCTCTTCTGAGAAGAGATGTTCAGAAGATCACTTCCCTTTTAACAGAGGTAAAGTGGGGAATTTGTGTAGTTTGACTCTCAATGTATAGGTTGATGCATTAGCACTGGCTATTTGGCCAAGCCAGAATGGATCAGCACCTGATATTTTGTAATGTATAACTTTCTACAGTAAATGCCAGTATGGCTCAGATAATTCCTTCCTAGTATTTAATTTTTTTTTTTTTACATTTTCCTTCAATGACATAGATCAGCGATTCCCAAAGTGGGCGTTACTGCCCCCTGGTGGGTGCTGCAGTGATCTAGGAAGGCAGTGATGGCCACAGGTGCATTTATCTTTCCTATTAATTGCTATTAAAATTAAAAAAAAATTAATTTCCAGGGGGCTAAGTAATATTTTTTCTGGAAAGGGGGAGGTAGGCCAAAAAAGTTTGGAAACCAATGACATAGATGGTATCCCATTCATACTTTGGCATCTTATGTGGTTCTTATGAAGATCCTCTTATAAGTTAACATTAGGGGTTCATCCACTCAAGATGATAGGTGCCTCCCTTGTTTTCTCTTGGCATCATGAGCACCCAGGCTGTTCACATCTATTTGCCTAGCTTTCCCAAGAGAAATATTATGGCCATTCTAGTTACCATATTTTAGGAAAGTCTTTGATAAGTTGGATGAGCATGACCAGGAAGTTGAAAGGCCTTGAAGATATATGGAAGTTGCAGAGAGGCAGACTCAGTTCATGATGAAAATTTCCTAGTGATTTTCTATCAGTACGCAAAAGTGGGAAGTAGATTTCTTTTCACTTGAAGCCTTTGAGTGAAGGCAAATTCATTATTTGCCAGGGACACAGCATAAAGGATTCCCAGGCAGGCATGGGCTGAACTCTTGGGACTCTGAAAAATGGCATATTAATATATATTATTGAAATATCCTTATTTATTTTAATATCATTTCTTAAAATGCCATATTTGTAGGTTTAAAGGTTATTTTATATTCATTTTATAGTATGTGGGCGTGTTCAGGTATCTAATTATCATTCAGTTGGTTTCCAATCATGCCTGACTCTTCTTGAACCCATTTAGGATTTTCTTGACAAAGACACTGGAGTGGTTTTGCCATTTCCTTGTCCAGCTTATTTTATAGTACAGGAATGAAACAGAAAATAGATATTGATTAGGTTTGATAACATAAAGAATTTTGGAAAGGTATCTCTGAAACTGCAGAGTGGATGAGGCAAGAGAGTGTGCATGAGCTTAGAACTTTGAAGAGAGGAGAGCAGGCAGAGTTCTGACAGTTGGTCTCTGGCTTCTGGATAAGACTGCCTCAACTCAGACCTTGCTCTCTGGATGATAGGAAATATCTCTGCTGATGATAGGAAAGAGAGAACTCTGAAGCATCTTGAGGGGTTTTCACTTTCTTGATTGTGGAAATATACCAAGAAGAACTTGTCAGATCCGCTGTTTTGAAAAGAACAGTTTGTGAAAGGAGAAAGACCAAAAGCCTGCTTGCCTGAGCTCTGAGAGACATCTCAGAGCTACACTCTGGTCAGTTAGCCTTTGAGACATTGGGCTAATTGACTCTGCTTACATGGAGATACTTTATCATAAATAAGTTATTCATATATAAGGATTATAGATTAGTCTTAGTCAGATAGAGTTTTTATGGGTTTTAGTAAGTGATAAAGAGTTCAGAGTAGCTTCAAGAAATAGAACACTTTGCTGTGAGGCAAATGTAGAAAAGAGGGTGAATATTTAGTTTCCCTTTAGTGTTAAGTTTCCTTGTTTCTAATTCTTATATTCATATATTTTAAAATACAAATAAATAGATTTTTATAGATATATTTAGTCTCCAAGCAGTTGTGTACTGGCCCAGTGAAGGGAAGTCACTCGTGGCTTTCCTTCTAAGAGGAGAGCTGAAAAAATTCCTTGTGATCCTCTGGCAAAGTATTCTAACACAGTATCCTCCTTAATAACATCTTTTTATATCCAATACTACAATAGATGAAGAAACTGAGGCCAACAGGATTTAGTGAGTTACTCAGGGTCATGTATCTAATAAGAATCTGAGGCCAGATTTGAACTTAGGAAGATGAATATTCTTGACTCCAGGCCTTGCGCTCTAACCACTGTCCCACCTAGCTAACCTGAATGATATCTAAGGGGGCCCATTAATTTGATCAGCAACATGTCGACAAATCACCCCTTCTGTATGCTGCAATTCAGCCAAAGTGAACTTCTCTCTGTTTTCATAGATGATACTCCATCTCCCATTGCTATTCCTTTGCATTAGGTGTCTCTTATGCCTGAAATGAACTCTCTCCTCACTTCTACTTTAGAGTCCTTTTCCCTTTCTTCAAGACACACTTATACATGAAGACTTTCCTAACTGCCAAAGCTGTTAGTACCCTGCCTCCCAAAGTATGCTGTGTTTTACTATGTTCTATTTATTTGTTTGTATTCCACTCTAAACTGTAGTCCAAATAGAGTGCATGTCAGCCCTGCAAAGCCTTGCTGCAGAGAATTTCTGACAGTTGATAGGGTTTGGAATCTTGAGGAAATTCAGTTAACCTGGGAGACTCGTGGAGAGTAGAAGGGTCAATCTGAGCTCTTTCTTTGGATTGAAACTTGGCCTATATTCTGCAGCTTTTCTCTTTAAAATTATTAGCTTAATTATTTCTTTTGAATCTCCTTAACCTCCCTTATTCCCCATCTTAATTTTTCCTTCCCTGCCTGAATTTCTGTGAGGATTTTGAAAGGAGGGTTGTTCGGAGTGTTAGTTTTAAACTTGATAGTTTTAAATAGTCAAATAGGGCTTACCCTTGTTACAAATTATCTATTAAGTCATTGTATCCAACTTTCCTAACCCCTTTGATTACAAAACCACTTGAGAGCTGAGTTAAGGTAGGTCCTTTCTCAGTTTCATATTCCTGTCTCCCTCCTCCCCCACCTGAAGCTTTCTCTAGGCGGCTGTTAGGGTTACCTTGTATCCTCTATCCTTTCCAATCAACCCTTAAATTAATAAACCCAGTTTGTCTTTTAATCAAAACCTTTGGCTACTTCATTAGTTGATTGATAAGAGAGAGAGAAGGGAAGAAAGGAAACATATAGTCTCTTGAGTTGTGAAGGGAGTTGGAGGGGTCCATTTTGGAGGAAGTGCAATCTTATACTTCCTCTGAACTGTTCCTTTGTAAACCTGAGAAACTGACTAGCAGCCTTCTAGTCAGTTTCATGCCATTCTTGGTTGCCTTAACCTTTGTCTGTAGAAGTGCCCTTCCTGCTTGAAGGGCTCAGTCTGTTTCCTTTTAGGGTCTCTGTCTCAAATCCTGTGTCCCAGTCACTCTCCCAGGCTGTAGCTGTTTGCCAAAGTATCTCATCCTCTCCCTTGCAAACCTTTATACATCCGTGTTTGTACTCCCTAAAATCAGCCATTCCCTTACTTCTCCTACCACCTTAATTTACCACCTCCACTATAGTACCTTCCTTATCCGTTTTACTGCCTTAGGGATCCACAAACCCCTATCCACAGTGCCTTATCCCCTATTCATCCTACCGTTAGTTCCTTGCCTTGCCTTATCCTTCATTCCAACCATACCTCTGCCTTATTCCCTATTGCCTCTAACCTATTCCTTTAATTACCTCCAGCCTTTGGTCTCATATCACCCCATTATCTCGGTACCTTATTATATCCCTGCCTAAATTCCCTTATTACACCTAGCTACTACCCCTAGCTTAATCCTCTTATTACACTGCCTTAATTCCCTTATTACAAAACCTATGACTCAATTCACTTTATATTTTTCTACACATATGTAAGTATATGTAAAATATATGTATATACTTTATTTTTTAAATACCCTTACCTTTTGTCTTAAAATCAATACTAAGTATGGTTCTAAGGCAGGAAATCAGTAAGGGCTAGGCATTCAGACTTAAGTGACTTGTCCAGGATTCCAACTAGGAAGTGTCTGAGTCCAGATTTGAACCCAGGGCCTCCTGTCCCTAGGCCTGATTCTCTATCCATTGAACCACCTAACTGCCTCTACACTTTAGTCCTCCCCTCATGTACCACATGATACTGTGGAGTTGACCTTCAATCCCTAAGGAGGCTTATTTAACCAACAAAGCACAAACTCTGGTAGACATCATAAAAACGGAAAGGCTTTAGAGTACTGGTCCAGCCATACTGTTTGAGGAGCAGCCCAAGCCAGGTTCAGAGGGGATAGCTCACAGTTGATGAATTTCTCCAGCTGTAGCAGCAACAAAGGTAGAGTAATCTGTATTGGTGGAAAGAGTCCCACTCCCAAACCAATTAAATCATGAATTTGTGAAGCATCAAAGCATCACTGATACTCCACAGAGCCCCTTTCATAGTTTCTTAAACTGAACCAAAAGCCACAGACTATGGATTCTTGGTAATTTCAAGAGGATCTCTTGTCTCTTTCCTGTGTTGTAAACCTGCTGGTCTTTTTCTTCATCTCTTATCCTGATCTACTGTTTTGTTACTCAGAACCGCTCTGTACTGTGCATAGAAATAAAAAACAAAAAACATAAAAGTGTTTGGAATATCTCCCTCTTAGTCTCTTACTCTGTATTCCTATTGTCAGCACCCTAGCATTCACTCATGCCTGAGTTAACACATTTAGCCTTTTCCCTTGGCAAGCTATCACAGAATCACAGCCTTGAAATGTCATGGAGGCCATCTAGTTCCTCCATTCTATTTAGAAAAAGTTTCTATTTTATATCCCTAAAAAGTGATTTTCTAGACTTCACTCAAATAGGGAAAGGGTAATTCATTACTTCTCAAGATAGCTCATTTCACTCTTGGATAATTGTATTTCAGGGATTCTTAGAACTTTTTTTGTCACAGACCTCTTTGGCAGTCTAATGAAATCTATGAACCACTTCTCAGAATAATCATGCATAAAATAAAGTGTGTACTTTATGCATGATTATTCTGAGATGTGGTTCATAGATTTCATTAGATTTCATTCATTCATTCATTTACATATATATATATATGTATATATATATATATATATATAAACAAACCAATGTTCAACCTTGGTAACCCCAGGTTAAGAAACTCTGCTCTCTATTTGCTTGGAAGTTTTAACTGAATTCAAACTAAAATCTAGTTGAGTAACTATACTGGGGGAACTTAGTTTGATCATTATCTAAATAAACAAGAACAAGTCTTATCCTTTTTCCCAAAGGGCAACTCTCCAAATACTCGAATCCAGTTATTGTGCCCCTTCCTTCCAAGTCTTCTCTTTTCTAGGCTAAACTTCCCCAGTTCCTTTAGCTGAATCTTATATAATATGATCTCTAGGCCCCTCTTCTGATGTAGTCTGATCAGGCAAAGCATGGCAGGATAGCTGCCATTGTCTCAGGCAAGGCAGCCTAGTGCTATATTAATAATCTTGGGCTGCCCTGTCATAGACCCTGTTGCCAAACAGATTATTCGTGTTACATGTCTGATCTAAAACCTCCCAGGACTTTTCCTACCTGCCAGAAAATGCCCACAATCGTGAGTCTGGCACACAAACTCCTCCATATTTTGGCTCCATCCTCCTTATTGATCCTTGCCTTCTGCTATTTCCAAATATACACAATCTACTCTTGCCAAGCTGCCTTGTTCCCTCTTCCTGGAGCATGCTGTACCCATTCCATTTTCTATGCCTGGGCATATGCATGTCTGGTGTACCTTTGTTCCTTTGATGACTATCCAAAACCTACTCTTCCTTCAGGACCCACCTCAAATGATATCTCCTTTGGGATGAAAGATCTTCTTGATCAACCTAGTTCGTGACACCTTTTGTATAATTGGAGAATCTTGAACCCTTGGACTATATCTCCCAGCATCCCTTTCCTCCTTCATCCCCACTTTGTGAGCTTATGTTATTTGTATATAGTTGTGTGTAACTCAGCCTGTCTTTCTTTTTTCCTCGTGCGTGAATGAGTGAGCTCTCTAGTTTTTATTTTCCTTTGCTTCAAGTTAGTATTAATAAACTTTATAAATATAATACTTGGAATATTTGAATATTTATTTTAATTCTCACACTTTCTTTGAATTCATATGGCACTTATTATCCACATTGCTTATTTGGGTATTTAATCATATATTATCCATGTGATCTTACTTAACTTTTGCCTCAGTTTCCTCATCTTTAAAATGGGGATAATAATAGCACCTTCCTTCTAGGGTGTGTATCTGTGTTTGTGGAGAGAGAAAAGCAGGGAAATAACAACTCTGTTGTCCGTGAAATGTCAGGAAAACTAAATGACAGTGTTACCCAGCACACTGCGTAGATTCCTTATGAGGTCCTTGTGAGATGATATAGAAAAGAGTCATGTAGGGAACCAAGGGGTTAACTTCCCCTGAGTTGTTCCCCTCCCTTTCTTGTACTCTTGAGGAGACCATGTAGGAGGCACAATCACAGAGAAAAACAGGCTTGGGAAAGACATTGGGGCGGGTTTCTTACTCCAGATGTGCCTGGCAGAAGAAAAACAATTCCCAGCCATCCTTGCTTATCATTTAATTCTCACGCTAAACAGGTTTGATTCTCATGCTATTTGCTAGCCAGAAAGATATATACATCTGCTGCTGGGGAGAGAGAGGTATGGGATAAAGCATGCAGTGCTAAATCTGTCTTTCTTTTGCCCATTCGCCTATCCTGTCCCCTTCCCAAAAGGGACCCTCCCCCTGTCCCCCAGTCATAATAGAGTCACACAAGACAAAAGGGCACATGGCCTGGATAGTTTCTGAATCAATGGAGATCGTATATTAATATCAGTGAGGTTACAGATTCATCAGTGTCAACCCTATAAGCATTTATTGCAATTAAAAATGACATATTTTATACATACTTTATAGGAAAACACAGATGAAAATCTCATAGGATGGGGGCAGTCATGGATGGAATGCAACTGACATTGCAGGAGGCAGTATCCACACTGATAAAAATCACAGATTTAGGAAAGTGAGAAAATAATTACAGATAATTTTGCATTCCTGATAACTAGGATTTTAGATATTTACCACAGGGGAAACAACATATATCAGTGGTCCTGGGTCTCCCTAGGAAATCTCTAGCAACTCAGCAGTCACTCAAAGGCTTAAATGTCAAAGAATTTGCATGTCCATGGAATAATCTAAGGCTCGGTGGAAGAATGAATGAATAAAGGATTTATTAAGTGATTACTGTGTACAGTGTACTGTGCTAATTCCTGGAAATATAGACAGAAAAGGAAGCTAGTCCTTGCTCTCAAGCAGCTCACTTTCTAATGAGGGTGACAATACATACAGAAGGATTCTGCTGCAAGTCAGATGGAAAAGCCCATCCATGGTCTTGGAGGGGTGATATCAAAGCAGATGTTATTTCCACTAATGAAATCACATCAGTTTCTGCTGTTGAACAGCTGGACAGGACGTTGGCGGCAATAATTTTTTACTTAGCCGTGCCAACGACACCTGCAGAAGCCAGGCTGTGTCTCCCTAGGGGTTGCTTCCTAGGATGATATCTGAGGCCACTGGGCTGGAAACATTCCTAAGGCTCTTGAGCTCAGGATGCCAGCCTGTCCCCATGGGGGTAGGAAGGGAGATGGTGGTCATGGTAATGGCGGTCGTTTGTTATGCCTGGCAAATACAGCCTCCTGTTTCTTCCTCAGAGTGCCTTGCTCGTTTGCCTGCCCAGTGAAGGCCTGTTGGTTGGCAATTGTTAGGGATGGTTGACCTCTTCTCCCCAGATGATGGTCATGAGGGTTGAGCTGAAAGCAGTAATGATGGTCTAGATGGTGGGGGCTCCCATTGCCTTTCTCTCTATTGTTGGCTGTTGGTCAGCAGTTGTTGCTAGTGGTGATGAGAATGGAGCCCCCTTTCTATAGTGCTTTCTCCCCTCAATGATGACCATAGGAATGAGCTGGAAAAATTGCTATTCCCAAGACTCTTGGGTTCAAAGGTCCAGGAAAGAAAATAGTGGTCAAAGTGGTGGTAGTGGTTAGACTTGCATGGCACGTGTAATCTTGTCTTTTTCTTAGGGTGTGTGTGTGTGTGTGTGTGTGTGTGTGTGTGTGTGTGCAAGTACACCCTTCTACTAGGTTGGCTTTCCTCCCATATGTGTAGCACTTGTTGGGCTCCTCAGGAATTGCTTCCCTAGATGAAGACCATGAGGGTTGGGCTGTGATGGGGGTCTGGGGGATGTTGCCATATGCATACACACCCTCACTTCTATCTCATCTAATATAAAACAACCAACCAGATTAAAGTATTTTTGAATGGGGCTGCTTGAGGATAGAACATTGCATGGGACCATCTATTTAAGAAAACAAGAGTCTCAAGAGGTGAAGAGATTTACTCAGGAAGAACAGAGTAAGTAGCAAAGATGAATTAGAACCCAGTCCTCTGATTCCAAATCTATCACTTGTTCCTATAAGTCTGGTAGTCTCAGAGATAACAGAAGAAGGCAACTTTAGTAAAAGAAAAAAAATCTGAGCATCACCCACAGGAGCATATTTTGTTGTTGTTTAGTTATTTCAGTCATGTCTGACTCTTTGTGACTCCATTTGGGATTTTCTTGGTGAAGATACTGGAGTGGCCTGCTGTTTCCTTCTCCAGCTCATTTTATAGAAGAGGAAAGTGGCAAACAGGGTTAAGTGACTTGCTCAGGGTCACATAGCTAGTGAGTGTCTGAAGCCAGAACTGAACTCATAAAAATGAGTCTACTTGACTTGAGGCCCTGTACTACATATCCACAGTGCCATCTGGCTGCCTCATGTACATATTTTCTTATTTTGAATTATGTGCACTTTCTATTGTACTAATAATGTACATGTATAGAATGCATACAAAATATAATTTAAAAAGAGTGAGACAAAGATGAAATAATATTTGAACAGGGTATCAGTTGGAATACTGTTGTTTACTGAATGGGGGAATGACATGGTGAGACCTGTACTTAAGGAAAATTAATTTAGCAACTTTGTGGACAATGGACTAGTATGCAAAGAGAACTGAGGTAAGAGAGCTGAGAAGGAACCCACTGCAATAGTTGTAGCTCTATGTAGAGAGAAGGGTTCAGATTTAAGATATGTTTTGGGGGCAGAAAAGACAAGATTTGGTGTCTTACTAGATATGTAAATGGGGAAGCTAGAGGGTGAAGTAGATAAGAGTGCTGGGCTTGGGATCAGGATGGCGCCTCTTCCTGAATTCAAATCTGGCCTCAGACACCTTCTAGCTGGGTGACCCTAGCAAGTCATCTAAACTTGTTTGCCTCAGTTTATTCACCTGTAAAATGAGCCAGAGAAGAAAATGGCAAACTATTCTAGTATTTTTGCCAAGAAAACTTCAGATGGGGTTATGCAGAGTTGGATGTGACTGAAAAAAAAGACTGAACAATAAGATATATAGTGATATAGGGTGGAAGAGAGTGTGAAGTAGGGGATGAAACCAAAGCTACTAACTTAGGTAACCTGGTGGTACCCTTGACAATCTTGATAATGATAGTAAAGTTTAGAAGAAATGTGGGTTTGGAGGAGGAAAGAAATAATGCTGTGGGATCTGAGATGAATTTCACAATCTATTCATGCCTGCTCATTCTGTATCCCTCACTCTGTCACACCTAGAAAGAAGGATCAACATCTGTCTTATTAGTTAAAGTCCAGGAGTATAGCCTGAGAGGAGCCTGCTGAATCTAGGATATGATCTGCCTGGCAGGAATTAGACATGCTCAAGAGGGGCATCCAGTAGTATTTCCCAATGGCACCAAACAGTCACTGCTTTTGATTCCTGGTAGCTTATAGTTTATAATTGCTGTGATCCTGAGATAGTTGGCAGCTTGCATAGTGGGGATTGGGGGGATAAGACAGGAGAGAAATATTCAGGTAAGGAGAAAGATGTGACTACGGGAGATAAGCCCTACAATTTACTACTGTGGGAAGGGCAGGATGCAATTCATTTTCCTACCTTCTCAATGGTACATTACATACTCCAAGGTGTCCAGCTATGGCTCTCAACTTTGCCCATCACTGTCTAATTCCAAAGGACCCATGATGAAAAATGCTATCTATCTTCAAAGAGAGATGAACTCTAAGTGTGGACTGAAGCAGATTTTTTTCACTTTTCCACATATTTATTTAAGAAAAATTATCACAGGGAAAACACTGTAGTTTTAAGGTTAACAAATGTGAGATTCAGATTGCAGAGTGGAATTCTGAGCTGTGGCCTGATCCTCTCTCTGTAGCTAGAATTCCACTTCAGATAAATTGTCAGCCCCATTTAATCTCTGGGTTCTTTTTACCTGTTTTGGGGCTTTATCTTCTGTCCCCAGAACAAAAACACTCTAGAAATACAACATTGTTTTAAAAAGGAAGAGTAAGAGGCAGTTACGTTTCTCAGTGGATAGAAATCTGGTCTCAGACATTTCCTAGCTGTGTGACCCTAGTGGATAGAAAACTAGGCCCTAGAGATGAAGGCCTGGGTTCTAATCTGCTATGTGATCCTGGGTAAAGCACTTAACCCCAACTGCCTAGCCCTTAATGCTCTTCTGCCTTGGAACTGATATTTGGTATTGATTCTAAGACAGAAGGTAAGGTGTTTTTTTTTTAAAGGAAGAGTTATTTATTTTGATATGTGTGGGTTTCTAATTTCATGATATTACAGGTCTGGCTTGGTCAGGTCACATTTAGAGTACTGTGTCCTACTTTTTCCATTTTAGAAAGGTCATTGGTGAGCTAGAGTATGTTTAGGTGAGGGCAAATAAGATGGTGAGGGGATTCAAAACCATATATATTAAAACAAATATTGGGTTAAGAAACGAAATGATCACTTATGGGCTGTGTTGTAGCAAAGCTTCTTGCTCACTTACAGGTTGGACTGGAGGGGTTAAATGAGGTCTCCTTTCAACTTTAAAACACTGATTTTATGGCCTGTAAATGCTTAGATTAATCAGAAGACCTGGGAGAGATGGGAGAGAACATTATCATCATCTTTAAATACTGGAGAGCTGTCGGGTCTTTTTGTTTCACCCCAGTAGGCAGAACTAGGGTGGAAATCAAAGGGAGAGAGATTGTATCCTGTTCTTGTGGAAAAACTTCCCAACAGAATTCTCCAAAAGTCTAATGGGTTGCCTCAAGTGGCAGCTGCATTATCTACCTGTTTACATTGAACCATTTGGACTTCATTATAACTGTCCATGATCTGGTCTTGTTCACTAATTGCTTCATAAGTATATTTGGTCTGCCTGTCTGTGCTACAAGCTCTCGGTAGGCAAGGGCATTCTTTAAACATTTTTGCCTCCACAATACATTGTATTATGTCTAGCACCATGCAAGTGATAATATCCATCAATTGAAATAAATATAAGATCATTTATAACATAAATAGAAGACATTAACAATGATAATACTAGTTTTGGAAAATGTTCCTTTTGCTTAAAGTAGGATGGTTTGAGCAGTGTTTCTGGGGATCCCTTGCAGTTCCCAACATTCTTTCAGAAAATGTGTTGGAGGTCAAACTATTTTCATAATAATACTAAGGTAGAGGCAGATAGTAGCACGGAGGATAGATAGAGCACCAGACCTAGAGTTGGGGACCTGGGTTTAAATCTGGTCTCAGACACTTCCTAGCTGTTGTAAGGATGGGATTTGTGCAAGGGGGATGGGACAAAAGGAACCAGAAGAAGGCAGTTGGTGACAGTTACTAACAGTTGAGACCAGAAAGAATTCTGGGAAATTCTCTGGAGGAGGAGGAAGGGGAAGAGAGGTCTTCTGGCAGAGGACTGAGAGAGGGAGGAGGAGGACATCCCAGCTTGGAGCCAGTCCTGAGGACTTCCTGAGGATCTTTCTTTGGAAATTGAAACCCTGATTCCCTGATCAAAGTCATTCCATCACATCTCACCCATCAAGACTTCAAGCATTGAGTTAGCTAAGTTTTTGGACTCCATTTTGGGGGCGATCTCTTATTCTCCTTCTCCCATTACCCAGCCTTGCTGAGAGACCCCCTTTTTCAGTCAAACCTTGCATTCATAGAAAAGGATAGAAATAGAAAAACAGAAGAAGGAGTGAGGGGGCAAGCTTGGATGAGGGAACCACAGGAGAGCTCACCCAAGTGATGGACACCCAAGTGAGCAATAGCAAAGAGGGCACCCCCAAATCCCTCTGCCCTTCACCCCTTTCCCCAATCCCTGAATTGTGATTAATAAAAGCCATTCATCAGTCAGCTAGTGTTGCAGAGTGCCTGAGAGACAACAAGGAAGAGGGGAACCACAGCTTGGTCTAGCTGCCTCCATCTTGAAGCCAGACCACTCACTGTGAAATTAACTGATCGGGGGGAAGTTTGTGTGAACCCCGTCCTTATTCAAAATCAGATTGGGGTACCACATACCTCTTCTTATAGGGAAGCCTTGCCCCCAACTCCTGTAGGGTGGCATGACCATCCAGGTCACCCAGTTTTGGGGTAACACTCCCAGAGTATATTCAGCCCCAGGGGAGAGCTGAAAGAGAGACTCACCACGTAGACTCTCTCTCTCTCCCCCTCTATCAAACATTGGTTACAGGCTCTCTTTATTATTACAGTTTCCCTTCACTTGGGTGGGAACCTTTGGGGTTCCCACTCCTAAGCTTCTTCCCCCACCCCTTATCCTTCTGTTTCTATTTCTATCCTTTTCTGTTTCTATCCTTTTCTATGAAAGCAAGGTTTGACTGAAAAGGGGGGGGGGTCTCAGCAAGGTTGGGCAATGGGAGAAGGAGAGTAAGAGATCATCCCCAAAATGAAGTCCAAAAACTTAGCTAACTCGATGCTTGAAGTCTTGATGGGTGAGATGTGATGGAATGGCTTTGATCAGGGAATCAGGGTTTCAATTTCCAAAGAAAGATCCTCAGGAAGCCCTCAGGACTGGCTCCAAGCTGGGATGTCCTCCTCCTCCCTCTCTCAGTCCTCTGCCAGAAGACCTCTCTTCCCCTTTCTCCTCCTCCAGAGAATTTCCCAGAATTCTTTCTGGTCTCAATTGTTAATAACTGTCACCAACTGCCTTCTTCTGGTTCCTTTTGTCCCATCCCCTTTGCAAAAATCCCATCCTTATACTGTGTGACTCTAGGCAAGTCACTTAACTTCAGTTGGCTAGCCCTTGCTGCTCTTATGTCTTAGAATTAATACTAAGGATTTAAAAAATATTAAGGCATTTTCATTTCTAATATAGTAAATATGGACAGAAAAACTCATAAATCTGGCCTCAGACACAAGCTATGTGACTCTGAACAAGTCACTAAACCCTTTTTGCCTTAGCTGCCTCATCTGTAAAATGAACTGGAGAAGGAAATGGCAAAACACTTGGGCATCTTTGCCAAGAAAACTCCAAATAGGGTCACAAAAATGGAACATTTTCAAGCTTTTTTGGTCTCAGGTCCCTTTACACCCTTAAAAATATTGGACTCTCTTCTCCCCTCGCCCCCGACCCCGTCCCCTTTGTTTACATGGGTTATACTTATCTATATAGACTCATGCCGCCAACAGTCTCTCTCTAACTTAGCTGATCAACCCATTGCAAGGATTTCATTAGTCAGAATGTCCCACGATTTTTTTATTTACCACAAAAAAAGGAATAATACCTATTTTGCGCCAATGCCACCCCGGTTTTCTTTTCGAAACTTTCCAGTTGCAGCGGCGGCAGTTCCTGTTTTAGGTGATGCACTAAATTCATTTCTGATGTTTCAGTAATGGTTGGACGGTGGGCCAAGCTAAAGGAGTTGGTTCACCAACCTCCACTACATACGTAGCAATCAACAGCCCCTGTTAGCACCCGCTATAAGCAAAGACCAGTCGGAGAAGCCTCCGCAGCAAGCGCAGGAAGCAAGACACATCCCTCAGAACGTTCTGAGAATCCCCCACGATGTACCTGAATCAAGATTCACTCAGGATTGGCATCAGTTCCTGCAGTAGACAACACCAATCAGCGGCTGCAAGCTACCAGCCAATCAGAAGCTTGGGTATCTTCTTCCTTGGAGGGAGGGTACAGAAAAAAGAAGTCAGCAGGGGGTAGGAGGACGTAGAGGGAAAGGGCGGAGCAGAGGGAGGGAGAACCCTTAGAGACAACCAATGGAGAGTCGGTCACTGTCCGAGCAGCCAATGACCGTGCATTCGCCAAAGGCGGCCAACCCGGGACTTGATTTTGCGTTCTCGCAGCTTCTTCTTTCTTGCAAAGTTTCCCGGGGATCCTGAGGACGAAATGTCCGGGTTTTTACGGGCCCTACAGAATAAGCTCCCACCCAAAGCAGCAGCGGGGGCTCGAGTTGAGGAGGAGGATTTGAGGAAATGGGGTCTGACAGGTCAGTGGAGCCGGGGCTCACGTGGCACCTGAGAACCTCCAAATTTATAGCCACTTTACTCCCGCATGGAAATCTCGCGCTATTTGTAACTGATCAACCATTCCTGTAGCTGCCGGAGCTCCCGGGAGTAGAGCGCTTTCCTTGAAATTGTCCTTCGCTATGGAGCTGCCTGGGGAAAAAACCCAGACCTAGAGTTTGCACGTGATGATTTTGGAGATGAATGTCCATGCTTACTTAATCTGCTGGACATCATCCCTCGTGGCCTGGAGAGTTTGAAAGAGGCAGATGAGGGAGTTAAAGAGGGAAGTCTGCCCCACGTCCCCCAAACCAGAGGAAGGCTTTTTCGTGGGATGGAGACTTTGGAGCAGCTTTAAGAAAAGTCTTCTTAAAAATGACCTCTTTATTGAGTAGGTGGAAAACCTGCTCTGGTCTCGTTCAATGATCCTAGTTCTCACGAGAATTTTCATTCCTTTTCTTGGGTGGAAGGGGAGTAGAGTTAAGGAAACATTCAAACTTAATCTGGAGCGCAGCTGTGGTTCTTGACTCGCCTTAGTTTTACACAACTGCTTACTTTGGAGGTCATTACTGTGTATTTCTGGTCCTTACTGACAAGTGGCCAAAGCATTTGTTGTTGCTCAGTCGTGTTCGAGTCTTGGTGATTCCATTTGGGGGGAGGGGGAGAGACGTCAAAGGTACTAGTGTGGTTTGCCATTTCCTACTCCACCATATTTTTACAGATGAGGAAATGAGATAGAGTGAAGTGACTTGCCCAGGGTCACACAACTAGTAAGTGTCTGAGGTTGGATTTGAATTCCTGACTCCAGGCTAGATGCTCTATAGATTCTACGACCTAGCTGCCCAAAGCATTAGCTAGCTTCTAGCCAAGCAGCCCTTGCCACATACCAGGGAGGGATACAGGTGGGGATAAAGGTGAGCTCTGCTGCTCTTCAGCCAAGTGACAAGTTTGCGGACTGAGCCCTAATGACCTTTCTTCCTCACTGTCTTAAACTATCTCGTATTTATTCTGCATATATATATATATGTATATATGTTGACTTCTTCAATAGAATATAAACTGAGAGCAGAAACTGTGTTTGTTTTTGTGACCTCAGGTTTAGTCTAAAACCTGTAACCTAATAGACCCTTAATCAAACACTTGTTCTTTTGATTTTTTAAAAAAGTTGATAATGTCTCATCTATCTCATAGTTGTTAATCAAAGCGACCATTAAAAATGTTGTTGATGCATTTTATTTTAATAGATTTTTGTTGATATCTTTTTATATCACCTAGATTTCCCCTGTTCTCACCCTTTCTTCTAACCCAATCCCTTCTAGAGATCCATTCTTACAAGAGAAGTTTTATTTATTTTTAAAGACAAGAGAAAAAACCCCAGCAAATCAGCATGTCCTTCTGTCTGTCTGTCTACCTATGCAAGGAAACAGGTTCTCATTCTCTTTGGACCCAAGCTTATTCTTTGTAACTTTGACAAGTTAATTCCTAATTGTTTTGTTTTCAGTTACTATCATTGTGTATCTTGTCTTCCTTTCCCAGCTTACTTCACTTTCAATGCATGTAAATTCATGCTTCCCTGGATTCATTGTGATCATTGTTTCTTCCTTGCTAATATTCCATTACATTCATGAACCACAGTTTGTTTAGCTAATCTCAGGTTGAGAACATATCTTTGTTTCCAATTCTTTACTACCACCAAAGAATTCTGCTAAAAATATTTTGGGGTAGATAGGGTGTTTTTTTGATTGTTGTTGTTGGTGATCTCTTCTGGATACATATGCCTAGCATTGGCATCTCTATGTCAAAGTATGTGGACATTTAACCATTTCATTTGCATAATTAAAAAATGCTTCCAAAATGGTTGTTCAAATTCATAGCTCTTTCAACAACAGCAGTTTGCCTGTTTTTAGGCAACCTTTCTGACATAGTCTCTGAGCCCCCTTTTTGTCACCTTTGCCAATTTCTTGGGTTTGGGGTGTAAAATTTGTTTTGATTTATATTTCTCTTATTAACGGTTTGGAGTTTTTATATTTTTATTTTTTTTTACCAATTATATATAATAACAAATTTTCACACAAGTTTTCCTAAGTTATGATCAAACTTATTTCCTTCCCCTCCCTCCCTTTCTTTTCCATCCCCCTTTTTGATGCTGACAGACTATTTGATCTGGATTAATCATGTATTATCATGCAAAACATACTTCCATATTGTTCATTTTTATGAAGTGAGTAATCTTATAAAACCTAAACCCCAAAACATAAATCGATTTGAAGTTTAAAAAACAAAAACAAAAACCCTTACCATACATATTAGAACTGTGTATTGGTTCCAAGGCAGAAGAGCAGTCAGAGCTAGGCAATGGGGGTTAAATGACTTGTTCAGAGTCACACAGCTAAGAAGTATCTGAGGTTAGATTTGAACCTGGGACATCCCATCTCCAGGCTTTACTCTTTAGTCATCTTGCTGCCCTCAGATTTGGAGTATCCTTTCATATGGTTGCTAATAGCTTTCATTTCTTTTGAAAGTTGTTTGTTTATATCCTTTGACCAATTATCTATTAGGAAATGGCTTTTGATTATATATTTCTGTTGCCTATATATCTTGGATACAATCTCTTGTCAGAGTTTGATTCAGAGATCCTCCCCCGCCCCCTACTTAACCACTTCCTTTCTTATCTTAGATATATTAATATGATTTGTGCCAAAAACCTTCTAATTTCCTATAATTAAAATGATCTTAAATAGATGATTAATTGCATTGGAGGTGTATAACAAGATATATAAAGCATTACAATGCTTTATCCCCAGTTGTTCCATATTGGTCTGAAACTATAGAAAAAAAACTGAGTCTGCAGTGTTCACAAGGATGATAATACCTGTCTCTCCTACCTCACAGGGTTGCTATTCAGGCTCAGATATGACAATTCCCATAAAATATAAAATCATTATACAAATGTAAGAGTTTAAAAACCAACAAATACAATTCTTATTTTCTTCTAAAAGTAAATCCATCTTAAAAGATCTAGAGAACAAATAAAAAGAAATTCAAGTTTAAATCTACAGGCATCTGTGTGTATATTGTATCCATAGCTAAATCTCTTATTGCTTACACAATGCAAATGTATGTTGTTGATTCAACTATATGTGTCTATATATAAGTACCTGTGGGAAGATGTAGTATCTGAAGCCTGAATAGAATAGGCGCTTAAGTGTTTGTTGATTTAATGTCAGTCAGTAAGCATTTATTAAATGCCTTCTCTGTGCACTAAACACGGAGGGTATAAAAAGATGAAAGTCACTTAAGAAACTCACCAAATAGGGGAGACATTGAGCAAATAGATATGTGCAGACAAGCTGTACATGAGATAAAGAAGAAATAATCAACAGAGGGAAGGTAGTAGAGTTAAGAGGGACTGGGAAAGGCTTTCTGTAGAAGGTGAAAATTTAAATGTAATTTGTTGGTTGTATCTGTTCTGTACCTGTGTTTTAACTTGGAGTTAGGAAACTTGGGTTTGAGTCTTGACTTTACAGGCTTTGTGACATTGGGGAAGGCACAAGAACATATCTGTCTTCTCCTATAATAGGAATAATGATACTCCTCTCTATTCCCCCCACTCAATGTATTTCTTCACAGGCTTGCTTTGAAGATTAATTGAGATACTGGCTGTGAAAATACTTTGTAAACTATATAAAACCACACAAATGTACACTTGTGTGAGGATAGTTACATATGATGGTAATTCTATATACTTCAGTAGATATATTATCTCATTGAAGTAGGGATTCTCTTCACTGATAATTATCATAACACGTCCCTGCATCTGATTCTGTAAGATTCTGTTTTCTACTCTCTTTGTTGGAGATCTTCTCCTAGACCAGTGATGGGCAAACTAGGGCCCGCAGGCCAGATGGGGCCCCCTGAAATGTTCTATTGGGCCCACGACATTATTCCTAATCTGACAATACGACGAGTAGGATACAATGCAATGAAACTTCGACAGAGTTGCCTTAGAAACAGACTGACAGATGAGCATTTCCTTTCCTTTGGCCCCCTCTTTAAAAAGTTTGCCCATCACTAGACTACCTTAAAAACAAAAAAACATTTCATGGGCACCAGGGCAGTCTTTGGGCCATTTACTTCTTTTCCTTTGTTCTTGGGGCATCACCATATATATTAAGATATCATTAGAGTCAGTTACCAAGTTCCCATGTTGGGCAGTGTCACAATGAGGGCATATGAAAAGCCACTAAGGCTTAGTAGTAACCCAAAGAGGTATGGTAAGGTTACAGAGTCAACCTGGGATTCATAGAAGATGAAAAAGCCCCTTGCTTTGGTCTCCTGGAATCTGTCCCTGCTTATTCCTCTATAGCCTGGCTTCACTGCTCCATAGCATTTGCTCTAGTTGAGGGGTGGGGATGGGAGAGAAAGAAAAAGAGAAATTTCAAAACAGCAAATTGGGTTTTCTTTTCTTTTCTTTTTTTTTTTTTTTTTTGCAAGTTACTCCAATAGAAGATATTTTTTATTTTGCTTTTTTTTTTTTTTTAATCAAAAGGAGAATATTGTAAGAACTGCTTCAAATTAGGTTTGGGAAATTGTGGTAGTGCTGGGAATTTGTGGTTTACTTATTTATGTTTTCCCTCTTCCCCATTACCACTGAGAATTGAGTGCAGCCTATACTGTAATTTTTATTTTCATTAAAAACAAATTTTCTAGGAAGATTTTTTTTTTTTGAGAGTTGGCATAGGGTTTTGTTTTGTTTTGTTTTTTTCTCAAGTCAATGGACCAGCTTTCATTAGATGGCTGCTTTATCATGGCCATTGTATTTATGAATTTGTGTTTCTATACCACTTTCTCTCCTAGGAGATTTTGTGAAGGCAAGGATGGAATCTTTTTCTCCCTTTCAAAAACTCTCATTTTTAATATCTTTTCTTTTTATATCATTTTATTTCTGAATGTATCCCTCCCCCATCAGCCACCTAGTGAGTCAACTTTAGAACAAAGACTTGAAAAGAAAGAAAATTCAGCAAAACTAACCAATATTTTAGCTGTATCTGATTGTGTATGCAACTTTGTAATTTTATGGTTCTCTACTTCTGCAGAAAGGAGGAGGTGCATTTCCTTGGTTCTTTTCTAGAAGAAAGTTTGCTTATTATGATCCATAGTATTCAGTTTATTTTATTTATTTTTCCCTTAACATTTTTTTGTGTGAATATTGCTTTAGGGATTATTTTATTTATCTTCCTGGCTCTGAGCTTTGTGAATAGTTGATGTTTAATATGTGGTGGAATGGATCAGTAGGAGTTTGAGAAACAACCTGGGTTCCTTCTTGCCTGTAAATGAGTAATGAAGTACTGACTTACCTTTATTAAGGCTTAGATGGAATGATGAATAAAGTGTTCTTTTAATATCCCAGGATTTAGGGCTAGATGGGACCTTAAAGGTCTTAATTTTAATTACTTTTTAAATTTTTTAATTAATTTAATTAAGAACCTCCTAATTTTATAGATGAGAAAAACTGAGGCACTTTGAAAATTAAAGGCTTGAATAATCATCATTTCCCAGCAAATGATAGAACCCCTTTTTCTGTGGATTGGGAAGCTGGAATTTTTGTCTGGTTTCTGCAATTTTCTTCTGTCACATCATAGGAATATTCAAGAAAACTAGTTGTTCATCTTGTACTTTTATTTATAGGGATTCATTTGCGCTCCTATCAGCTGGCTGGAGTCAACTGGCTGGTGCAACGTTTCCAGCTTCAACATGGCTGCATTCTTGGTGATGAAATGGGCCTGGGTAAGACATGCCAGGTAAGCCTCTGTGGATAAATCACGAGATAGTTCTGTTTTTAAAACTTGAGAATCCAGACTTACAAAGTGACATCAAATCATATGGGTTCTATACTAGCATTAACAACTAATCACATACTAGAGCAGTGGGTGGTAAAAGCCTAGAGTTTTAGAGCTGGAAAGGACCTTTTGGAGTTAGAGGACTGGAGCCAATTAAGTGGTTCAGTGGATAGAGCCAGGAAGTCAGGAAGATTCAAGTTCAAATTCAGCTTCAAACATTTACTAGCTGTGTGATACAATGCAGGTCACTTAACTTCTGTTTGCCTTAGTCCCCTGAGAAGGAAATGGCAAACCATTCCAGTATCTTTGCCAAGAAAACCCCATGGACAATATTGGTGTGCTGTGGTCTGTGGGGTTAGGAAGAGTCAGGCACGACTGAATGATAACAATAACAACAACTGTCTCTGTTACTTAGTGGCCTTGGAAAAGTCATTTAATCTCAATCTCATTCTATCATCTGCACAGTTAAGGAGTTGGAATTGGTGCCTCTGTATATTTGGTTTAAATCTTATGCCTTTGAAAATCTTTACACCTCTAAGGCTCCTTCTTCAACAATTCTATATACAAAGATTTGAGACTAAGGATGCTCTGCCAATTTCCTAGTCACAAGGATGAGTTTCTACTAAGCCATCTCCACTGTCTTATGGCCAGTGGCTCATGGTGTGATTGTGAGCCAGCCTTAGGGTTTCAGCCTGAAGCCCAGGACAGATTTTCTTTATTTTATGAATGAGAAAAACTGAGGTTCTGGCACTTTGAAAATTAAATTCTTAAAATAATAATAATTCCCCAACAAATGATAAAGCTACTTGTTCCTTGGATTGGGAAGCTGGGATTTTTGGCTGGGTTCCGTAATTTTCTGCTGCATTGCCACAGGAATAGTCAGTAAAACGAATTCATCTGCTTGATTATAAATCCTGTCTACAAGGTATCCCTGATCATCTAACCTTCTTAAACACTGTGTTCTAACTGGTGGGCTGGGATAGACCAATAGCTAATTAACAACAAATTGAATTACCAGATCTTTTCCTGAGGATTTCCTGCAAATAGAAGGGGCCATTTCAGAACCCATCTCTGCCTTATTCCCAGAACCTTCTTTCTTTATTTACAAAGTCTTGCTTTCCTTCTGTTCGCCTAACTTCTCAGTCTCAGGGTTTTAAAAGCCTTTCCCTATTGATCTCTCTCTAATGTTGGATGCTGTATTATCTTTCCTTCCATCTACCTTAGTAGTTCTTAACCTAGAATCCCTGTTGTTGCTTTTTAAATTAATTTGATAGTTAAAGTGTTTCAATAGAATGGATTTCCTTTGCGATCCTATGTATTTTATTTTTAGCAATTAACAACATTATTCTGAGGAGATCCATAGACTTCACCA
Organism: Gracilinanus agilis; assembly: GCF_016433145.1. Classification (NCBI taxonomy): domain Eukaryota; kingdom Metazoa; phylum Chordata; class Mammalia; order Didelphimorphia; family Didelphidae; genus Gracilinanus; species Gracilinanus agilis. The sequence goes on from NC_058133.1 coordinate 473,044,607, forward strand.
GACTGCCAAAGGCATCTGTTGCGCAGAAAAAAAATTAGGACACTCTAGTGTGTTCTGTTATTTCTCTGTGAATGGAAGGAATTGACCTTTTATAGCTCAGCAGCATCAACGAATCATTTTCTATTTCCTTATATTATCATTATTAATTATATTCCCTCAGAAAATGTCTTTATGCAACAAAGTTTTTTTGAGGGGAGAATCTATATTCCCAAATATGCTCCTTATGAGCTTTTGCTTTGGCAGCTCTTCCCAAAATACAGGGTATCCCCAGAATCTCATTGCAGCTTATAGAAAGAACACTGCAGATGCCTGGTTTAGGGACCCCAAGACTTTGGGAATACTCCATTTACTGTTTTTTTTTTCTTGGCTTTCCTTTGTGTTTGGACTCTAAACCAGGCATCAGCATCATTTTCACATAACTTTATCATGCTAGGAGACAGAGGAAAAGGATGATATCATGCATTTCCCATAATGCCCCTGCCATTTGAATAGAGGTGGAAGCAGCTACATTGGAGCCTAAAATAACTGGAACAAGCTGAACTTGTCACTTTTGAGTGTCAACGATTGTCTGTTGTTGGATGAGGACCTGGGCAGGTCTTTGCCCTCTGTCAGGCCCTGGGGTGGCTACCCCGATTCTAAAAGCTTCCTGGCTTCTTCAGACAAGGAACATACATTTGTCTTTTTTTTTTTTAATTAAATTTTTTTTTTTTTTTGGAAAAAATTTTCATGGTTACATAATTCATGTTTTTACTTTACTCTACACCCCCCTCAAGCCCCCGCTCCCCCCAATAGCTAACTCGCATTTCCACTGGTTTTAACATGTGTGGTCAGTAAAGACTTATTTCCATATTATTGATAGTTGCATTGGTGTGGTAGTTTCGTGACATCCTCAATCATGTCCTCATCAACCCAAGTGTTCAAGCAGTTGTTTTTCTTCTGTTTCCTCTCCTGTGGTTCTTCCTCTGAATGTGGGTAGCGTTCTTTTCCATAAATCCCCGTACATTTGTCTTTTGACTATACCCAGGGATTTGCTCAGGAAGCTTGATGTGTGGCATTTCTATGAGAGAACATAATCAGGTATTGGTCATGGGAGCCTGGTAGATATTCTGCTTGGAGTGGGAGAGACAGGATAGAGCTGTTTCTTTTTTCTTCCCTCCCCATTCTAGACCATTGCTCTTCTGATTTACTTGACTGGAAGTTTAAAAAAAAAAGGACCATTTCTGATTCTTTGTCCACTCTCTGTCCTGAGCAACTGGAAAGAAGAGATGGAGAGGTAAGTGCTATGGTTTTGCTATGTTGATATTTGACTCAGTTGCAAAAGGAACAGTGACCTTCTGTTGTTTTAAATGTGTTCCCTTAAGACTTTTTCCTGGGTGATAGGAACACACCAAAAATCTGCAGCCAGCAAAAATTATGGTTTAGTGTATAATGATTTTGTGATAGGATGCCAAGGGCTGGGATGGCAATGCAGAGAGAGAAGAGGGGAAAGGAAGAATGGGTGGAGTGTTTTTGGTTTAGGATTAAGAAATGGACATTAGTTTTTTCATTTGACTAATCTGGTCGTTTTGCTGAAACCAAAGAATAGCCAGTGGGATGGGAATGGGGGTGGGGGTCACTGGCAAAGGGAGGGAGCTGTCAGTGTCTGGCCTCTGAACCTCCTAGATATGTGATTCAGCCTCTTAGGTATTCACGGACTTGCCCTGATGGTAAACTATATTCTTAATCTCAGTTTCTTTTCTTTAAAATGGCAGCAACTGGGACTCAGTGGATTGAAAGCCAGGCCTAGAGAAGGGAGGTCCTAGGTTTAAATCTGGCTTCAGAAATTTCCTAGCTGTGTGACCCTGGACAAGTCACTTAACCTCCATTGCCTAGCTCTTACCACTCTTCTTACTTGGAATAGTATCAATTTTAAGACAGAAGGTAAGGGCCTTAAAAAAAAAAAAAAAAGATGGCAGTAACCATGCCCCATATCTGTATTATCTTAAAAGAGCCAGAGCAGCCTGAAGCCCTTCTGTTATCTTAGGGCTTGAACACCAAGAAGTACCACTGGCTTTGGATGCCTCTGAGCAGGGATGCTCTCTCCTCCAGCACAGCCCTCCTGTGGCACCTAAATCTTGGACTCTTGCTTTGTCCCTTTCTTGGATTTAGATTTGCTCCGGGCCTTTCCTGCAAAGTATACACAGGCGACAAGGAGGAGAGAGCTCACCTCCAGCAAGATCTGAAAATGGATGCTTCTTTTCATGTGCTCCTGAGCACCTATGAGGTACCATCTGTTCTCTGCACTAAGCTGACCTTCCTTCTCCCCAGGGGACACAGGGATCCAGTGAGGAGGGACAGGCTCTTAGGCTAGCCAGTCTCCTCTGGACTGGTCCTTTCTAATTAGCGGAGAACCTTTCCAGCATCCCTTCCTCAGACATGGCGTTCTCCCCAAAGCCAGAATGAAAGGAATGGCCCGTGAGGCTGAAAGGAGGAGAGAACCCGAGATCTCCCAGTGTTCTTTGTGTCTCACCATGATGCTATTTCCCCCCTTCACACCCAGGGGTAACTGGTTGGTGACCTCAGTAGCTGCAGGGTGGCCTCAGTGTGTCCCACGTGGGCACAGATTTAGAGCTGGGAGCTCCCAGTGTCATCCAGTCCAATCCCCTCTCATTTCATAGCTGAGCAAACATTGGCTCACAAGGGGAGAGTGCCTGGGGCCGGATTAGAACCTGGGTTTTCTGACTGTCTCCCTACCCTACCATGCTTTATAATAATTGGAGCAGAAGAAGAGACAGCTCTTATCAAGCTTTCTCACAGACCAGGCAGAAGCAAGCTGGCAGTACTATGATAGGATTATCACAATTCCGAAAGTACATGCAGTAAATGACTCACACCGTGTAGTTCAGCCTTGTGGCAAAGGAGTGGAAGGAGCCTTTGGTGTATTGTGTGCAGGCAAAATAAATGCCTTAGGAGCATTGGTGGTGAGGTCTGGCTTGGATGACAAGGTTGTCCCTCTCTTCACTGGGCTGTCACACTAGCAGGATCACAGAAACCAGTCATCCTGGGAGCTGGGTTAGTCCTTGGTTGTCTCCATGGGGTGCTAAAGATTATACTGATTGAGGGGAGCAGCTGGGTGGTTCAGTGTATCAAGAGCCAGGCCTGGAATTAGGAGGTCTTGGGTTCAAATTTTACCTCAGATGCTTCCTAGCTATGTGACCCTGGACAAATCACTTAACCCACATAGCTTAGCCCTTACCTTTCTTTTGTCTTGGAACCACTTCATAGTATTGATTCTAAGATGGAAGAAAAAAGGAAAAAAAAGATTATGCTGATTGATTTAGTGGAAGTAGACATTAAATCTTGCCCTCATTTGCCAGGTAACTTTGTGTAGGTCTCTGCCCTGATGTTGCTCAGTTTTAAAGTGATCCTCATTAAAGGTCTCTGGTTGGAAATCTTTATTACTATCTCCCTGGCCAGAACTTTTCTGTAACCACTCAATGAATTAATCAGTACATTATTCAGGGTGTCAAACAGAAACAAACTACATTTATACTTAGAAAACCACAAATTAACATTATCTTTGTTATGTTGTATGTTTCATTTTGTTAATTATTTCCCAATTATATTTTAAACTGGTTTCCTCTGGGGCGTTTTGCAGAGCAGGGCTCCAAGTTTGACCCCTCTGCTATACTTTATTAGAAAAGTTTCCTGAAACCCTGAGGTAAAGACAAGTATAGAGGAAGAGACCATCATGGTCTCATTCCCAAGAACCCTTTCTGTATGGACTTTAAATAACAATCTTTTATTTAATTTTTCAGATTTTCCTGAAAGATGCAGCATTTCTAAAAACGTGAGTAAATGGCAATACTTCCAAAGTCTACATTAGATGATAGATTAGCGATATGTCCTTTAATACCACTCCTCCATTTTTTAAAGCATTTTGCCCCATATAATTGTAGTTGGCATCCTTTTTCCCAGAAACAGGTCTTGACCTTAGATAATAAAAATCTCTTGGAATGGATACTTTTCCAGGCTGAGTACCTGAGGAACAATAAGGAAAATCCGTTACAAGGATTCAAAAAGAATTTGGAACTAGTTCATGAATTGTACCCTCACTACCAGAATTTTGATCTCTTTTTAGAAGATAAGGACTAAGTTAAAATAACTTACATTCAGGCCTATCAGCCTCAAGTGCAGTGAAAAGAGGGTTAAATGACTTCCTATGTTCTATCCAATAAGCCACATTATTCTTGAAAGGCAGTGTTGCATATTGGTTAGAACACGGGAAATCATTTCACCTCTCTGAGCCTCAGGTTCATAATGTGTCAAATGGGGATAACTGCATGATCTATTTCTTTGGTTATTATCGTTACAAACCTTAAGACACTGTGTAAGTGTGACTTGTTATTTTAGTTTTTGACATATCGTTAATGTTTGCTGATCATAACTTGCCAAACTTCAATCCTGAATTACTCCCATCACCTTCTTATCGACTTGATGTAGAAAATCAGGAAACCATGCTGACCGAGTATGCCGCATAATAGTAATATTAATAAAACTCCTTGAGAGAGCCAAATAAGAGCAAAAACAACAACCGTAATCATAGCTAGCATTTAAAGAGTGCTTTAAGGTTTGTAAAACCCTTTACAGATAGATATCATTTTGTCCTCATGGCAACCTTGGAGTTAAGTACAATTGTTATCTCCATTTTGCAGATGAGAAAACGTGAGGCAGACAAATGAATTGCTCAGGGCTAATAATTATCTGTGGCTAGTTTTGAACTCAGAACTTATTGATTCCGGGACCAGCCCTCTCACCTTCTGTGTCACCTCGCTGCTTCCACTTCCTCTCCTTTTATACCCTCCGCAGTCTTGGCTTCTGACCTTTGAAACTGCTCTGTCCAACCAGCTGTCAGATCTAATAGCCTTTTCTCTATCCTTCACCTTCTTGACCTTCTCCAGCCTTGGATATTGAATATTTCCTTTTTACCTCTCCATGACATTGTTCTCTCCTGGTTTTCCTTCTACCTTCTCCTGGATGTCCCATTGCGATCTCAAACTCAGCGTGTCCAAAATAGAACTCATTCTTATTCTCCACAAATTCTGCTCTACTCGGAACTTCATTCCTTTGGTGTTCATGGCTTGTAGCCTTGGAACCATCAACAGTTCTTCATTCATACTCCACATTCCAAATCTGGCCAAATCTTGCTCTTTCTGCCTCGTGACATCGCTTCCCCTCCACTCACATAGCCAGCACCTTGTTCCAGGCGCTTATCTCCACTTGCCTGGACTATTGCGATCTCTCTCTAATTGGGCTCTTTGCCTCAATTCTAATCCGACCTCCAAAGGCATTTTCCCAAACTACATGACTCGGCATGTTATAGTATATTCCCCTACTGGCTCCCTATTACTCCAGAATCAAGTGTAAAGCCCTTCACAACATAGCCTAATCTCTTTCCAGCCTTTTTACCTTTCATTGCTCCCTTTTTTTTTAAACCCTTACCTTCTCTCTTAGAATTGATACCAAGGCAAAACAGTGGTAAGGGCTGGGCAGTGGGAGGTCAAGTGACTTGATCAGGGTCACCCAGCTAGGAAGTGTCTAAGGCCAGATTTGAACCCAGGACCTCCTGTCTCTAGACCTGGCTTTCTGTTCACCTAAACTGCTAGCCCTTCATTGCCTTCTATGTACTTTTCAATCCAGCTTTAGTGTCTTAACTTGCTGCCTCTCATATCTGACACCCCATCAAAGGCCTTTTCTGGCTTCCCTTTCCCCCATCCCTCCCTGCTTTCGTCTTATCTTTATATATCTTTAATGTGTGGGTTGTTTATGTGGTGCCTCCCCCAGTAGAACAGGAGCTCCCCGAAGGCAGAGACCACACTTGTCTCTTTATATCCTGCTTGCCTTTCCAGTATCCACTGGCCTGGAGCACAGTAACACTTAATAAATGCTCGTTGGTTGATTGACATGATTGCCTTGTCTTGTTCTCATGTATGTTGTCAGGCCTTACTACTGGTAACGGCGTCTGTCTTGGGTCTTCCTTTAGGGAGCCAGGACAAAGAGATCTGTTGCCGTCGTTTCCTTTGCTGCCATGTCTTGATTGTTCATACAAGAGAAGTTTTCATTTGGGAAGCCCTTTTCAGGATATTATCCCCTCACAGAAATCTGGCCTTTTCCAGAAATCACCTCATCATTGGCCCCCTTCTCCGACATTTTCTTTGCTAGCTAGGACCCTTCTGGACCCCACTCCTACCTGTGGCCCTCGGCGTCCTCTCCTCCTTTGACGTCCACACTGTCCACCTGTGACATTTGGTTTGAATCTTCTTCCCAAGGAACTGTTGGCCTCTGGAGGATTCTCCCTTCTTTCATCAGGTGTCCAGGGCACAGCTTTCTTCAACCCTGTCTCTGTGATCAGGAATTTAGGTGTTCACATGAGTGCCCCCCAGACACGTTGGAACCTTTCTACTTCCATCACTCACCAACTCCCAGGACTTTTGACTTCACCTTTACTCCGGCTGCTGCCAGGGATGGCTGTTCCTTAGCTCTCACCATCATCTCTAACTCTGCTTCTCCTATGATTCTGACTTTCCCTTCTGAGCAGTCTCTTGTTCTCCCTAACCCCCAGCCTCATGCCCCCCCCTCCAAACTATTCTCAATTCTCTGTAGTTTCTGGTCCCTCCCGTTTGCCCCTGTTCTCCCATTCATCACCCTTATGGCCTCATTTTCATCTTTTCAGTCTTGATGCCACAGTTCATGATTTTTGCTTTTGCTTTCATGTCCTAGTGCCAGCCCACTAGGTTGAGGGTTGTCAAAGGGCCATAGACCCATCAGTGAGTTCGTGGTGTGCCCCAAACATGTGACGACTTCCCTGTTGGAATGGACAGGTGAGAATGGTTGGTTCCAGTGGCCAGGAAGGCAGCTGAAGCAAATCATCATCCTGAAGCGTCACCAGTTCTGACTTTTGTTTTGTCACTGGATTTTGATGACCCTGGAAGAGTGAGGCTGATGACTCTTTGCAGTCCTGCCTCATTTCATTCCCCCTGCCCAGTTCATGCATAAGTCAAGATATCACCCTGTGATGTCATCGGTCCTCTTTGAAAATGAAGGACAAATGACAGTAGTCATGCCCTAACAAAACCGGACCCTTTTCTTCCTTTTGACTCTGCTGAACAAAGACATGAGACTGTGGCTACTACAGCTCTACATGATGCCAGTTACTGTGGCCTGGCAGGACTTTTGTTCTTCTATAATTCTTTCATAATAAAAAAATTTTAAAGCCCATCCCACTTCCATTAGTAGCTGTTCCAGACCTTTTCTTTGCTCCTCAAACCTCCAGTGCTTTCTCCATCATGCTCCCCCTTAGTATATACTCTCCCTTATTGGGAAAATTAAGACCATCTGCTCCACGATCCCTTTTCTTGACATCTCACCTCATCATCATCCATGGCCTACTGCTCTCCTCTGAGTCTGAGGAAGAGGAAGTTCCTTTGACTTGCATCTTGAATTTCATCCTCTTCTGTCACTTCAGTCATTTCCTCTTTCTCAACTTCAGTCTCTCATTATGTAGTGGTTTTTCCTCTGCTCCTACAAACATGCTTTGGACTATTCTTTCCTTTAAAAAAAAAGACAAAAAAACTTCACTAGATGCTTTCATTGCCTCAAGCTACCATCCAATATTGCTCTCTTTTCTTTCATGGCCTAATTCCTAGAAAAAATTGTGAATTTGCTCCCACTGCTTCTTTGCCCCCTCACTCACTTCTTAATCTCTTGCATTTGAGTTTCTGTGCCAGTCTCTCAGCTTGAGTTGTTCATTCTGATACTACAAGTAATCTCTCCTGATTGCTAGATCCAGTGGGCTTTTCTCTATGTTCATCCATTTGATCTCTCTAACTTTTAATATTATTGACCAGACTCTCCATCTAGGGCCCTGTCCTGTCCCATTTTCTCTCTCTTTAGACCCAGTCTTTTGGATAATTCACCAGCTCCCAACAGACTTCCAAATTATATACTATCCCTAATCTGTCTTCTGATTTCCAGTCATGTACTATCATCTCCTCCTGGGTGCATCATCTTCTCTCAAACTCATTATGTCCATTATTCTCCCCCTTTTAGTTCACTCCTCCTCCAAAGTTTATTTTTGTTGAAGATGCTGCTTCTGGTCACTCATGCTCATGACCTTGGAATTATCCCTGTCCCTTATTGCCTGGATTGCTGCATTAGATACCCATTTGATCTTTTTGCATCAATAAGTCTCTCCTACATACAAACACACACATATATACTTTGTGTGTGTATGTATACATATTTATATACATACAATATGTATATATTTATATGCACACACTGTATGCATACATATGTGCAAACACAAAACTATGCATTCAGAAACATGTACACACGTATGTATATGACCAAGGCACTCCCCAATTCCCATTTTATTGTCACACTCTGTGGACCAGCCAGACTGCCTTTCTTGCCATCACTTACATGCAGTGCCTTATCTCCCACCTTGTCCGTCGGGTGGGCCTGGAAGGCTCTCCCTCCCTCCTCTCCTTCACTCCTCAGAATCCCCTAGCAGAGCTCAGTGTGAGGCCTTTTCCTGATCACACTGGCTACATCTAGGATCCCCCAATTACCTTGTATTTATTTTGTACATACTTAAATGTACGCAATAGAATATAAGCCCTTTGAAGCCAGGGTTTCTTACGTTTTTGCCATTGTATCCTCAGCATTTTGTGCCGGAAAGTCAGTTCTAGTTGGTTAGTTGATTGATATCCAGTCACTTACCAAGTCTTGATTATACTTCTGACATCACTTGTATCTTCCCTCATTTTTCCAACCACATATTGGCTAGCCTGTGTTGGGCCTTTGGGACCTCTTGTCTGGATGATTGCAGTGGCCTCCTAATTCATCGCTCTGCTTCCAGTCTTTCCCTTCTCTAATCCAACCTCTTCCCAGCTGTCAAAATAAACTTGCTAAAGGACAGGTCCGAGCATGACTCCCTTGTTCAATATCTCCACTGGCTGTTCAGGACCTTCCAAGATAAACTATAAAATCATTAGTTCAGTATTTAAGGGCGCCCTTAATCTGCCTCCCAGCCACCTGTACAATTGTATTTCACTCTTCATTTGGCTAAATCTACATTCTAGACACTGTGGATTACTGCCTGTTCCCCAAAGCTGACTGTCTCTCACTTCTGTGTTTGTACCCAGCATTCTCCATGCTTGAAGTGACAGCTTCTCATTCTCACCTCCCAGAATTCTTGCTTCATCTTTAAGGCTCTACTCATGTGTTTTGGAATTTCTTTGTAAAACCTTCTCTGACTCTTCTTCCCTCCCCCCAGTCCTCAGTCATACACACACACACACACACACACACACACACACACACACACACACACGTGTTTCCTTTACATCTTTGATTTTCCCTGTCTGCTACTATGCTTCTTTATATATGTTGTATCCTCCTAGAAAAAGTTGAGCTCCTTGAGGGCAGGCTCATATCCCTAAGCCCACCTCCTACCATGCACATAATTGTTGAATGGACTTTACCTGGTCCCAGCCCTGACTTATTACCATCATAGATTCTTCCTGGCATATCTTTGTAATGCAATGAATGCTGCTCTTCCTGACTATCAGATTGTATCGTCCTTCCTCTTCTTCCTACTGAGCCATTGATTCCTCTTTGGCTCTCTGTCCCTTTCTCATAGAGCAAGCAGGTCTTGGATCCGCTTGGCCTTAAGCTATAATGTACATCCAGCTCTTCTACCTTCCCTGTCATCTTGCTTCTCTGTGTTTTCTGCTTATCAGTGACTCCCTATGCTGCTCTCCTGCCTCATTCCCCCATCTCTGTCGGGTCCAGTGCCTATCCCAGCACTCCCCAACGAAGTGCTTCCTAGACCCTGAAGTAGACTATATATTGATCTGTTGATTGCCGGGGCCAGTTTTATGAATCTGGTGTGTTAAGTGTGGTCAAGTGATAATGAGCATCCCTACATTTTGTCCTCCTGAGAGTGATGAGTCAGGTTTTTAGTCCTGGATGAGACCTGTGAGGTCCCAGGGAGTGTCATAATGTCTTATAAAGACCAATAAAAGTTTTTGAGGAAAATATTTAATATAACAAATAATTTATCCAAAAGATTTTTGGATAGAACTTTTAAAAATGTATATTCTATCCTAGGAAGCATTTCATAAATCTCTTGTGGCCCTTTCTAATAATCTGTGAATCGACCAGGGTCTAGGACATTCTTAACAATAAGAAGACCTAGGTTCAAGTTGTGGTTGCCACATGTATTTTACTCTGTAATTACCTTGATGACCCTCTCTATTCCCCCTGCTATAAAATGAGGTTGCTTTGAAAAACTTAAAGCACTTTACACATGTGAGTAATTATGATGATGATTTGTTAGAGAAAGTCTAAAAAGTAAGTATATTCCCTCTCATCTTCCCCCATTGCTTGAAGAAGGATGAAAGCCTCAAAACCTGGTCCTCCACAAATTTGTCCTATCTGTCCAATTTCAGCTTAGCTGTCAAGGCTGCTCTTCAGTTCTTCTGTTTGGATCATGTTGATTCATTAGTATATTTCCAGCAGTGGGGAGTCCTACTAGACTTCTCTTTCCTTAAACCCTCTTTCTTCCATCACTCAACTATCACTCTCAGCTGATGACTTCAGCTTCCACTTAATTAGGAGAAGAGAACTCCCTTTTATTCTCTTCTTTTTTGGTCCTAGACACAACTTACCTTTGTCTTAAAGGAAAAGACTTCTCATAGGACTGTTTTTGATAACAGATTGTTGAATTAACCATAAAATCTTAAGTCATTGTGGCAACTCCTCAGTCTGTTTTCCTAAAATGGTGTTGAAAACACCCCATTTTAGGCTTAAACACATACTGTTCTGCTTTGTTCCTTTACCAGTTCGTGTGTCTGCCTTATTTCCTCTACTAGAATGTAAGTTTTTGGAAGGCAAGGATGACTTCTTACCCATCTTCTCTTTGAGGTCTCCTACTTTCCAACAAATGGAGGCACCAAGAAGTCCTTGTTGAATGAAGGAATGAATGAATGAAGTCATCGATCTGCTTTTGGTCCATTTATGTTAGAACTGGCCCATTGTTAGTCCTTCAGCTGCATTTCTGTGGCTGAGATATAAGTTAATTAGCACAAACACACCAGATGGTGATCTGTATTTGGATTAAACAGAGATGTAACATTAATTTTCCTCTCACAGTTTCTCTTGGAGCGTTCTGGTTGTGGATGAAGCCCACAGATTGAAAAACCAGAGCTCACTGCTGCACAAAACACTCTCAGAGGTAAACACAGGATGGTCTTTCTTAGTTCTTCCAGCTTTTGCTTCCTTCCATTTTAGTTTACGTTCACATGGGTGGGGTATGTCAAAAAAGGGACCAGATCATTTGGTTTATCTAATTTCTACAGGAGCAAATCAATAATTGTCCAGTGACAGGATAAGTCTTTATGTATGATATGGCTTATCTTTGCTCCTTGGAAGAAAAAACAAAGTTTAGTGAACTTAGTGTGCTTAGAGTGCTTAGTCTTTCAAGTGGCTGAGGACCTCAAGTCTGCCCCAAAGGAAATGGACTAGACTCCCAATCGGGAATAAGATGGAGGATTGATTTCCCAAAGGCTCCAAAGCTGCATGATTTATATAAAGAAATTCTAGAGTTGAGCCTCAGGAGCTACTGATGTTTGAAACTTTGGCTATATCTTTCTCCCAAGAGGAGTATGTTTTGGTGCCTAGTTCAGAAGTCCCTTGACCAGAAAAATTTCATTGAAGTGGTTTTGCTGGGTGGGAATTCATTTCTCCTGAGTTTTTGGATCTCTAACCTAGGTCAGATTTCATGATGGGGAGGGAGATTCCCCATTTCCCAGTGACACCCCCCACTCCCTTTTTGCTCCATTACCATCGTGGTAATGATGATTGTCCTTCCTCATACCCTTGCTGGTTCATACCTAGAGTTATCTCCAAATGGAATTGAATTCCTTGGGAAATGGTGGGTTCAGTGGATTCTCCCTCACTGGAGACCTTCAAACAGAGCCTGGATGTGCTGTAGGAGGCTCACTTCTTCAGACATGGGTTTGATTAGCTGGCCTCAGCGGTCTCTTCCAATTTGGAGAGTCTTTGCTTTGATGTCATTTAACATAATTTAAAATTCTGTTATATAACCTATCAGCCATTTTGCTCCTGCACTACAAATTTATATTTTTGCAAATACTCTGTATATAACTTGCTTTCTAGGAAGGGTGTCGTTTTCTCTGGTCTGGGGCAAGTGAAACATTAAGTATTAAAATCAGGCAGTAATTTTATTGACTCCCTGCAGACCTTCCAAGGCATGATCAGTGCTTCCAGATAATGTAGTTCATGTAGTCTTCTGTTGGGTCTCAGGAGCTTTATTTGGGGGCAGATAGAGTACCCCCTGAATGTTCCCTTCCAGGTCCACATGGCCTCTCATTCCTACCCATCAGGGGCAGCACCCACCTACCACTTCATGCCAGCCATGCTGTGTATTCTGTGGCTTTATTCCAGTCTGCCCTTTCCTGTTTTTGTTTGTTTTTGCCGATTTCACAGCTTATGTGAAAGAAGAGATTTTTATGGCTTATATTGTTCTGCATAACTTGTGTTCTGTTTCTCATAACTTTACCATATTCATTATCTCTTTTCTCTCCTTGGATATCCTACAACTTCTCTGGACATGGTCAGATTTCCTCCTGCCCCAGACCCACCTTGTAATGACCCTGGATGAATCCTCACCTCCTAGGCACCCTATGGTGGAGCTGATTTGGGGACACTGACTTTATTCTCATAATCCATCACTATCACTGTCAGTGCTATGGTGTCAGGGTATCCAACCGAGTGCCTACTTTATGCAGCTACATTCAGTTGTTTTTCAGTCATGTCTGATGCTTTGTGACCCCCATTTAGAGTTTTCTTAGCAAAGGTACCAAAGTGGTTTGCCATTTTCTTCTCCAGTTTATTTTAAAAATGAGGAACTGAGGCAAATGGGGTAAAGTGACTTGCCCAGGGTCACACAGCTAGTAAGTGTCTGAGACTGGATTTGAGCTGAAGATAAGCCTTCCTAATTCCAAGCCCAATGTCTATCCACTGTGCTGCCTGTAGCATCCAGTGCTTTCTGATCTTTGCCCTGGAGAATTTATGAGGATTACCTGAAGCACCAAGTCTGGATTAATGAAAAGTGATTGACCGGTGATAACTGAAGAACTAATGCTTGTTTTTTAATTATGTGATCATCTGAACTGCTAACCGTGTCTTAACTTGAGATCCTCCTGAGCTGACTTTAAGGAACAGGATAAGACTTTGTAATTAACTTTAAGGATAAGACTTTGTAATTAACAGCCCGCAGTTTCTTGCAAACAACTTAAATGCCAGTCATTAAAGGCAGTGTGTCGTTTAGCAGGTTAAACATAGCCTCTATAATTTTGTTCACTCAGTTGTAATATAGCATGACTAAATGGCTTTTTGTTTAGCCTAGCCTTGTGGGCACCTTATTATGATCATCTCTGCTCCAGAGTCTGCTCCTTAGCTTTCAGGTCTAAAAGTTCAATGTGGTTATTTCAACCAAGGGTGATAAATGATGTCAGTAAATTGAGATATACCAAGTAGACAAACAAGAAACCAATTTGTGAACTCTAGTACCTATTTATTGATTTATAGTAAGAGAGATTTAGGGACTGTCCTTCTGCATAAGGATACTCCTTGACCTTCCCACTGAGTAGATCTGTGCAAAAGACCAAATTATAGAACAGAAATTTCTTTGGTAAATGTCGAGTCAGAATAAAATGAGTTAATGTCCTCGAAAGCTTTTTTTCCCCCAAGTTATGTTAGTCTAATGAATTGTCCTTCTTTACTTCAGGGATATTACTGTCTGAATAACTAGGAACGATTGTTAAGAAGTAGAATACATTCTTTTCCTGACAGTATTCCACAGCTACTGGCAAACTCTACTTACCAGCTTTATTTCTAGACTCTGGAAAGATCACCTCCTTTCTGTTGGAGTTAGAGTTTTGACTCAAGGAAAATCACTTGATTTCTATGTGCTTCAGCTTTTTAGAGGTGAAGGGGATGGTGGGGGGACATTGGGAAAGAATAAAACCCTGGGGTTTTTTGTTGTTTTTTTTAATTAAGAAAATTTTTTTCTTTAAACCCTAACCCTCTGTCTTTTAATCAATACTGAACATTGGTTCCAAGGCAGAAGAGTGGTAAGAGCTAGACAATTGGGGTTAAGTGACTTGCCCACAGTAATATAGTTAGGAAGTGTCTGAGGGCACATTTGAACCTAGGATTTCCCATCTCTATGTCTTGCTCACAGTCCACTGAGCCATCCATCTGACCTTGTTGTATCACCTCCCCACCCTTTCCCCAGCCCCATCCCACCCTTGCCTCTTCAGTAAATTCTAGCGGCTTCCTATTATCTCTAGGATCAAATATAAAATTCTTTTTGGCGTTTATAACCCTTTGCAGCCTGGCCCATTCTTGTCTTTCCAGCCTTTTAATATTTAGCCCATCTCCACAAACTCCAGCCCTGAATTCCTTATTGAGGACTCTCCATCTCTGATTTCTCTGTCTTTGAACTTGGCTGTTTTCTATGCCTGAGACACCTCCTCCCCTCTGCCTTGTGGCTTCAATAGCTTCCCTCAAGACTCAGCTCAGATCCCATGTTCTTTAGGAGGCCTTTCCTGGAACCCCAGTTGCTGATTCCTTTTCTCTGAGATTACCGCCTGTCTGCTCTGTGTCTGTCTTGTATTACTGGTTCTTTGTCTCTTACTATTTATTTCTTCCATTAGAATGGGAACTCCTTGAAGGCAGGGACTATCCTAGTCTTTCCTTGTGTCTCCATTGTTTAGCACAGTGCTTGGTACATAGTAATTACCTAGTGTATGACTTGGGGAAAGTCATTTAACTTCAGTGTTCTCATCTGTCAAATGGGGATGATAATACTCAGCCATAACAGTTTGATAGAAGGAAAAAATTTTATAAAACCTTAGAATACCCTGGAAGTGCGAGTTGTTATTCCATCAGTAGTCATCATAATATTCCCCCATTTTTGGTATACTTTCTTTATGTGGTGTGATTTTAAAGTTTACCACTTACTTTGTTGTTTAGTTATTTTTTAGTGGTGTCTGACCCTTTGTGACCCTTTTTGCAGTTTTCTTGCAAAGATACTGAAGTGGTTTGCCATTTCTTTATTAGCTCATTTTACAGATGAAGAAACTGAGACAAACTGGGTTAAGTGGTTTGTCCAGGGCCACACAGCTAGGAAGTGTCTAAGGCCAGATTTGAACTCAGATTGTCTTGTCTTCAGGTCTCATATCCTATCCACTGTGCCATCAGATGGATGACTCTTGGGTTACAGCAGTGAATACCCCTTAATCTCATCAGAATTGCTGCCAAATCATCCTAAACATAGCAGGCTGTCTTGTCTCGGAGAGAGTTTTGAAGACAGAATTTGATTATCTATGTAGTGTAGATTATTGTGAGCACCAATCACAAACGGTGCCACTTAGCCCGCCATTTCTCCTAGCTCTTGCCTCTGCCGTCACATCATGGAGCTTCCATTTTTAAACTCTGCTTTGCTTGAAGCCTGCTCATGCTATCTGGCGTAGGCAGCTTAATTTCAGACTTTGTTGGATAATTTTTTTTCTTCTCCTTGCTTAGATCTCTGTCAACTTCAGCCTCTTGTTGACTGGCACCCCTATTCAAAACAGCCTCCAGGAGCTCTACTCCCTCCTGAGTTTTGTGGAATCGAGTCTCTTCCCAAAGGACCAGCTAGAAGATTTCATTCAGTGCTTCCAGGATGTTGAGAAAGAAACTGATTCAGGCAAGTTTCCTCTCTTTATCCCCTCTGAAACCACCTCCAAAAGGCATGAAGTGCCTTAGCAATTTAGGTATTCTTTACTAATCATCACCTGGGGTGTGTGAACTTATTTTGTGTGTGTTTATTTTGATAACTGTATTTCACTAGAATTGGTTTCCTTGGCAATCCTATATATTTTTTATTTTCTACATATAACAATATGATTCTGAGAAGGTATCCCTAACCTTTACCAGATTGCCAAAGGGGTCCATGACTCAAAAAAAGGTTAGGAACTCTGACTTCAAGAGTTCAGAGCAGTAGCTACAGGCAAGCCAAACTACCCTTGCCACCTTTGGGGCAGAGGGAATGCAAGTGGCAAGAATGGTGAGCCCTGCTGCTCATTAATCTCCTAGAGACACTCTTTTCTCCCTCATCTTGTATTCATTCTCTTGTCACTTCCGTGTGTTCACATTGTCTTCCCTGCTAGGACTGGAGCTCCTTGAGGGCAGCAGTTGTTTCATTCCTGTCTCTGGGCCCCCAGTGCCTTGCACAGAGCCTGGCTCTTAGTAGGCACTAAATAATTGATGGTTAATTGATTGATTGGAGGAGAAGAGAATTGTTAACCAAGAGAAACTTTCTCCAGGGTGATCTGGAGAGCCTAAGTGTCATAACAACATCTGCCTTGCCTATCACAGCACTATTCTGAAGGCAAAATGAAAATACTAACAAATATAATTTTTTTTACCTCCATAAAGTCTTTATAAGATGATCAGTGTATTATCAAGGGCATTTTTGATGAAAATATGAGACGGGAACAGGCAGACTTTCACAAGGAATTTTCTGCAATAGAATACATCTTTGCAGATCCACAATTGACTGCTATTTAGAAGTCTGAAGGGTCCTGCAGAAATAAGTATATGACTCTGGACTAGTTACTTAACTATCTCACTTTGCTCATGTAAAATGAGGATAGTAATCACATCTCTTCCCAGAACTGGAAAAGAGAACCTGAGATACCATCTAGTCTGACCCCTTCAACTTATAGATGAGGAAACTGAGGCCCATAGAGGGGAAGACTAAAATGAAATAATATATATATAAAGTGCTTCATCAACCTTTGAACTCATAGGAAAGCTGCCCTGTAAAAGTGAGGTCAACCCTACCCACTTGACCCTGGAGGGAACAATTAGAGTTGGTTGGTGGATATCATCAGGGCACAGTTTTTAGTTCAATATTAGGAAGAACTTCTTAATGATTCACAGAATCTCAGAGTTGGAAGGGACCACAGGGGGCCGGCCATCTAGTCCAGCCCATACCCGAATAAGAATTCATGCTTCAATGTAGTGAACAAGTCACTTGCATAATAATTCTGGATGGATAAAATGTCAATCAAAGATAAAAATACACACAGGGATAGGAGAAGTTGAGATTGAAACAGGCCTGTGGCACTTCTTTTGGTCTCAGACAGTCTATTTTTCATCTGGAGAGGTCCCTCCAATTCAGAGAACCTGGGGAATAAAAACAGCAGTGGACTGAGATGGGCAGACGTGGGCAGTGGGACAGGCAGAGTGATGAGACAGAGAGATGGACAGAGACAGCCAGAGGGACAGACACAAAGGGCAGTGGGGCAGAAGTGATTGCTGAACACAAGCAGTAGAATAGTGCTAAATCAGAGATCCTTAATCATCTTTGTGATCCTCGTAAGCATTCTGGTGACTCCCCTGGATCCCCTTCTCTGAATGGTGTTTTTAAATGCATAAAATAAAATACATGGGATTGAAGGGAAACCAGTTATAGTGAAACAGTCATCAGATTAAAAATTTTTAAGCCCCAGGAAGAAGCCCAGGCCATTGATCCTGTCAGAGCAGCATTTCCAGCTCAGATGTAACATTTTAGAGCATCTTTCTGCCTGTTTTTCATGTATTGAGCACCAGAGGGCGTGCCTAGCATTGTACACGAGAGACCTGGCATTAGCTACTCTTCCTGTGAGTTGGAAAGAGAACAGTTGATGAGTGCCTGATGGCATCACCACTCAGGGCTTTGAGTCTCATAGCCTGGCTCTCTTCCCCTTGATTCTATTGCTGTTTCTCTGTGACCCTGGACAAATGACTCCTTGTCCCCATTTGTTTGCTCAGCAGTCTAATAATTAGGCAGCCCAGGGGCAGCTAAGGGGCTCAGTAGATGGAGAGCCAGGAGGTCCTGGGTTCCAATCTGGCCTTAGACATTGTCTTAGCTGGGTTATGGTGACCCTGGACAAGTCACTTAGCCCCCATTGCCTAGCCCTTACCACTCTTCTGCCTTGGAATCAATACACAGCTTTAATTATAAGATAGAAGGTAAGAGTTTAAAAAATAAAAAGTTAGGCAGCCTCCTTAGGAAATACCAGGACATCCTGGTCTATCAATTAAGGATGGATCAAATGTAAATTAAAGCCAAAACTCCCTTTGGGTGATGGGGTAGATTGAGATCCAGGCAGGCCTGGGGCACTTATTCTGATCTCTGGGAGTTGATTTTTTATCTGGATTGGCCCCTAAAATTCAGAGAACTTGGGGAATAACTATCCCACTCTGGGTGGTGGGGATAAGCATTTTACAACAAAGTGCCAGGCAAATGTAAAAGGGTTTTGTTATTTCTGATAATAGGCTTATTTGTCATGCCTTCAGAGGTGCCCAGTGGTCAGCTAATGATTTTTCTCTGTAAAATCCAAACTTAGCCTGAGGGATTTTAAAAGGAATTACCACCTCAGACTGTCAGTTATTCTCTAAGTATCAGTCAGCCTTTGGTAACAAAAATAGCTAGTCTATATAAATTTTTTTCCCTGCCTGGGATCCCCCAAGGAGAAAGGCTGGGAGAGGAATGTAGGAAGTTGGCCAGCCTTTCTCATTGTCTGGGATGAATTCTTACTTGGCCAGGGCTGGCCTTAGATAATAACAGGGGTCCTTCACAGAAGTCTGAGTGGGGGGCATTACCAGGAGGGCTATAGAAAGGTCTCTAAGAAGTTGAGAGGAGGAGCTCAAAGGAGGGGGAGACCCACCAGACTGGCAAATGGTGGTCATCAGATGGTGGCTGGCAGCCCTGAGTGTCTGGAGGAGTGGGCACAGAGCTTGCCTAGTAAATGGCTCTGTTGGCATTGCACTTTTCAGCAGACTCATGGGGTGCCATGTTTGAACTTTCCTCCCGCAGCAGCGGAACTGCATAAACTCCTGAAGCCCTTTCTGCTCAGGCGGGTTAAGGCTGAAGTGGCCACAGAGCTCCCCAAGAAGTCAGAGGTGGTCCTCTACCATGGCATGTCGGCTCTGCAGAAGAAGTACTACAAGGCCATTCTGATGAAGGACCTAGGTAACCAGAGGATATAGCTTTGCCTGGAAGAGAAGCTAGAATCTAGGTTTGGGGGAAGAAATTATATTGCGTTGACACTATTAATCGTAACTGCTATCATTTATAAAATAATTTAAAACTGCTTAACAAATGTTATCTCATTTTGTCCCCACAACCACCACCAACACAACAGTAATGATATGTTCACATATTATATGATAATTATAATACATATCATTATCATCTAACATATAATTAATAATAATAATGCTAGCTAACAGCTAGCACTTACATAGCACCTACTATGCATGTGAGGTGCAGGTCAAGTGCTTTTACATGTTTGTTAAATGCTTTAAAAATATATCTCATTTTATTCTCATGACAACCTTAGGAGGTAAATGCTATTGTTATCCTCATTTTTAGATTATTTATTTGAGGATTATCATCTTTAGTTGAGGAAAGTGAGGTAAGCAAAAATTAAGTGACTTGTCCAGGGTCACACAACTAAGTATCTGAAGTTGGATTTCAGCTCTGGTCATTCTAACCCTAGGCCAAGCACTCTTATCTACTATGTCTCTGCAGTGCCTTTAAGAAGAACAGGCATGAAATGAAGTGCTTAGAATTCAGATTAACTTTCAAGTACTACATTTGGTGTAGTTGAGGTTTTCTTCACTACCATCATTGTCATTATCATCATCATTCTTGGTGGAGTTTTTCTTTCACCTAATTTTATCATCTCCTTCTGGCCCCATAATGGTAATACTAGGATGGAAGTCACAACTTTTAATATGCTCTCTTTTATCTAAACTTTTTGACCTGTTGTGGCCTATCAGAAGTTTTACAGACTACAAGAATTCTTGTCTCATTGGGTTCACTATTTAGTAGACTAATTAGAGTGGGGGCTTTTTCTCAACTTAATTATTCAGCTTACATTCATTTGACTCATTGTTCTACCATCGTTTGACAGGAGTTTACCGATTTTGATTGAATTTGGAACAGTGTAAGAGGGTGTCAAAAGACAACTTAAGATCAAGTGAAGGTTTAGTCTGCCATCTTGAAACTAAATGGTTGAAAACAAAACTTGCCAAATGGGCAATTTTTCCTGTAGTTCATTTAACATAGAGACATTCTATATAGATGTATGATACTATAATAAACAAGGCCTCCAGCTCACTAGTCTCTTTATTTCAGATGCATTTGAAAATGAAACAGCCAAGAAAGTGAAGCTTCAGAATATCTTATCACAGCTCAGGAAGTGTGTGGGCCACCCTTATCTGTTTGATGGTAAGAGAATGCCTCTGTTTCTCTTAAAATTTTTACCGGTCAACAGTTAGCAGGTTTGTGTTGAGAGGGGTCCTACCAACTTATGTGGACCTCCTCTTTGACTCCTCAGAACCACAGATCCAACCTTGATTCCAGAGTTGAGAGGGGTTATTTCTTTGTCCAACTTATTTGCAAAGTTGTGGTTAGAATCAAGATGAGCTACCCTTGTAACTTGGCAGCCAAAAGAGCTGATATAATTTTAAGTTTCCTTAAAAGCAGTGTAAAGAGTGAGACCACATGTGAGTGGATTGTGTTCAGTTCTGGGCACTAGAGTTTAGGAAGGTCTCTTGGCATGGAGCATGGGGCTGGAGCTTCATTTTCTTAAGTCCTATTTTCTGAGGAAACATCTGGTAGGAGAATAAGAGTCAAGATCAGTCCTTATTAGGACTTAACATTTTCTTTGTTTCCTTACCACACTCTTGCATCTACAGTCTTCCTAACTTTTGTCTTGCCATTGGACTTAGATGACTGGAAGAGTGAGTGAGGCTGATGACTCTGTACAACTGCGTCACTTAAATCCAATTCATGTTTGAGTCAAGACATCACCCATGATGTCATTGTTCCTATTTGAACAACACTTTCATACTACCCTTTTGGCCACCTAATCCCTCCCTCCACCTCCTCATGATGTCCTGTCATAGTCATCCATGTTCTATAATTATCTTCACGTACTCAAGCTAATAATATATATTTTGGATGCAAGAAAGCCTCTATTTCAAACCAAGAAAAGAATACAAAAAATTTAAAGACTTTATAGTTGCCTGTTAACAATCAGAAAACTACTTCCCTCTCTGGAGTTCTTCAGATCCACATTCCCTTCAGAGACTTCAGTAGTCTTCTAGAGTTTTATGGCCAACCTGGGCTTTGGATTCCCTCTTTTTATCTCAGGAGCTCCAATAGAATGTAAGCGTATTCTTTTTATATTTATATCCTCTGTGCCCAGCACACTGCATTGTACATTGTTGGCCCCAAATAAATGCTTGTTAATTACTTCCCTGTCCACATCCTGTGGTTCCTTCAGCAAATCTGGACCACCAAGAAGAAAAGAATTCTGAATTAATTCACATTGAAGTGTGTATGACTGATGAGATCCTTTTAATCCTTAGAGAGATATTTGCTTATTAAAAGAGACCGCTTGGTAATCCAGATAAATCCCCAAATGAAAGGCTGTTTGTCAATGGGATGTTTGTGAGTGGTATTTTGAGAGGAGAGGTTTAGCCATCTGGGTTCCTATAGAGCCAGAGATTATTAATTTTTTGTTGGATATGCGATACCTATGGGCCCCCTCTCAGAATGATGCTTGTGTTTACATTTAGAGGTGGAGGAAATGCTAAATTTCAGTTAAAAATGAGCAAAAATCAAGATTTTTTTTCCATTGAAGTTCACAAATTCCATAAAAATACTTAGATTCATTCAAGGAGACCCGGGCCCCAGGTGAAGAACCCTGCAGTGTGGGTTATGGTAATCTAAGAATACTCAAACACAGAAAACTTTGCATACTATCCTATAGGGTCCTTACGTAGAATCTAACCTCCATCTTTGCCAGGAAAGACTTCATTTCTCTCTTTAGAAGTGTAGCTGGTAACAGCACAAAGAGTTCATTCAGACTGGCACTAGTTTGGCACTCAGGACGATCTTTAGTTCACCTCATGGAAAGGATGCAGGACCACAACCAGGACGACGTATACCCACTTTGGGGTCACGACTTCCATCTCAGCTACTTTTCTGTTCCAGGTGTTGAGCCAGAGCCTTTTGAGATTGGAGACCACCTGATTGAAGCCAGTGGGAAACTTCACCTGCTGGATAAACTGTTGTCATTCTTGTATACCAGGTATCCATCCTCTGCCATGAAACCTTTCCTAGCCCAGCCATCCTTCAGTGGTCTTTCCCTTCCCTAATACACTGTTTGCCTTTGGACCCTGGGGTCCTCTGATCTCTGATGGAGACACCCCATGGTGCCTAGATGCCCTGGGCTTGGGAAATCTCTCCCTTGCACCCCTCTCTTTTCTGATACTGTTTCACTTTTTAAAAAAAACATTTCTTTCTGTCTTAGGATTCATACTAAGTATCATTTCTAAGGCAGAAGTGCAGTAGGGGGGTAGGCACTTGGGATTAAGTGACTTGCCCAGGGACATCCAGCTAGGAAGTGTCTAAGGCCCAGGACCTTCAGGTCTGATACTGTTTCCCTTTCATACCAGTCATCTTTTTCCTAGCTCATTGAGCTCTGCCACTTATTCCCCAAGGTTTATGGCATTCCCAGACCTCCAGGCTTCAGTTGTCTTCTGAAGTTGGAGAAGGCAGCTAAGGATGCCTAATGGATAGTGTACTTGGGCTTGAAGTCAGGAAGATCTGAATTCAAATTTGACCTCAGACACTTGCTTTGTGACTCTGGGAAAATCACTTAACCTCTGTCTGCCTCAGGTTCCTCATTAGTAAAATGGAGATAATGGTAGCAACTACCGTGCAGGGTGAGGATCAAATGAGATAACAATTGTAAAGTACTTAGAGCAGTCCCTGGCACATAGTAGGCTCTATGTAAATGTTAGCCATTATTATTATTCTATAACCCTGCTCCCCAGTAATAGCAAACTAACATTTTAGGCATATACATTTTCAAAGTACTGGTTTCTATCTCTCTCCCCTTTCCAAAGTCTCCTTCCTGCATGGGGAATTTAACCCTTTGTCATTGTCTTTGTTTTGCTTTATTGAGACCTTTTGGGTTTTTATGTCATCCCCGATATCCTCCTGCTTCAGATCCTTCCTTTTAATAATTAAAAGCAGCTAAGCAAAACCAAACAACAAAGCAACTTTTTGAAAGTACATACAAGGTTCTCATCCCCCTACCTGCCCCAAGGGGAAGGAAATGGACTTTATAGTCTGTTTTCCAAGGCCTTTAGTGTAATCATTTTATATATTAGTTTCCTGTTTCTATTTTCTTTCCTCTTCATCAATTCACATATCTAATTATGTTTTGCCAAATTCTTACTTTTCATTTTTTACATAATAATAGCCTATAGGGCTATGAGGTAGCACAATGGATGGAGTGCTGGGCCTGCAGTCAAAACTGAGTTCCAATCTGGCTCAGACACTTACTAGCTGTGTGACCCTACTGTTTGCCTTCGTTTCTTCATCTGTAAAATGAACTAAAGAAGGAAATGGTAAACCACTCCAGTATCTTTGCCACAAAAACCCCAAATGGGACCATGAAAAGTCAGATACGACTGAAAATGACTGAACCGCAACAATATTCTTTTACATTTGAATACCATCATTTGTGCAGTTATTTTATAGTTGATGGATTTCTACTTCATTCTAGTTTTTTTTTTTTACTACCATAAAAACCATTGTTAGGAATATTTTGATAGACTTAGGGCCTTTCTCTCCATCTTTGACCTTTTATGATGCTTTTGAAAGAAGATTTATTGCAGCACTCCCTTAGGGGAACATCCAGTTGGATAGGAATTTGGTGGTTTATATCATTAATCAAGAAATCATCAATAAACTTTGACTCTGTCCTGGGCACTGTGCCAGGTGCTGAAGATCAAAAGACAGAGATGAAAAGGGTAATCATGACATAAGAGGCAAAGATTCTTAGTTTACTCCTAGTCTGCAATACCAATTACAGGTTAATCAGTCGTTATTCTTGCCCAACTTCTGAACAGGCTTGGCTTTGACATTAACTTAGTTTTAATTCTGTTGTTGTGGATGTGGTGGGTCAAGGCTTGCCATTTCTCAAATCTTCTAAGTCAGTTTCTTCAGTCTTCAGTCATGGGCTATGGGAGCCTCCTACCTCTGGGAGGAATTGATTCCGGGTGTGGAAAAGATGGGAATTACCCCTGGGATGCTGTTTTTATTGTAGATATATGTGAAAGGGAGCTGGGAGAATGGGGTGCCTTATATACCCCCAGGTCTTTGGAAAAGTGAGTTTACAGGAGTTCAGAGGAAGGAGAAGTAGATTTCCATGGGCTGAGATTAGACAAAAGTAGTCAGCTCCGTGGGATGAGGGACTGTGAAGACTAAGACCCTAACTCTGTAGTGAGGAAGAAGCAGTCAAGATGTCTAGAGAAACTGATGGGGGCCACACAGGGAGCACTCTGACAAACTCAGAACCTAAAAAGAGTCTAAAAATGGAAGCAAGAGAACATGTACAAGTGAATACAAAAATGTGGCAAAGAAGAAGCAAGGCAGTTCAGTGGATGGAGAGCTAGGCCCAGAGAAGGGAGGTCCTGGGTTCAAATGTGATCCCGCTGTGTGACCCTGGACAAGTCACTTAACCCCCATTGCCTAGCCCTTACCTATCTTCTGCCTTGGAACCAATGCACAGTATTAATTCTTAGACAGGAAGGTAACGGTTTAAACAATTTTTTTTAAATTAAAAAATAAAAGAGTGGCAGGGTCCTAGAGTACGAGAGAAACTCATTCATCCAGAATGAATAGAATTTTCCCCCTAATGTTCAGGATGACAAGAAGACTGTAAACGAGTGAAGGTAGGGAGAGAAGCAGGGGAGGGGAAAAGGTTTCTCCTTGACTGGGATGAGATGATGATAATGGAGCAGGAGAGATGGCTCCACACTCAGTTTGCTGAGGCGAAAGGACAATAATCATTTATCAACATATATTTATTATGTACCTGCCATGTGCCAGGCAGCATTCTGGGGGTGGAGGACAAGTATAAGAAGTGAAACAATCCCTACCTGCAATGAGCTTTAAAGGAGATTTTGTGTGTGTGTGTGTGTGAGTGTGTGGTGTGTAGAGTGTAGACATTTCTGTATGTACATACGTATAGATATAGCATAGAATGTGAACAAAAAAATTGAAATAGAATGTGACATATATACACATACACACACACACACACACACACACACACACACACACACACGCTCTGAATTAAATGCAAGGTGTTTGGTCCCCTGCTATTGGAGAATCAGGACAGGTTAGCCTCCATCATTGTCTTTCTCATGACATCCTTGGGGACAGTGTGGATATGGGACAGGCAGGTAGATATGGAAGAAATGGAACTCCTAAGAGCAGTGATGAATAAAGTGGCGTCATCATGGAGAAAGCTCTGGAAGGTAGCTGGGCCCTTGCTTTTAAACTATTCTCCAGTTTTACCTCTTCCTTGGATGAAAGTATAAATAGCATTCCTATTAAATTTGTGGATTTCACAAACCTGAGCGATAATTAACCTATTAGACAACAGACTTGAAATTCAAATAGATTTTGACAGGTTAGAGCAGGGGTTTTAGCCATTGGCGAAACTAAATAGCAACAAATGCACAGCCCTGCTCTTGGAAAAAAAACAAAATCTATCACATCCCTAGATGGAGGCAACAAAGGGGTTTGGGTAGAGGGGAATCTTGCAAAATCTTAGTTTATTGCAAGCCCCGTGTGACCCATCAAAAAGCCTGCCCCCATTGAAGGCACACCCGCTGAGGCAGAGTGGCCTGGGTCTAGAGCAGCATCCAGAGGCCATTTGTCCTGGTCAGGCCCCCTTTCCATGTCTAAGTGCTAGACTTCGAGAGGTTTCAGGAGGCCAATATAGATAGGAAGCAGACTTTGAAAAAAATGTCATAGGAGGATTTTTAAAGTAATTAGAGATTTTGGAAGCTCAGAGAAGCCAGTGAGCAAAGGATTTGTTTTCTGTTCTTTGCAAGGTTCTCATGGAGAAGGGGAGAAGCTTGACTTTCATTGTTCTACTTGGCCCTCAAGGGCAGCATCAGGATCACAAGGAGAAAGTTATAGGGAAGCAGATTTTGACTCAATGTGAAAAAAAAAAGCCTGCTAGGTTTTAGGATTCTGTTATAGTGGAATATGCTTCCTTGATGTGAATTCTCTGCCTCTGGGGAAGGGAGGAGAAGGGAAGAAGCATTTCTTTGGTATCTGCTGGGAACCCGGCACTGTATTAAGCACTTTACAGATATTATCCCATTGGACCCTCCCAACCACCCCTGGAGTGAGAGAATCTATCTCAGTTTTAGTCAAAGAAACCAAGATAAACATCAGTGGTGGTGGTGTAGGGTCACCCATGAGGAAGTGTCTGAGTCAGGATTTGAACTCAGGCCTTCCTGACTCCAGACCTTGTGCTCTGGGCCACTCAGACTAGAAGTCTTCAAGCAGATGCTGGGGCCTCACCTATCGTTCAACTCTAGAATTCTTTGACTCCATTATCCTTAGCTAGAATATTGTTTCATTTCTTTCTCCTATTTTTAGTTGCTCATTTAATAAACACTTTGGACTATTTTTCTATTTGAAGAGCATCATGCTAGATGCTGAAAGAAATGTAATGTTTAGCTAAGTAGGTGAAGAGACCCAAACCCAAGTAATTATCACAGAAAATATGGAATAAGTATCCCAGAGCAGCACAGAAAAGAAAGCTGCCTCTTGGAGGCAGGATTTGAGTTAGACTTGAAAGGATGGGTTGGAATTCTGTAAGGGAAGAGGAAGAAGGCATATCTCTTGGCAGGGGGAACAGTGTGCACAAAAGCACAAAGGTGGGAAAGTACAGTATGTTGGTGGACAGAGAGTCCGGTTTGGCTGGATTGTAAGGTAGACACTAGAAAAATGGAGGCGTTGGCTCCTGGGTCCAACAATAGGGAGCCTCTGAAGGTTGTGAGTTAGAGAAGTGCAGTTGGTATGTCTTTGTATAAGGGAGGATCCAGGTGAAGGAATCAGAAGAGCAGTGGGAGGGTTTGCAGACAGAGGTCCAGCCACATAATCAGAGCACATCCATGGGGAGGGCATCCATGAGGACTCAAGCATATTTTGGGCTCTGTTATTAAAAGGCTAGCATGGAAGGACATTGCCTACTATTTTACTGTTTCACTATTTTACTGCATGTAAAATTATACCAGACTGCTTGCCCATGTCAGGGAGCTGGGAAGGGGTGGAGGAAGGAGGGCAAGAATTTGGCTCAAATTAAAAAAAAAAAAAAGATTAAAATTTGTTTTTTCATGTAATTAAGGAAAATTAAAAAAAAATTTTTTTAAAGGAAGATTGAAGGAAAGATCTTGGATCGCATGGCTGGGATGTCTTCAGAGTACTTTGAGCCCTTTAAGCCAAGTAGCAGGGACAAACCAGATTTCTTTCTTTCTTTTTTTTTAAACCTCATCCTCTTGGGGCAGCTGGGTTGCTCAGTGGATTGAGAGCCAGGTCTAGAGACTGGAGGTCCTAGGTTCAAATCTGGCCTCAGACACTTCCCAGCTGTGTGACCCTGGGCAAGTCACTTGACCCCCATTGCCTACCCATACCACTCTTCTGCCTTGGAGCCAATACACAGTATTAACTCCAAGACAGAAGGTAAGGGTTTAAAAAAAAACAAAAACAAAAACACCCTCTGCCTGAAAATTGGTATTAGTTCCAGGGCAGAAGAGTGGGCAGGGCCAGGCAATGGGGGGTTAAGGGACTTGCCCAGAGTCATACAGCTAGGAAGTGCCTAGGGCCATTTTCGAACTCAGGACCTCCCATCTCTGGTCCTGGCTCTCGGGCCAGCTCATTGCCCTCAGGACAAACCTGATTTCCTGGACCTGGAGAGAAAAGAGGCACCAGGGTTGGATTTTTTCAGACCTTCTCCAGAGTGCTGCTATGGTGGGAAATGACAGGAAAGCCTTCTCTCTCTTCCCTCAGACACCACCGGGTTTTGCTGTTCTCCCAGATGACCCACATGCTGGACATCCTTCAGGACTACATGGATTACAGAGGTAACTTCCCTCAGCCCCACACTTGCCTTGGAGTCTAGGTGGGCTCCTCATGGGATGAAGGGGGAATAGGTGTAACCTCTGGTGGCTGAGAGAAGGTGCCCCGCCTCCCCCCAGGGCTGCCTGAGCCCTCCTTTCCTGAATTCAATATGGGTCATAATCTCAGGTCCTCTGAGCCCCCGAATTCAGGGTACGTGCAGGGCGTCCTTCACGCCCCAGTATGCCAGTCTCTTTTGCATCGATGTGGATTTACCATGCTTTGTTCAGGAAGTATGAATACAGACTTGCCCTCCTGGGCCATCCCGCTGGGGAGTCAGGATTGGGAGGAGCCCATGCCCGGAAGCGAGGACCCCAATGACAAACTCAAAGGGTTTCAAATGATCTTAGAATTCTTTCTGGACCTCAGTATCAAATCCAGGCCCCCCAGCCTGCCTTCCTGGGTGCTGCCCTTCCTCAGGTTCTTCTGCTCAGATCTAGCCACGTGACGCTGCCTCATTTCTACTTCCGGTGTCATTTCCCTTTCTCCGCTTTCCTGACAGCGTCCTCAGCACTTAGCTGTGGCTTGGGCCAGGACGATCCTCCTGCAGCCCCCTCCCCCACCTCGGCTCAGTCTTCTTCAGGCACTGCAGGGACCTCCTAACCAGGGAATGGGGTTGTGCTTAGCAGGGCGCCTGGCCCCTCCCCCGCTTTACCCGAACTCACTCACCCACCCGCTCCTCGCCCCTCCCCCCAGCCTCCCAAGTGCCCCCTACTGACCAGGTGGGGCTAACACAGGGTCAGAGACGCAGCGGACTAGCGGGCAGTACCTGAGCCCTTGGGTGGGTTCTGAGGATGAGGCTCCTACTGAGCACCAGGGGCATTTCAGCACCGCCCCAGGGCAGGTACTGCAGAGGGAATCCCCACAGACTTCAGTGTGAAATAGTATCATTGGGATGCAGTAAGGCTGCTCCATTAGAATTTTTTTTTTAAACCCTTACCTTCCGTCTTGGAGTCAATACTGTGTATTGGCTCCAAGGCAGAAGATTGGTAAGGGTGGGCAATGGGGGTCAAGTGACTTGTTCAGGGTCACACAGCTGGGAAGTGTCTGAGGCCAGATTTGAACCCAGGACCTCCCGTCTCTAGGCCTGGCTCTCAATCCACTGAGCCACCCAGCTGCCCCCTGCTGCATTAGAATTTACACTCCAATCCTTTTTTGTTGGTGGCAGAAAACCATGGAGTCAGAATTCCTGTGCCAAGAAGGAGAAGGGAAGGACTTTTCCTCATTAGTAACAGTGTTGGGGGAGGGGGGAAGCTAAGTGATAAAGGAACCAGTAGCAAGGTCCTATAGTGTATGGAATGATAGACTTGGAGTCAGGAAGACCTGAGTTCAAATCTTGCCTCAGGTACTTATGAACTGTGTGACTCTGGACAAGTCATTTAACCTCTGTCTGTCTCAGCTTCCTCATCTACTAAATGAGATAATAATTACACCTACCTCCAGGGTCATTGGGAGAATCAAATGAGGTAAGATTTGTAAGATGCTTTGTAAGCCTTTAAGTGCCATATACATGTTAGCTGTCATCATCATCATTATCATCCTTACTGGTCATTTCTTAATTTTCTGAGTTAACAATATAGTTGAAATCATTCATTCATCCTCCAACAAACTTTTCCTCTGGGGAAGGTACTTTTAGCCCTGAGCCTAGCAAATTGCGTCAATCAGAGTAACATCAGACGAACAATGATTATGGTACAGATGGCACTTTTATGCAGTAGTTGTGTTCTTAAAAGTTGTGCATAAATCAGTTTTATTAATTATTTTAAAAACTGGGACAGTTCACCATGCTCAGTCCCTTTGTGAATGAAAGTATCCCTTTACAAAGTGAGTCATGGCCTCTTTTTTTTTTTTAATCCAGATTTTCACATTGGTTTGGATGGGTGTTGGGATGTAGCTGTGTAAATAAGTAAAAGGAGGAAGTTTCAAGACTGCCTTCATTTTTGGCTATTTCTCCAAAGAGTTCTTTAAAAGTTTTTTATTTTTTCTGTTTTCTTTCTGGAAAGGCTACAGCTATGAGCGTTTGGATGGGTCAGTGAGAGGAGAAGAAAGACATCTTGCTATTAAGAACTTTGGACAGCAGCCCATATTTGTTTTTCTCCTGAGCACCAAGGCAGGTAAAGCACACAAGAATTAAAATCCAGTGATTGCCACCTGGCCTCCTTGCTCCTTGGCCACAGACCCCCAGCCAGCTGTCTCACACACAGATGTGTGAATAATTGTGAATAGGTCGGTGCTGATCACTTATTGCTACTGGAAAAACAAGCATTTTTCTACTGATATTGGGTCAACACCGTCATCTTCATGTCAAATAGAATGTAAGTTCTTTGAAGGCAGAGAGACTATTTCCCTTTTGCCTTTGTGTTCCCAGCACCTAGACTCTATATACATATATGTGTATATATAAATATATAGCCCAGTAGATAGTAGATGTTTAGTAAATGTTTATGGATTGATTAATTACAACATTTAATAATCATTACTAATTATTCAATATTAGTTATGTTCATAATGACTGACATTAAATCAGGGCAGAAGGTCTTTCCAATTGCATCCATGCATGATACAGATGAGAATGTAGTTCCAGAGATGGTTAAGACAGAATCCATTGGCCAGAAGCCAAAGCCATTCTGAAGCACTAATTGTACTCCTGCCATCATTTTTTAACCTTAGGATGGCAGTTTTCAGTATTTAAAAGGCTTAAATTCTTTTCTTGAAATGTAGTTATACTATAGCAGTATTGGTAGTCCACATTCCTATTAAAAAAAAAAAAAGAAACTTTATCCTCATGGAGCAAGCTTGTTAAAGGCATTAACTCTCAGGCATATAATTACAAGACAGTGTGCCTATCCTTAAACAAATCTTCTCTTAACTATAGTGTTCCTTCAAGTTATTGTCCCGTATCTTGTCTCCTTTTCACTAGAGACTACCAGAAACTGCTGGACTAACTACAAGAAGAAACAGCTAGAAAAGCTGGCTAACCATTGCTTCCACTTTCTCACTTCTGCTTCTTTTCATCCTCCTGTAATGTGGCCTCCATCCTCACCATTCCACTCTCCCAAGTCACTGATGATCTCTTTAATATTAGATTGAATGGGTTGGGAGCAGCTAAGTAGAGAGAGTCCCAGGCCTGAAGATGGGAGATCCTGGGTTCATCATGGCCTCAGGCACTTCCAAGCTGTATGACCCTAGACGAATCACTTGACCCTCATTGCCTAGCCCGTATTGCTCTTCTGCCTCAGAACTGATACTTCGTATTTGATTTAAAGACAAAAAGTAAAAGTTAAAAAAGTATTCAGTGGTCTGTTCTCAGTCCTCATCCTTCATGACCTCATTGCAGTGTTTGGGCCCTGTTGGCCTTTCTCTTCCTTCTGGTTACTCTCTTTTCTTTGGGTTTTCATGACAGTATTCTATTCTTTTTCCACTCATCTAGCAGACCCCTTTGCAGTGTCCTGAACCCTATTCTCTCTCACTCTCTCGTTCCATCATTTCAATTTATCAATCTCCATGGATTTAGCCATCATCTCTGGGCTGGTGGCTCCCAGATCTACATAGGAAGCACTCTTCTGACTCCTGATATCTAGCAGGAGCTTTATTTGCCTACTACACAGACATTTCTACCTGGATATCATAGGCATCCATGGATGGGAGCATATCCATGTTAGATCTCATCTTTCCTCGCCTCCTCCTTCCCTCTACCCCCTTTCCCTGTTTTTGTTCTGGACCCCACCATCCTTCTAGTCACTCAGGTTTGCAGTCTTTTTGAGTCAACCTTAATTCTTCTTTCCTTCACTGTCTCTTCCAACTACTTAAATCATCCAGTCTTGTTCATTCTACCACTGCACATCTCTCAAATCTACCCTCTGCTCTCCATTCGTTTGGCTGCCACTGTAGCTCAGGCCCATTGCAATGACCTCCTAATTGGTCTTCCTGCATCCAATTTCTCCCTTCTCTAATCCATCTTCCAAACAACTGCCAAATAGATATTCTGGAAATCAGACCGTGTTACTCTGTGCTCAAAAATTTAAGTGATCCTCTATCAAGTATAGACTTCTCTCATTGACATTTAAAGCCCTTCACAGTCTGTCTCTGGTCTCTCTTTCTAGGCTGATCACAGTTTTCCCTTACTCATACACTCTGCTTTCCAGCCAACATGGACTCTGCTGTTTCCTGTACAACACATTTCATTTCCTACTTCAGTTTAGCAGCCTCCCACACTTAAGAATGCCCTCCCTCCTTACCTCTAGCTTTATGTCAATGGTTGTTCCTTGAAGAGGCCTTTCTTGATTTCTTTCCTTCCCCTTTTAATTAATTAATTTAATTAATTTTAGGCCCTTACCTTCCATCTTGGAATCAATATTAACTACTGGTTCCAAGTCAGAAAAGTGGTAAGGGCTAGGCAACGGGGGCTAAATGATTTGCCCAGGGTCACACAACTAAGAAATGTCTAAGGTCATATTTGAACCCAGGACCCCCCACCTCTAAGCCTGGCTCTCAATCCACTGAGCCATGTAGTTTGCCCCCTGATTAATTTTTTTTCAAATCCAGAAAAAAGTAATTTTCTGCTTTTTTCTTAAAGAAGAGGGTAGCATCCTCCCTCCCATCTAGCTGGGAACTACTTATTACTATGTTTAGTGTGAAATTTAAATAAAAGAGTACTTTCCTTAGCTTGTAGTGATACTCTCATTGTTGAATTTCCAGAACTGTTTTCTGAAAGAACTTTTCCCTACCATGGACCACTTTCAACAAAACTTAAATAATTTTTTTTTTTAATGTATATTTCAAGTGGTTTCCTGCCACTGGCCTAGGATAGATCGGACACTTCATTTCTGCTTCTTCCCTCTTTCCCTTCATCTTGGCACAGGGGAGACAGTAGCAGCTCAGTCAGCATTCTGGAGCCTCCCAAGTCCCAGAGTGAGGATGGTAGTGTCAGTGTGAAAGATGGACCGGCTGCTCGCACTGTGTTTTCACTTTATTAACCTGACTCACCGCTGCCTTGTCCCGTTCCTTTCTGTCACTCATCACACTCTTGTGCTTCTTCTTTTCAGGTGGAGTGGGCATGAATCTGACTGCTGCAGACACAGTTATTTTTGTGGACAGTGACTTTAATCCTCAAAATGACTTGCAGGCAATTGCTAGGGCTCACAGGATCGGCCAGAAAAAGTGAGGAATCTGAACGACAGTTGTGACCCTCTGAAGTCCTTTTCCCTTCCCTTGGGTTTGGATTCTCCCGCTGATACCTTGTTTGTTGTTCTCATTAGGGAGGTAGAAGGAGTGAGGATGAGGTGGGCAAAGGCAGGCCTAGAAACAACGACTCAACTTTCCCATGGACTCCCTGAGTGATTTCATTTACCTAGGTTTCTGTGGAAAGAAGAAATCAAATGATAAGACTTATGTCTGTAGGAACCTCCAGAAATATCCATTCCCAGATAAGCTCCATTAAATAAATGATGTTCTATGATAGTATGGATTTTTAAAAATAGTTCACCATTTGGTAAACTCAGATAGTCAGTGGTTTTCCAGAGTCACAGGTGAGAAGAAATTCCAAAATTGAAGAGCCTCTACACACCCCTTGGCCTGCATGAAATAAATGTGCAGGTAAAATAAATTCAAGATGGAAAGAATAGGCCAAATGCGATGGAAAATTTGAGACTATTTCCCAAAAAGAGTTCAAGCCTTAGAAAATGTTGGGTTTTTTTTCCCCAGCAGTAACTATACTCAGAATAGACATTTTCTTATTTCCTTTTAGAAATGTTAGACTTAAATGCTTTTTGCTTTTGCTTATAGTCTTTACGCAAGAAACACTTCTCATCTGTGCTTTACACAGGTCTGTGAAGATTATTCGGCTTATTGGCCGAGATACAGTGGAAGAAATAATCTACAGGAGAGCAGCGTCCAAGCTGCGGCTCACCAATGCTATCATAGAGGGTGGTCACTTGACTCTGGGAACACAGAAAACTCCAGCAGCCTCAGACCTGCAGGTAGTAATCCTTCAGATTAGAAGGTGATGTTAAGTGCCAGTAACCCCTCTGGGTGAGGGTGCAGAAGAAAAGGCCAGGGCACAATCAACCCTCCCTTCCAAACAATGATCACCAAAAGACTCCTTTTAGCGTAAGGATTCTTAACCTGCAATCTCTGAATGTTAGTTTATTTTTAAAGAATTTTTATCAATTCTAAGTACCAGTTCTGAGCAATTGAAGTTAAAAGACTTGTTCAGGGTCACATAGCTAGGAAGTTTCTGAGGCTGATAGCTTGTCTGTCCTTCTGTTGGGGGTGGAGGGAGCATGAGGAGTGAGGATGAGATGGGCAAAGATAGGCCTAGAAACAAAGGCCCAACTTTCCTGTTGGCTCCCTGAATTATTTTATTTTCCCAGGTTTCTTTAATAAGAAGAAATCAAATAGACTTATATCTTTAGGAACCTCCAGAAATACCCATTTGAACCCAGGACCTCCCATCTCCAAGTCTGGCTGTCTATCCATTGAGCCACCTAGGCTCCTCCCTTTTTTCTGAATTTGTTTTAAAATGTATTTTTGATGACTATTTCAATATTCATTGGTTTCCTTTGTAGTCTCATGTACTTTATCTAGTGCATTTAAAAACATTATTCTGCAAAAGATCCATAGACTTCATCAGGCTTTCAGGGAGCTCTGTGACACAAAAAAGTTAACCTCTGCTTTAGCATCTTTAGCCAATATTTTATTTTATCCAATTTAATGGGCTAAAACATGACCTGAGAATTGTTTGGGAGATAAGAACTATTCAAGATACCACATAAGAAATACAGAATCCAAAACAAATTTAGCACTCTTGGAACTGAGAAACAGATGGAGAGTTTTAGGGTGGCTTTCTCTAGAGAGATGGGAAGAGAACAAAGATCATGGTTTAATATTCAGATGAGCAGGTAGAGAAATAGCAGAGTGATGGCACTGAGGGGTAGGCCTTTTTCTGGTCAGGCCAACTTGCTGCATCCTAGAGTTGAGCATTTCATGAGGAAGTATGAATGTTAACATCACATTTTATGGATAAAGAAACTGAAGCCCCAACAATTTCATATGGCAATTCAAGGGCAGAATGACCTGGCAAGTTGGACACAGTATCATGAGATTTAGGACAGGACAAGTAACTGAGCATAGAGCCACCACTCTAGAACCAGGATGTGACGGCTGCTAGGACAACCTGCCAAAGTAATCAGGTTTCCTTCTAAGTAACAGGTTGCCAGTTGTTGGCCTAAATGCTAGAATGTGGGTTCTCTGTTAAACCGTGCTGCCATTTTTGGATCGGAGGCAGTGCCTTTGTTTCTCAATGTGTAAAAGGGCAATTGATTCAGCAAATCCATTGTAGTCACATAATGTCCAAGCATTGTATAGGTTACAGAAGTGTGTCAGGCATGGTTTTTACTGTCAGAGATTTCAATCTTGGGGGAGATTGAACAGTATCGTTTCTACCATATCACACATTGTTCCTTTACCAGTTTTTTTCATTATCTCTTTATAAGCAACTTCACTCTTCTGGTGCTTAGTTTTCTCCTTTTTAAAATAAGGGGGCTGGAACTCTGGGACTAGTGTTTTCTTGCTAACATTTTTATATGACATGTATAGTGTAAGGATGGGATTTGTGCAAGGGGGATGGGACAAAAGGAGCCAGAGAAGGAGTTGCTGACAGTTGAGACCAGAGAGAATTCTGGGAAAGGAACTCAGAAGAAGGAGGGAGAGGAGAAGCGTTGGGAGGAGAGAGGAGGAGGACATCCCAGCTTGGAGCCAGTCCTGAGGGCTTCCTGAGGATCTTTCTTTGGAAATTGAAACCCTGATTCCCTGATCAAAGCCATTCCATCACATCTCACCCATCAAGACTTCAACCATCAAGTTAGCTAAGTTTTTGGACTCCATTTTGGGAGTGATCTCTTAGTCTCCTTCTCCCGTTACCCAACCTTGCTAAAAGACCCCCTTTGACCCCCTTTGAGCCCAAACTTACAATTACAAAAAAGGATAGAAATAGAAAAACAGAAGGAGAAGGATTGAGGGGAGAAGCTTGGGTGGGGAACCACTAGGGGAACCCACCCAAGTGATGGACCCCATAGCAATAGCGAAGAGGGCACCCCAAAATCCCTCTGCCCTTCATCCCTTTCCCTAATCCCTGAATTGCGAATAATAAAAGCCATTCATCAGTCCGATAGAGTTCCAGTGTGCCTGAGAGACAACAAGGGAGAGGGGAACCACCACTTGGTCTGGCTGCCTCCATCTTGAAGCCAGACCACCCGCTGTGAAATTAACTGATCAGGGGGAAGTTTGTGTGAACCCCGTCCTTATTCGGAATCAGATTGGGGTACCACATACCTCTTCTTATAGGGAAGCCTCGCTCCCAACTCCTGTGGGATGGCACGACCATCCAGGTCACCCAGTTTTGGGGTGACATCCCCTTAAAGTCTCCCAGTGTATATTCGGCCCTAGGGGAGAACTGGACTCTCTCTATCTCTCCTTTCTATTAACATTCATTTACAGGCTCTCATTATTGTTATAATAGGCCCATGGCTACTCTGATCTCCCATTTTCACTTCTCTCTCCTTGGGCTCTTGGTCTTCAGCATTTAAGCCAATGAGAACCACCCTGCTGAGGCTATAGTGGGTAAAATAGTTCAGAACAGGACATTTAGATGTTTGATTGGTGTTGGGTATAATTTTAAGTTAAGAATCAATGACCTAAATCAGTGCTATCACACTCAAATAGAAATAGGGCCACAGAACTGTACCTGAGGATCCCATTGGGCCACAGGATTGACATAGAAAACCACATATTCATATTATCTGTTTTATTGTATTTGTATTCATTTGGTTAAATCAGTGATTCCCAAAGTGGGCACCACTGCCCCCTGGTGGGTGCTGCAGCAATCCAGGGGAGCGGTGATGGCCACAGGTGCATTTGGGGGTGGTGAATAACTGTTGTAAGGGGGCATTGATGGTATGTGACAGGGGGCGCTAAGTAATATTTTTTCTGGAAAAGGGGCGGTAGGCGAAAAAAGTTTGGGAA
Source organism: Gracilinanus agilis (assembly GCF_016433145.1). NCBI lineage: Eukaryota > Metazoa > Chordata > Mammalia > Didelphimorphia > Didelphidae > Gracilinanus > Gracilinanus agilis. The sequence continues at coordinate 473,081,802 of NC_058133.1, forward strand.
CCACTGGATTAAATGTTCCTCAAGTACATTTTAATCTGCCTAGGGCTGCACTTGTAGTATTGTGGGCCATATCTGACATTGGGATGAAGTAGTCTCTATAAGGTCCTTTTAGTTCTTCCATTCCCTGGTTCTTTTATTTTTAGCACCCACAGTCCAAAGTATGAATGGCAAATTGTTATCCCTATTTCACAGATAAGGAAACTGAGGCTCAGACATCCCCAAAGTTTCTGGCTAATTCATGACAAAGCCTAAGGTGTCACCCAGGCATTATGACTTAGTCCAGGCTTGTTTCCACCACATCTCGGCATGGTATGAAGTGGGAAGTGTCAACTGTGCCTTCCTGTGTACCCATTTACAGTGATAACCACTTGGTCTTTTTATTTGCTTTCTCCATAAAAGTTGAGTGAGATCCTCAAGTTTGGCTTGGACAAACTGCTCTCTTCTGAAGGAAGCACCATGGAAGAGATTGACCTGGAGTGCATTCTTGGGGAAAGCAAGGATGGCAAGTGGATTGCAGATGCCTTACTTGCTTCTGAAGAAGAAAGCAAAGAAGAAGAGGCCGAGAGTAAGTCTTAGGGTGAAATGGGAGCAGATTGTATAGCTCTGAACCCAGGAGCACAAGCCTAGGCCTCAGGGTTACACGGGAAAGTGACATGCCTGAGAGGGAGCAGGAGGTGAGATTCTCTGTTGTGACTTAAGTGCAGCTCTGAAACATTTACTCTCCCACAGAAATGACTTAACCTGCTCCTGGCTCTGAATTTTGGTGTATGCTCCTCTCTGGAAAATCTTTTTCTTACAAAACTAGAAAGCACCATCTAGTCCCAACTGCATCCCCAACAAGTGGTCCTCCAGACTTCATGTAAAGGCCCATGATAAGGGGGGAGACTTCTACTTCCTGAGGCAGCCCATTCATGTTGAACAGCGCTGGCTATTGGGCAGTGTTTCCTGTCCATAGTGGACTAGATTGCCTTTAAATAGAGTTCATCATCACTGAATATCTTTAGAGGGAGGCCGAATGGATTTTATATGGGGAAGTCTGTGAGGGACTAGATGACTTCAGAGGTATCTTCCATCTCCTGAGTTCTGAGCCCACGAAAGGTGCCTAGTGACATTCCAGAAATAAACCCTTTCTTGGGCTGTATTAATAGAAAGATGCCCAGAGGAAGTGATAGGTAATAATCCCCATGCATCCTGCTTTGGTTAGCACACATCTGGGATATTGGGCCCAGGCCTAGAAAGCACAAAACAAGGCTGTTCAAAAATCATGTCATGGAAGGGATGGCTAAATGTGATTATCCTCTTAAAAAGATGGAGCCATGATATCTGTCTTCAGATATTTAAAGGGTTGTGGTGTGAAAGAGGGATTGGAATTGTCCTTCGTAGCTCCAGGGGGACATAATGAGTACAAGTGACCGTTGTTTGTTGCTTAATCATTTTCAGTTGGGTCCGGCTCTTTGTGACCCCTTTTGGGATTTTCTTGGCAGAGATGCTGGAATGGTTTGCCATTTCCTTCTCCAGCTCATTTGACTGGTGAGGAAACTGCAGCAAACAGGGTGAAGTGCCTCACCCAAGGTCATACAGCTAGCCAGTGTCTGAGGCCAGGTTTGAGCTCTGGAAGATGAGTCTTCTCAACCCAGTGGCACCACGGAGCTCCTCTTAAGTTACAGAGGGCCAGATTTTGACTCAACATATAAGGAACAATTTCCTAACAATTAAAGCTGTCTGAAAATAGCAGTGTGGGTCTTCTTCAGGGGTAGTGCATCCCCCATGACTTGTGAGTGCTCAAGCACAGGTAGGATTGGCCATTTTGGGGAATATTTTATTACAGACTCATACACTGGGCAAGGTCATTGGAATGGATATCCTTTTGGGTCTCCCCTAACTGTGAGATTTGAGCATAACAGTAAATAGCATATTTTAAAAAATTTCATTGAACCATGTTCCTCTTCTTGTTTATTCAGGTATGCATCACTGAACATTATACCAGCCAAAGGGCTGTTTAATATTTGTATAATCTTATAAATTACAAAAAAAATATCTTTTCCAAGTTCATTCTCTCTTTGAAGGCTGAACAGCCTCTGGTGGCTCTCTTCCAGGATGTTAACAGGTCAGAAATTGGATTTGTTGACGAGTTCTTCCACCAGGACGTATTGGGACCTTCTCTAACTAGGAGGAAGGCTGTAGGGAGTACCTCCTTGGCAGCTGAGGGCCCTGTCCCTGGTCATGTAGTCAGCGTCTGAGACAAGGCTCTGAGCCCAGCTCGAGGCTTCCTCGCTCCCAGGCTCACTATTCCAACCGAATACAACACTGCCACTCGGTTACCCCATAATGTACGGCGAAACCACTGCACATTCACAACAAAAAATGTGGGAACAATATGGTCCTGCCCAGTGTAGGGTGCGTGCCTGTAACCGCTGCTCCAGGAAAAGTCAAGGCTGGTGGATCACTTGAGCTCAGGAGTTCAGAGCTACAGTTGGGCTAAGCTAATTTTTGGGGTGTCTACACCAAGTCAGCTATGTGGCAGAGTAAGAGGACCTGAGTTCAAATCCTGCCTTGGATACTTACTAGCTGGGTGGCCCTGGGTAAGTCATTTAACTGTTTGCCTCAGTTTCCTCATCAGTAAAATGAGCCAGAGAAGGACATGGCAAGCTATTCCAGTATCTCTGCCAAGAAAAATCTCAAATGGGGTCATGAAGAATTGGGCCCGAGTGAAAACAGCTGAACAATAACAACACAAAGTTAGGCACCAGTATAGTGAGTCCTGGGCAATGGGGGACCAGTAAGGCTCCCTGAGGAGGGGGAAACCCACTTAAGTCAGAAATGCAGGTCAAGCCTCCATGCCCCTCGGGTGGGATCGGTCTAGCGAGTAGGCTCTGCACTTCCAGCATGGGCGAGATCGGAGAACCCCGTGTAAAAAAAATAGTTATGATAGAACTAATTACATAAAACAAAAATAATTAAATTTAATAAGATATGTTTCTTTATTTTATCTGGCTTTAGAAGAAACCAATTTGCAAGTTGGGAGAACTGTCTGCCTATGTGAACTCTGTGCAGGCCACGTTCGGCGCTCTCCTGCCCTTCATATTTTCGCTTTTTGACGGGGAGCTTTATTGATAGCTCCTGCGCTGATTTAATTAGAGGGTGCCAATTAGAATTACAGCGCGCCGAGCTTGCTTACAAGTGTGAAGCAGCTCCTCTCTTGGGAATGAAAGTGTTTTGCTTTCTTAGTCCTTGGAGAAAACATACTTAGAGCTGATTTGAGTGGCTGTGGGTTCAATGGAGCATTCATTCACTCGGCAAACGGTGTCATTAAAGCTCGTCTCTTCTAGAATCGTTACTCCTCAGCCTCGGCTCTCCTGTGGAAAGCGCACAGGCCTCTCGGCACACGCAGTTTTTGGGTGACAAGAGAGTGCTGGGGCAGCAGCTAGGTGGTCTGGAGTTAGGAGGACCTGGGTTCAAATGTGGCCTCAGATTCTTAGCTGGCTTAATGACCCTGGCCAAGTCACCTTACCTCTCTCTGCCTCAGTTTCATCCTCTGTAATGAGAGTAATATAGAGCCTATCTTCAAGGTTGTTGGGAAGATCAAATGAGATAATATTTGAAAAGTGCTTTGGAAGTCTTACATCACTCTCTTGTTGTTTGGTTGTTTTTCAGTTGTCTGACTCTTCGTGACCCCCTTTGGGGTTTTCTTGGTAAAGATGCTGGAATGGTTGGCCATTTCCTTCTTTGGCTCATTTGACAGATGAGGAAGCTGGGGCAAACAGGATAAAGTGACTCGCCCAGGGTCACACAGCTAGGACATGTCTGAGGAGAGGAGCCTTCCTGACTCTGGGCCAGCACTCTATCCACTGCACCACCCAGCTGCCCCGAATCGCTCAATAGGTGCTAGTTATTATCTCAAAATCTGCAAAGTACTCTCCAAATAGAAAGCATTATCCTTATCACTTTTAGAAGTATCATCCTTTCCTGGTCTCTCCGCATTCTGACTTTGGAATCTCTCATTTTCTCCCTTTTTTTCCTTTAAAAAAAAACAAAAATAACCCTTCCCTTCCAGCTTAGAATCAATACTATGTATTGCTTTTGAGGCAAAAAGAGTGGTAAGGGCTAGGCAGTGGGGTTAAATGACTTTGCCAGGGTCACACAACTAGGAAGTAGCCCCTGTTTTCTCTTTAAGATTTATCATGGAATCCTCTAATTTTGCCGGAGGAAGACCCCCCCCCCCCTTTTAGAGAGTTCTATTCCAGACCATATAAAAGTAACAGAAGGGCCAATCTTGCTACCTAGTGAACTTTCCAACACAACTGTGTGCTGTCTTGCGGATCTTGATATCCCTGAGATTCGAGCAGTTATTTGTCGAATGAACAGTCCCCGGAGTCTCAGAGGGGCCCAGGAATCCATCCAAAGTTCCATGGCCGGAGAGGAAAACGCTGACCTGAGTCCTGATCCTGCTGCTGCCCCAGCACCTCCCCTTTCTCTGTCCTAGCTCTGCACAGAAATTAAGCTGTTTCTTTTGTTTCTGGCTTTTCTCCATTCATGATTTTTGTTTGCTTTTTACAAGGTCATATGTATTTATACGAAGGTAAAGATTATTCTAAAGAGCCAAGTCAAGAAGACAAAAAATCCTTTGAGCAACTGGTGGATCTTCAGAAAACCCTTCTGGAGGAGAGGCATCAGGAGGGGAGGGCGCTCCGCAATAAAGGAAGCGTGAGTTGCCTCTGCCTCTGAAAGGGTGAAGGCTTTGAAGCCACAGCTTAGAAAGAGGAAGAGAGAATTCTGAACATGGAGAATGGACTAGGCAGACAGGTTTTAGGGCTAACATGTCCACAGGAGAGAAATTAATTCTCTTTATTTCAAGGATTCATACAACAGAACACCTCATTTTCCTGGGAGGTCAGAGTTCCAATGATCCCAGCACCCTAGAACATAGGCAAAAAAACAAAAATGTGCAAAAACCCTTTGAGGCCTGAAGTTGCTGTCATAAAAACTTTTATGCCACCAACCCCCAAACCCTGAACTTTCCTCTGTAAGCTAAGCCTCCAACCCTCCCTCAGAGGCTGTCCACTTTTACTTTACATACAATTCTAAACAAGATTGCTATTAAATTTCCCAGCCCACAACAATTAGAAACAGCAAATTAGAAAGGAATAATGGTTGAAGCAGAACACCAATCACTTTGAAAAGCAGCAGCTTATAGCAAGATAGGAGATATTTAAAAAATAGACACAAAATGAAAGACACCATATTTTGATGCCCTACAGCACAGGAGCTGTTCAACTTCTATTATTATTATTTTAAAAAATCCTTACTTTCTCTCTTAGAATCAATACTGTGTATTGATTCCAAGGTAAAGGGGATCAAATGACTCACCCAAGGTCACACAGCTAGGAAGTTTCTGAGTCCAGATTGGAACCCTGGACCTCCTGTCTTTAGGCCTGACTCTATTCTCTGAGCCACCTCGCTGCCCCCAGTATTCCTTCATTATAACTGATGAACAGAGCCATGCTATTGATTCATCAATAAAAGCTTACTTTCTATTCAGTAACTTTAAGTCAAGGAACAGTATAATATGGAAGAGAAATTTTCCAATAAAAGTAGTTAAAATGAAAAGGTTCAGGGTGTTAAAGGGTAAGCTTCAGTCATTTAGAAAATCCCCTTATATTAAATGCCTCATTACTCAATGATGTGAGATCAATGAGGTATTGCTGCACCATCTTTGCTGGTGTTCTGGCCGAATTTCACATTTTGTATAGTGAGAATCCCCTTGGTCCATCTACTCCCCATTTCTTCCCCTTCAGCCCCCCAGAAACCCCACTACCACAGCCAGGCCTCCCTCCTTTTTGCCATGATTGGGGTACCCGTCTGTCATATGTCTGATAGAGTTAATACCATCTGGGATCTCTGATCCTTCCTTCCCATTGGAAACCAACATGGGCCTGCCGCGCTCTGTAAAACGTTTGCCCTGTTGCTTCTGAGGCAGTCATAGCATTTAGATAAGGGGGCTTCTGAGGGGCTCTGGGGCGTCTGGCAGGGATCGAGGCGGGCTCCCTCCGTGGTAAATACCAAGTAATTTGTTTTTGTCTTCATTTCCAGGTTCTCGTCCCAGGACTTTTGGAAGGGCCTACCAAAAGAAAGCGCATCTTGAGCCAGGAAGAACTAGAGGAAAGGCGGAGGAAAAGACAAGAGGCAGCAGCCAAGAGAGCAAGGTTGAAAGAGGAGAAGAAAAGACAACAAGAAGAGGCAGAGCATAAGAAAAAGTACGCAGGGCTCCCTCGACAGACTCAGGGTCACGTCTGCCAGACTCTGATCTTAGAAGGAAGGAGCGCCGTGATGCTGAAAATGACTTGTAGAGGACAAAACATGCGGAAATTTTAGCTTCTGTCCTACTTGGGGAAGAGAGATTGTATTAAAAGACACGAAAGCAGGAACATCATATTTAGCTCAGGGCTTCCGATGGTAGAAAAATTTGCCAAGGGACCAGATTCTGTTGTATTCACCCAAGAGTAAATGACTGGGCTATTTGTTCCAATTTTAAAGGTGCAGAAACTTCTGTGATGCTTTGGGGCCCCACTGGTAGTAGGAGAAGTGATTTCTTAAAGGTTGAGCCAAAAATAACTCTCAGAATCCAGTCAGCTTCAGCAAAACGGCCTGAGCGCTCGGGGGCTGCTCGGTGCATCCTGCTGAAACAGACAGATTTAAAGATTGTGTTGTAATTTCCTGACAAAAAAAGAAGTGAAGAAATGGATATAAACAGCCTTTTCTTCAGGTATGTTTTTAAAGCCCAATGAGAACCAGAGACAGTAGGTACCATCTAAAGATGAATCATGTGGCCATTAGACATATCAGTATTATTTCTTCTTTTCCTTCCTTACAGGCAGGCAATAAGGCACATCCTTTAAAGGTTTTTAGAATTGTCAGACTGCATTTGTATTTGGCATTTATTATTGGTGAAAGAAGTGTGAAACAGACCCAAAGGGGAAAACATGTCAGGGATTTAATTTACTCTTTTCTTTCATGGATTTGTTTTAGGATGGCTTGGTGGGAGTCAAACAATTACCAGTCATCCTGCCTGCCCTCTGAGGAAAGTGAAACAGATGAATCTGAGGAAGGAAATGATGAGAATGATGGTGACTTCGGTTATGAAGATCAAGACCTGACCTCCATCAAGTATGTTAGTGGGGATGTCACCCACCCCCAGGCAGGAGCAGAGGATGCCATCATTGTTCACTGCATAGGTATGAAAAAATAGGTGTGTGTGTGTGTGTGTGTGTGTGTGTGTGTGTGGTGAGATTAGGGGTACTCCCCCATTTCTTTATCAGACAGAAAACTAGTGAAAGAGAGAGATAAAGTGATTACAGGTAGACTCCTGATCCAAGGGGAAGGATGCCAAAGTCTCTACTTCCAACTGTTGACTCAATATGTCATTTGGAGATTGTATCACACTCCCATTGTTTAGCCTTTGTCCTCTACCAAGTGGGGAGAAAAATGTAAAAAATTACACTTGTTGGGTGAGTGAAGAAATGGAGCCTATTTTGTGAACTTTGGGAATGCCCTGGTTGTCAGGTTGAATTATTACAAGGTCTTTTCCCACATCTGTTTCTACCTACTTGCAGCCCCATAACTGGGAAAGAGGGTGTCTATTTAGGCAATGATTAAATAAGAATATAAGGTTAGATTACCCAAAGCCTAGCCAAATACCTCTTGCTAGTTTGGAATTGACCCAACTTGACTTTCTGAAAAGAAATCATGTATCTCTTCAACAGTCCTTGGTTAACTTTTCTGATTGAAGGCAACTATTGGTGTTTTAACCATGTATTCCTTATTAATTGGTGATTAATTACCATTAATCACCAAGTAGTTAATTACTATTAATGACAGTTAATCATTACAATCACAAAATAATTATCAGTAGTTGATGAGAATTTATTAATTGCTAGTTAATTAATTACTAAGGTGTTAATTAATTCCCCCTTTTTTAAACCCTTACCTTCTGTCTTGGAACAAATTCTAAGTATTGGTTCCAAGGAAGAAGGGTGGTAAGGGCTAGGCAATGGGGGTTAAATGACTTGCCCAGAATCACATAGCTAGAAAGTGTCTGGGGCCAGATTTGAACCCAGGTCCTCCTGACTCCAGGCCTGGTTCTCTATCCGTTGAGCCACATAGCTGCCCCTAATTACCCTTCCTTGTCCAAGGACAGTACAGGGAAATAGAAGCCTTTATAGGATGCTGTCTTAGTCTTTCACAAAGGAATTTTGAAGTGCTGGTTTCCAGCCACATCTAAATGTTGGGTTGGAAACATCCATAGGAGATCATGCCTGTCTTTGGAAGGGACGAGCATTCTTACTTTGAGCCCATTAGAAACAAAGTGATGTTTATGGTGGATTTGACTTCATGCTCCATTAATGACTATTCATTTTCTTTTACCTACCAGATGATTCTGGACGCTGGGGCAGAGGCGGTTTGTTCACAGCCTTAGAAATTCGGTCAGCTGAACCAAGGAAAATATATGAACTTGCAGGGAAGATGAAGGGTAAGGACTAAAGAAAAAGGATGAGGAACACAGCAAAGCAGAAGGGGACCCACAGGAGACAGCTTTCTTCTTACTCACTGTGGAATCTTGGACCTGTGCATCACTGTGTCCTCAGCTGTAAAATGGGGGTGATCATGCCTGTTCTACTTATTTTCACAAGGCTCTCATGAAATTTTGAATCAGGATAGATTTGAAAATGCTCCAAAAAGTATAAAGAACTATATAAATGAAGTAGTATGAGGTAGAGCATTTTTTTCTTGTTTTTTTTTTTTTTAAATTTAGATTATTTTCCCATGGTTACATGATTCAAGTTCTTTCCCTCTCCCCCAAACTCCCCTTCACCTCTCCCCCCACCCCAGAGGCGATGTGCAATTCCACTGGGTTTTACATGTATCATTGATTAAGACCTATTTCCATATTATTGATAGTTGCACTAGGGTGATTGTTTAGCATCTACATCCCCCAAAATATCCCCATCAGCCCATGTGTTCAAGCAATTGTTTTTTTTTCTGTGTTTCTGGTCCCACAGTTCTTCCTCTGAATGCGGGTAGCATTCTTTTCCATAAATCCCTCAGCATTAGCCTGGGTCATTGCATTGTTGCTAGTAGAGAAGTTTGATTGTACCACAGTGTATTGGTCTCTGTACAATGTTCTTCTGGCTCTGCTTCTTTCACTCTGCATCAGTTCCTGGAGGTCTTTCCAGTTCACACGGAATTCCTCCAGTTCATTGAGGTAGAGCATTAAATTGGGAAGGGTCTTAAATGCCAGGCTAAGGAGTTTGGGCTTTAATCGGTAGGCAATGGTGATTCATTTTGATCAGAAGATTTCTACGGGTGAACCTGTGCATAAGAAAAATTAACTTGGCAGTGATTCAAAGGGTGGATTGGATTGAAACATAAAAGAGACTAGAGTCAGGGAGTCCCAATTAGGATTCTGTTGCATTAGTTTTAGTCAGATCGCTATTGACACTGGCAATTGGATGAATAATTGGGGTGGGGGTAGAGGGGAGAGGGAGAGAGAGAGAGAGAAAGGGAGAAGGAGAGGGAGAAGAATGAGTCAAAGATAACACCAAGGTTTCAGGCATGTGGGATAGGGTGAATGCATGGTGGTCTCAGTGACTGAAATAAGGTAGTCAAAAAGAGAAGCACATTTTGGGGGAAAGAGAACAATTTCAGTTTTGGACAGACCAAGGTTGGGGCACCAGCAAGAAATCCAGGGAGAAGTGCCCTGCCAGTGGTTGAAACTGTGGCTCTGGAGAGTTTATTTTTAGAGACCCAGATTTGGTAGTCATGTATATAGAGATGATCAGTGCCCAGGGGAGATTCTCAGAGATGTAGAGACCTTTGAGAAGGGAAAGAGTCCCCTTAGGATAGGACCTCTAAGAATGTTTTCTGCATGGAAATGTTGGGAAAAGGAGGTAAGACTACCTCTCTGCCAGTACTGTGGGGGATACAGAAAAGCAGAGGGGATGGTCCCTCGGATCCAGGCCAGTTCAAGATCCAAAACATGCAAAAAAAAGGTAAATTACCCCCAAAAGAAGGTTTTCCATTGAGTGCTAGGAGAATGGCTTCCATCATCCTAGGGGAGGAGACATCACTCACTGTAGGCCAGTGGTCAGGAAAGACGACCTTTGGGATGGCCAGAGAGGGCATAAGCCATGGCAGAGAAATGAGAGAATGTGGACAGGAGCAGAGCAGTCAGGCTGGTTCCAAACGAAGCATGCCTGGGGCAGTGGGAGATAACTGGAGGGCTAAGTTTGGCCCAGACTGTGGAGGGCCTTTGATGCTAACTGAGGCATGGGAATTTTGTCCCATCATGAATGAGTGGCCACTGTTATACGCAGAGCAAAGGGCTGACGTGAAAGCAGTCTTTAAGCAGTGGTGTCCAGCTCCAAAAGAAAGGCCTCCTATTGGCTTAGAAAACCATAAATGGGCAACATCTGTGAGAATGTATTTTTACTTATTGTGTTAGACATGTCCCAGTTACATTTTAATGTGGTCGAGGCTGTGCTGGATGTCTTGGGATGAGTCTCATACCTCTGCTTTCAGATATTTATATGGCATGGATTATGGGTGGCGGCATAGTGAAAGGGAGACTACTCAAGAGAGGGTGGCAGCAATGGTAGGAGTGAGGCAGGTGATGAGCGTCTGGACCAGAGGCGGCGGCAAGATAAAGAAGGTGGGGGATGCAGGAGTTTTTTTTTTTTTTTTTAAACCCTTACCTTCCTTCTTGGAGTCAATACTGTGTTTTGGCTCCAAGGCAGAAGAGTGGTAAGAGTAGGCAATGGGGGTCAAGTGACTTGCCCAGGGTCACATGGCTGGGGGAGTGTCTGAGGTCAGATTTGAACCTAGGACCTCCCGTCTCTAGGCCTGGCTCTCAATCCACTGAGCTACCCAACTGCCCCCGATGCAGGAGATTTTGAAAGACGACAACATCACTCGGGCACTTCAAGGCTATGAAGGTGCTAAGATTGAAGGAAGAATTAAATGTTCTGGGACTTTAAGCTTTGTACTGTTTCCTATTCGAATGGGTATTTCTTCATTGAATTTAATGTTCTCTGGTTTATTTCTTACTCTTCCTTCATCACAGATCTGAGGCTGGGAGGAGTCCTTCTATTCCCTATTGATGATAAGGAGTCGAGGAACAAAGGACAGGACTTGGTAAGTAACCCGTCATCTCTAACTTTTTAATTTTGGAGCCTAATATAGAGGACTGGGAGATTTCGAAGACTTAATAAAATACACTGTCAGAGCTTGGGTTGAGTTTAAACTATTAAAATTTAAAATGCTATTGAGAAATGCCAACCTGATTCTCCTCTTTGTCTTAGGGGAGGTGTGAGCTATTCATACTCCCAGGAACAAAAGTGGAAAAGGCTGACCCATTCCATCCCTGCAGCCTTAAATGAACATTTCTCTCTCATTCATTATTTGAGGTCCTCTGATGTATTTTTAATTGTCTGTCTATCTCACTCTAGGACCTTTGAGTATAGTCTCATCTGACTCATTTAAAGAAACTTTAAATGAGTTTTTATTTACTCAGAGCAATCACTTGGTCAGTAAACATTTAACATTTATTAAATACCTACATTGTGCCAAGCACTGTGGTGAGCAGTGATAGGGATGTGACTAAGGGCAAAAATATGGTCCCTTCCCTCAGGGAGCCTACTGGAGAAGGCAATGTGTAAATAAATAGGCATATCCAAGGGAGGTGGAGAACAGATGGAAGGCAATCTCCATTGAATGTGGTGGTTGCCATTAGACACTCAAGAGGACTCAAAACTATTCCTGGGGAAACTAGGTGGCTCAGTGGATTAAGAGCCTAGAGACGGGAGATCCTGGGTTCAAATTTTGCCTCAGACACTTTCTAGCTAGGTGACCCTGGGCAAGTCACTTAACCCTCATTGCCTAGTCCTTACCACTCTTATGCCTTGGAACCAAAACAAAGTAGGATTCTAAGATGGAAGGTAAGGCTTTTATTAAAAAAAACCAAACCCAATTCTTCCTGCTTTTCTGATTCTGCCTTTAGTAGTTATCCTGAAAGAGGGAGGGGGAATCCTGTGATTGAGCTCAAAGCAAGATAATTGAAGAGATGGGGCAGGGGTGGTGTAACTGCTGATGAGGTGGGCAGCGAATGACAGAATTCAGAACATCCAGAGGAGACCAAACCAAGATGGCACCAGGGAGTGTGTCTACGTCCCCTTAGCAGTGCTTTTCTATCTAGTTGGCATTGATTGTGGCTCAGCACCGGGATCGCTCCAATGCCTTGTCTGGCATCAAGATGGCAGCACTGGAGGAGGGTTTAAAAAAGATATCTCTAGCAGCAAAGAAGAAGAAGGGTAAGTGTGTTTATGGTGTTTCTGTGGGTGCTTTAGGAATACCGATATTTCTGTTCTCTGAATAAGGCAGACTCAGAATGAAGGCCTGCTCTTCCTTCGTGGTAGAGTTGATCCCTGGGGCCAGGAAACAAGAGGAAGCAGACCTACCTGGCGTTAATGCCAGAGTGCTTTCCTGCTCGTTATCTCGCAAAAGCCTCACAGCAGCCCTTCCAAATGCTTTTGTCCCTGTATTACAGAGGAGAAGCCTGAGGCTCCCGGGTCGAGTACGTGCCTAAGGTCACATGTAAAATTAGTGGAAAAGCCAGAATTCAAATCCAAAGCTCCTGATTTTACCCTAGGTTTTTTTTCCCCTGGAAGACCCCTGCCTCTTAAAGTAATTTTTCTATGTTCAAACAAATCTAGAAACTTTAAACCACTCTGTCCTCATTTCATGCAATGAGGCGCAATGTTGAGGCAGAGGGATGAGTTTTCTGTAACTCACTTGGAGATCCTGGACCATTAACTTATTTTAGTATTATTTTGACCACTAAAAAAGCATACAATAGAATTACAGTAATGTAGATATTAAGCCTGACAGACAAATCTTTGAAGCAAACTCTTGAACTAATTAAATCTGGCTTCTGTTAGATGTGTCTCTCACAGTTGGTTGAGTTGATTGACTCCTGAGGAAATCACTGTATCTTAGTTAACATCTCCAGCTCTAGTTCCAGTAGTATGTTGGGTTCCCAGGACATCTAGACTTATTTCCAGCTTCCGAGAGGCCACCTTGGAGTCAGCAAAATTGGATGATTTCCTCCGTTAAATTCCCTTCTGGAATGTATCAGGAAGGTCAGTTCATAGGCACGCATGGCGCACACTCACCAGTCACATCAGTGTCTGTCTGCAGGAAGCCAGAAAGTGACTCTGTAGTGTGGCTTTTTATCTCTGGCTTAGATTGCCTGTCCATTAGTCAACTATAGATAAATTGATTTATTCAGATTTATTTGTTCTTTTATAGCAAGTGTCCATCTTCCGCGCATTGGCCATGCTACTAAAGGGTTTAACTGGTATGGTACAGAGCGTCTCATACGGAAACATTTAGCAGCAAAAGGCATCTCGACTTCTGTGTATCCTTTCTTTTACTTTGTCATTATAAATACTTGTTCTTCAGGGACGAAAAAAGCGTCATCCAGTTGACAAACATAATGCAAATTATTTCTATTGAGAGAGATGATATATTATGCATATTTGTTAAAAAGTCAGCGAAAATTATAAATTGTGTCAGTGTCTAAACAATGCCCTACAAATTAAAATTGAATTTTAAATACTTTACAGATTGAGCCATTTGCGGTCCATCTATAGGCCTCATTCCTGCTGAGTCTTTCTGTGATTTCCAGCAGCTGAGCTGGTCACTCAGAGACAGCAGCAGCTTCAAGGTAGAAAATGGTACATGCGAAGATGCTGTGGTTATATCAGAATTTAATCTTGGGCCCAATCTTAGCCTGCCACACAGATCTTCTCCTTATTCTTCAGAGAGGGAAACCAGAAGGCATCTTCTGACTTGGAACTATGTAGGTGGGGTGTAAATACACTCAGGCATGCCTTGGGCATAAACAAACCAAAGGCAGGGCTGGCCTTGGGAAGAGAGATGGAGTTCAGGGGACGAGGACTTAAGCCAGCCATCATCATTTGATCTATCTTGGACTTCGGTGCTTTGGACACATGAATGTTATTTTTACAAAATGTAAAGTAGGCAGGGTAAGTTTTATATTGGAGGGGGAAAACCAACAAAACATTAAGCCGACTGGCTATATTTAAAAGTGTAAGGAATTAAGTCAGTTGATATTCATGTCTGTGATTAAAAACTGGCTCTCTAATGGCCATGGTGAAATTCCTGCTATATATCATTGTGGTGGATAGGCCATAATCCATTTCCTGAGTCCAGTATTATGAAGGAGCAGTGAGTTTTCTCCAACTATTTTTTTAAATTATTATTATTTTTTAAATTATGATCTCTAGGTTTCAGTGGTATTATCTGTGAAATGAGCAAGTTGGATCAGGAGTTCTTAACCTGGACTCTGTGAACTTTTTTTTTTTTAAATTTTTTAGAAAAATTTTTTCCATGGTTCCATGATCCATGTTTTTGTTCTCTCTCCCCTCACCCCATCTCCCCCTAGTAGCTGACGTGCATTTCCACTGGTTTCTTCCTTGTGTCATCGATCAAGACCTCTTTCCATATTGTTGATAATTGTCCTAGGGTGGTCATTAAGAGTCTATATCCAAAACGTGTCTGCATCAACTCATGTGTTCAAGCAGTTGTAGTACAATGTAGTACATGTAGTTCAAGCAGTATAATATGGTACTGGTTAAGAGACTGAAGGGTGGATCAGTGGAATAGACTTGGGGTAAGTGACGTCAGCAAGACAGTGTATGATAAACCCAAAGAGCCCAACTTTTGGGACAAAAATCCACTATTTGACAAAAACTGCTGGGAAAATTGGAAAACAACATGGGAGAGATTAGGTTTAGATCAACAGCTCACACCCTACACCAAGATAAATTCAGAGTGGGTGAATGACTTGAATATAAAGAAGGAAACTATAAGAAAATTAGGCAAACACAGAATAGTATACTTGTCAGATCTCTGGGAAAGGAAAGATTTTAAAACCAAGCAAGAGTTAGAAAAAATTACAAAATGTGAAATAAATAATTTTGATTACATTAAATTAAAAAGGTTTTGTACAAACAAAAACAATGCAACTAAAATCAGAAAGGAAACAACAAACTGGGAAAAAATCTTTATAACAAAAAACTCAGACAAAGGTCTAATTACTCAAATACACAAGGAGTTAAATAAATTGTACAAAAAATCAAGCCATTCTCCAATCGATAAATGGGCAAAGGACATGAATAGGCAATTTTCAAATAAAGTAACAAAACTATCAATAAGCACATGAGAAAGTGTTCTAAATCTCTAATAATTAGTTTCTCCAACTATTATCTAGATAGCAATGAGGTTTTTTCCTAATTATTACATAGATTCAGAGTACACATCCTTTTACTTAAGAAAGTTCAACTGCTAGAAAACTTAGCAAAGAAACCCATGTACTTTTCAGCTCAATTATAACACATTTTAACTCTTAACAAAATGATTTGTGTGAACAGGGTGTCCATATCATGGGACTATGGGTCTGAGTAGTTTTTTCATGCAAGATCACAACTCCTCCATAACTTAGGAAATCATCTCTAAGAGTTGCTATTTCCAAAAAATTTGTCACCCAATGGCCAATCTTGTGATGAATTTTCCCAAACTTTGATTTGTCCTCAGATAATGGACATACATATCCTCAGTGGACCTGTCCTTGAGTCCTTTTCAGTTTGTTAACATTTGCCAAAACTTGGAGTCTTTTGGCAAAGGGTACAAGAACCTGTGGTTATCAGCATGCCACAATAAGTCATCAGAATGCAATTTAATACATAATAGTATTACTGATAAAAAAATGCCAGTAATAATTATAAGTTAAATTAAAAGGAGAACTGAAAAGGAGCTACCATTTTGGAGAGGATTCCAGAATCTTGTACCTAAAATAGTGGTTAGTTTTGTTTATTCTTCTGTTATATTTTGTAGCATTTTTTCCTTGACAACCTTTATCAGATATTATTTTCCTAGGAATAAAGCCCTTTCTACTTATTCACAACCATCTTCATCAACCACAAGACCTATGGCACCATGACACTTGTGAGAGTCCTATGGTCTCTTTCTGAAAAGAACAGTAAGACAAGCCAATGCTTGTCCAGAGCTGCTGAAGAATTTCCAGAAGAAATCAAAATTAGACCATTGAAATATTTTATATGTGAATTCTAAATTCTGATTTTATTTTTGTAAGTTGGAAGTGCACAGCCTATCAGAGGAAGCCATGTTGGCAATTCATCAAGGGCCCAAAGTCAACACTCCAGTTCCATAAACATTTGCACATAATAATAATTTTGCTTCTTTAAAGTCCTTTTTTTCCCTCCCCTTTCTGCCTTTTTTCCTATCACTATAATTTTCTCAGAGAGACAAAAGTAGAGAAAGAAGTTGCAGGGTAATGGAGAGACACACCATTTTATGGCTTCTTTTATTTCCTTGCAAGGCATGGTGCTTAGGTGATGTCAGCACAAACCTTCACCTTTGCAGTTACTTTCAGTTACCAGACATCCTCAAATAATCAAGTATCTAATAACCACCTATGCTCTACCTTCATTTTATGATTTTGTAAAGGGCATGAGAGCCACAGAAGCTAATATGAACTTGAGTTTTACCAAAAGGGGCTGACAGCTCCAGGAGGTGATGGTCCTGCTGTACTCTGCTCTGGTCAGACCACATCTGGAGTCATAGAGAGATTCCTGTTTAGGGTCAGGTTGGACTAAATGGTCTATGGGGTGCTTTGCCAATTTGAGATCTGCCAAGGGAGAAAAAAGATTGTGCCAGGGGTACAACACAAAGAAGAAGGAATTTGAGGTAAGGTTGGCCTGCTCTGCCTTGCACCTTCTATTGCTACTAAGTGCTTCCTTGAGGCAAAGGTCCTGAGAATTTTGTATTGCATTAGCTCACTGCAGTAGAAAGGAATATATTTTCTCCAACCTAAATACTGAGGGATTTCTCTGGGGGAGTTTCAGTAACAGAGATGGTGGTGGAGTGGGATAAGGGAAGGGTCTGGTGGTGAGGGTTGATGAATAAAATGTATGACCTTTGGGGCCTTTGTTCTGTACTGGCCTGGTATAGTTATGGGCCTGACCAACAAAAGATCTGCAAATATATTGATTAGCCCTAGGCATGTTAGCCATATCTCGTAAAAGAGCAGTAAAATGCCCTTTAAGAAGAAACCAGCAGCCAAAGATGGGTCCAGGAGACTAGCAACTCATCTAAGAAGAAAGAGCCTACTAGCAGCTCTGTGGAGGACCAGGAGGCAGAGAGGGGACAACAGTAAGGCGGGAAGATGGAGCCAGGAATAGGGTTCCAGGTAGGATGCAGCCTTTGTAGCAAGAGCTGCTCAAGAAGTGTTCCCTCTCCAGTATGGGAGGGAGACCATAGAGATTATGCTTGATGAGCTCAAGTCCTGTTTGTGTAACTGCACACAAAACACCTCACATTAAACCTAGGATAGGTTGGTATCCACAACTTAGAGCCTGAGCCACATTGTCATGTGAAAGTGGATGACCTACCCCTGATCCCTGTCAGGATGGGGTTTAAGGGCTCCTCCACTCTCCATTTCTGGGAGCTATTGCAGTTCTGTCCTGAGTGACTACTCTCCATCATCACTGAGCCAGGACCAGAGGCAGAGCCTAAGCTAATGAGAATGGCCTCTTAGAGATGGATTTGAGTGTCTTCCCTCCCCATCTGCCCCATTTCTGACCTGCCCTGAAATCTACTGCTACTATGCCCAACAACTGAACCTGAACCTCTCCCATACTTCACCAAACCATGGAAGATGTATAATAATGACTCCACTCTCCATAACCATGAAGTACCCAAGTCCTAGACCTTCCATCACCAGGACTAGAGTCTCTTGTCATTCCTTTTTTGGAATCTAACCTGAATGTAGAGCCTCTAGTACAGACCTGCCATTAAGATTTCATTCAGCGGGAAGCTAAGTGGGGTCAGTGGATAGAAAGCCAAGTCCGGAGATTGGAGGTCCTGGGTTCAAATGTGACCTCAACATTTCCTAGATTTGTGACCCTGGGCAAGTCACAACCCAAATTGCCTGACTTTTCTAACTTAGAATTGATACAGAAGGTTAGGGTTTGAAAAAAAAGATTTCATTTAGGAGTTGGGCCTCTGACATGGAGCCCCCTTCCCCCAACAAAGCATATGATCTGTATTGAGGAAATCTTACTGTGTGTAATTCCCCCATGATCTTGAGATGAGTTCTGTCAAGAGAATAGGGACAAATTGTCTGTTCACATCCATAGAAACTGATGAAAATGGGAACTAATGACATTGCTCCAAAGGGTCCCAGAAAGAGAAGAGTTTACAAAGAGAAGAGAAGAGAGAAGATGAGAAAGCCCAGGTTAGATCCTAGGGACTATTCCTTTCATTCCCCTCGCTCCCAACTCGGGGTCAGGAGAAGGGGTGGGCATTGTCCTCGTTCCCCACCGATGCTCACAGACCATTCTCCTATTCCTATTCCTCAATAAATACTCACTTTTGAAGTCTATCATCCTCTCCCCATCCTCACTGCTGTGGCCTACGGCGCTCCAGTCTGCTCTTCAGTCATTTTCTTCCTTTTTTGCCACATCTCCTAATATTAACCTTGGGGTCTTCAGTATTCATGTAGATTATTTCTAATGTTTTAAACACACAGTGTCTCAAAGCCAATGACCCTTTCCGTCCCCTTTCAGATGTACATCTCTATGGTCATAAAATGGACCACATTGCCTTATAAAATTGCCTAAGCTTCAGGGTCCTTTGAAATTCCATAATGGCCACAATCTCTGATCCTTCCACCTCTTTTCTTTCCTTCAAAAAAACCTGCCTTTTGCTCTCATCATAACCTCTGGTCCCGATTCTTCTGGTCCATCTGTCCTGTTCTGGCTTCACTTGCTCCATTGTCTGCCACTTAAAGGATTCATTAGCCACTCTAAGAATCCCTTATCACTAGGATCATTGTCTATCCCTGGGCTGATCAGCCTACACTCAAGATAACCCTCACCATTGAATTCTTCTGAAAAATCACAAAGTCCTGTTGATTTCACCCAATTAAGAGTTTTTGCTGTATCCCCTCAGCTATGGCCTCTGTGCAGCTTGCTATTCCTCTATTCTTACTGACTCCCTAGCTGGTTTTCCGTAATGACTGTCCCAAACCTTTTTCCTCTCTTCTCAAGTCCCTTGGTATAATGCGTTCTTTTTTCTTTTCTTTTTAAGAAATTCAAATCATACACACTTAGCCATCCTCGTGAGGCTGGGATTTTTCATCTCTTGTTTTACAGATTGCAAAAAACTAGGGTAGGTTACTAGAACTTTGTCCCTGGTCCTGCTGAACCTGGAGAGTACTAAATTTAAAGGGCCAAAAGCCATGCCTTCCCCTGGCAGACAAGGGCAATGGCTTTAAGTCCATACATGTGAGGGTAAAGGTAGGAATGTCAATACTCCCAGTTCCCCTGACAAGTTCATGTGGTTGCTTGCCATAGGCATTACTCCTGGGATTGTGGGCGAGGGTTCCATTGCCCCTTCACTAGGATCTGGAGAAGCTGAAGATGGGCATTTCTTCCCATTTGCTTGTTACTGGTCCAACACCCTTGGCTGCCTTTTATTCAAGATGAAGGTTAGAGAGGACATGGGATAATAATGGTAAGTAGGTAGGTGATCTCCAAACCCTTAAACCTCCACGCTAGGGTGTGTTAGGTATCTGGGTGGAGGGCAGGGGAGGAAGGTAGTAAAGGAAGGAAAGGAGGCAGTAGGGCAGAAAGTACAGAGTTGTACCCCTAACAAGAGGTAAATTCAAGTATGGAGTTTCAGTCATCTGTCATTCCCTTGATGGAAAGTGGACTTGAACTAAGTGTATGTGGGGGGCCCAAATACTGAAGCCTCATGAATCAATGGTACCTTGGGTACCACCTATTCCTGTGTAATGAGTAAAGGAGGGGAAAGTAGAAAAAAGATGTTGGTGCTGTGAGATGATGAGAGAAGAAGAGCTTATGGTGAATAGCCTTGATTTTTTCAGGTAAGTTTGAGACCAGGTTCTCAGCTAAGAGCATTATGTGTAGAGATACCACATAATCACAGTGACGATGATTTCAAATGAGACAAAATATGTAAAGCATTTTGTAAACCTTAATGCACTACATGAATGCCTATCACTATTGTATCTCATTTCCCTGTAAAGCAGAGACAGAATGGATAAAAATCAAGTCGAAGGAAGGCTTGTCCCCCAGGGATAAAGCATACAACTGGGTGCCATGGTGGCTTGACCAAAGACTTTTCAGCAGAACAGGAAGGATATACTTGGCATTAAGGACATGGCCACCCATCCCTTCCAGCCATTTTCATTGCAGTGAAACATACTGGAAGGGCAAGATGAGGAGGTGGATGCCAGAGGCCACATAGGAGTAGACTTACCTACCATCAAAAAAAGAAGGAAAGATAGGTACCAGATTCTCTCCCAATGCCTTTCTCCTTTAAGGCTCTAGACTGGACACTCAGCCTAACTTTAATGCCTCCTAATTAGTAAAGATAGTTATCTGAAATAACAAGCTATCAGATGGTCTGTTGAGTGAGCTCCTCTTTAGCAGAAGCTTAGGTCTGAGTCTTCAGGGTCACTGTCTCTGCACTACTCCCCAAAATACCTTTCCTGCCACCTGTTACATCAAGCACCAAATTCTTGACAATGGCTTTTATAGTCCAGACTGTGTTAGTCCTAGGATCTGAGCCCAGGCCAGCATGGCACTCAGCTGGCATTCCCTTCTGTCTGTGCTTTTCAGGGAAATGGCATATAACAACAACAACAATAATAGTAGACTTTTATCTAGTGCCTTAAGGTTTAGGAGGAGCTTTAATGTATTTTATCTCATTTGATATCTCTCCCACACTTTAATGCTCTCAGTTGAGAATCTGGCATCATATTTCCCTGAAAAAATTAAGGCTGTTCACCATAATCTCTTTCTTCTCCCCTCCTCACATCACCAGGATATCTTTTTCCCATTCTTTTCCTCCTTGGTCCATTACATAAGAAGAGGTAGTCCTCCTTCCTTGGCTAAGCTTTCTACATTCACAAATGATCCCATTCTGTCCCTTCTCCAGCAAACTGCCCTCTGTTATTCCCACTCCCACTTATTTTCAATCTCTATCTAGTGGCTGCTTCCTGACTGCCTGTAGACACAGCCATATCTCCCCCATCCTTAAAAACAGCAAACAACAAAACCACTAGATCTCTCCATCCATTGCCACTAGGTACCATCCCATATCTCTTCTGCCTGTTAGAGCTGATCTAGAGAAGGCTGTCTTATCACTGATGCCTCCAGTTCCTTTCCTCTCACTCCCTTAACTGCAGTCTAGCTTCCAATCTTCCAATCAACTGATTTCCAAAGTTACCAAAGATCTCTCAATCACTGATTCTAATGACCTTTTTTCTGTCCTCATCCTTCCTGATCTCTGTGCATCATTTGACACTATCAATCACCCTGTTCTCCTTGATATTCTCTTCTCTGTTTTTTGTTGCACTCTTCTGCTTTTCCTACCTGTCTGACTGTTCCTTCTCAGTCTCTCTTTAAAACAAACAAAAACCCCTTACCTTCCATCTTGGAATCAATAATTAATATTGGTTCTAAGGCAGAAGAGTTGTAAGGGCTAGACAATGGAGGTTAAGTGACTTGCTCAGGGTCACCCAGCTAAGAAGTATCTGAGGTCAGATTAGAACCTATGACTTCCCATCTGTAGGTTTGACTATCCACTGAACTACCTTGCCGCCCCATTTCTCCCCTAAAGCAAGAGTTTGATCATGTATTACCCCCAACTTCTCAATCCATTGAATCTGTTAACATGAAATTTGGGAACCCTAAGTTTGCCCCTGTCCCTTTGAAAAATGCCTTAAGGGAGGTCCCAGACTGACCTTGTTTCAGGCTGAACAACAGACCTTAAAGTACTTAATGATCCCAGTTTAAGTGGGACAAGTAGACATAATCAAATGTTAAGTACCTTTTTGTCTTAGAAGTTTCTCCCATTGTAGCAAAGTCCTCTCCCAGGTAGCCAATCAACCATACTCCCTGGTCCTTAGTTCCCCCAAAATTATATAAGTCCTCAAGTTCTAGATTGTTCTTTGGAGGATCATCTTGCCCTTGATTCTCTCAGAGATACTGTTCCCCCAGTCCCAGAGCTCTTGGCTCTGTGTGGCAGTGGAATATTGAGCACTATCTCTTTTCTGATTAAAGACTGGATTTTACTGACTACATTGGTGGTTCTGTATTTTTTCCAAGTTGACAAATGCTACTGCTTCCCAATTCCCTTCTGTCATGCCATTGGACTTTAATGTATCTGGAAGAGGGCGTCAACTCTGTTAAACTCTGCCTCACTCAAATCCAACTCATGCTCAAATCAAGATATCACCCTGTGATGTCGCTGGTCCTTTTAGAAAATGAAGGGACAAACAACATTGCTTCTGGGATCAAATGGGAAGTCCTCTATTTTTTGGCTTTTAAAGTCTGGCCTAACATGCCCCCTTCCTACTTTTTTAGGATTTGTACTCATTACACTTCTGCCCTTGAACTCTGCAATCCAGCGACATTAGGCTTTTTGCTATTCCTTGAACAAGATTTCCCATCTCTGGTCTCTGACCATTTTCACTTGCAGTCTCCTATGCTTGGAGCTCTCTCCGTACTCATCTCTGGCTCTTAACTTGTCTCAAGTCTCAGCTAAAAACATCCCTTCTGCAAGAAGCCTTTCCTGGGGGACAGCTAGGTTGGATCAGTGGATTCAAAAGCCAGGGCTAAAGTCCTGGATTCAAATTTGACCTCAGGCTAGTCATTTAACTCCCATTGCTTAACCTTGAAACTTATATACAAGTACTGATTCTAAGACAGAAGGTAAGGGTTTTATATAAATTTTAAAAAAGTCTTCTGATTCCCAAACCTCCTCTCTCCTTTCCCCTAATGTTAGTCTTTTCCCTAGGTGGATTATCTCCAATATAGCTTGTTTGTATATAGTTATCCACATGCTGTTTCTCCCCATTAAGTCTGTGAGCTCCTTGAGAGCAAGATCTGTCTTTTTTATTTTTTAAAACATACTTTCCATCTTAGAATTAATATTGTGTATTGGTTCCAAGACAAAAGAGTGGCTAACAGCTAAACAAGGGGAGTTAAGTGATTTGCCTAGGATCATACAACTAAGAAGTATCTGAAATTAGATTTGAACCCAATACTTCCCATCTCTAACCCTGGCTTGAAAATCTACTGATCCACCTAGCTGCTGCCACAAGGACTGTCTTTTATCTTTCTTCAGATCCCAGCCCTCATGTCTGGGACATTTTCAATCATTTCAATTGCATCCTACTCTTCATGAACCCATTTTAGGTTTTTTTTTGGCAAAGATAGTGGAGTGGTTTGCCATTTCCTTCTCCAGCCCATTTTACAGATGAGGAAACTGAGGAAAATAGGGTAAAGTGACTTCCCTAGACTCACACCACTAGTAAATGTCTGGGGCCAGATTTGAACTGAAAAAGCTGAATCTTCTGGCACTCTATTCTCTAGGGCAGTGATTCCCAAAGTGGGCGCTACCACCCCCTGGTGGGTGCTACAGCGATCCAGGGAAGTGGTGATGGCCATAAGTACATTTATCTTTCCTATTAATTGCTTTTAAAATTAAAAAAAAATTAATTTCCAGGGGGCTAAGTAATATTTTTTTCTGGAAAGGGGGAGGTAGGCCAAAAAAGTTTGGGAACCACTGCTCTATGGCATCACCTCGCTGCCCCCTGGAATGTCACAGGTGCTTAATGAAATCCTTGCTGAGTGATTGACAGGACTAGTCACAGAGTAATGGAAGGCATTGGGATGATTCCTCCTCGTGCCCTTCCATTCTATATCCTGCTCGGGGGTGCCTCTGTGGTAGGCAGCCACTCAAGGGGCAAGCACGTTTGAAAGCACAAGACTTCAAGAGTCAGAAACGCTGCCAAACACGTGTGGATTTTAATAGCCCATTTTCATTAGCCTTGTGTGAAATCACCTGTCTCTATGTTGTTATCCAACTTAATTGTCAATTATGATGATTAAGTGGAGCTTTCACCGTGATCACTGGTAATCATTAGTATTATCTCTGTAGCTGAATGTAGGAAAAATAAATTCCAAACAGGAAAAAAAATGATGCCAAGTCAAATATTATGACAGCAACGAACAATGAGATGTTGTCCTTATATAGAATAGACCAAACACAACTGTTTGCTAGCTCTGACACTCTGGCTCTGGAGTGGGGAGTTGTGGGATGGGCTGAAACAATGGGAGGAGCATGATGTTAAGACTCTGGAGACCCAGGTTCTAGTTCCACCTACTACTCAGAATCTTGAACCTTGAAGTTTTGTGGCATAATACCCTGAGACACTTCCTAGCTGTGTGACCCTGGGCAAGTCACTTAACCCCCATTGCCCAGCCCTTACTGCTCTTCTACTTTGGAGCCAATACACAGTATTGATTTTAAGATCAAAGGTAAGAGATTAAAACAGTTATTCTGACTGACTAGACTCGGAGGACTAGGATTCAAATCCCTTCTCTGATGCTTATTCTCCAGGTCTCAGTTTCTTCATCTGTAAAATGAGGAAGTTGGAATAGAGTAGATAACTTCTGAAGTCCCTTCAGACTCTAAATATATGACCATGGGACAAGCTAATCTCTTTAAACTTCAGTTTTCTTTTCTATAAAATAGAAGCCATAGTAATTGGGTTTGGAGGACCAGCACTGCCCTCAAGAAGAAAGAGTTGGCTTACCCTCTTGATTGGAAGGATCCTGTTGGTGGGACTCACCCTCTTGACTTACAGAAATAAGCCAGCATCCCTAAACAAGTTGTAGAGATTTTCTTCACTTTCTCCCTCTAGACCAAAATGTATGTGTCTAGATTTCAAATAATTTGGTGCAATGTCTGGATCTACTATGACTGACTGACTGATCCTCCTAAGTTTCTAGTTTGTTGCTGTATATTCTGGAAGTTGTCAACAGTAGTTCAGCCTTTCTAATGGTCTGAAACATATCAGTTGTAAAGATTCATGATGCAGAGGAGATAACAGTCAAAAAAATAATCATTTCTAAAACTCACAATCTTAAGAGGTTTATTTAAAAATGCACAAGTCAAAGCAGCACTTATTATCTAT
Source organism: Gracilinanus agilis (assembly GCF_016433145.1). Taxonomy (NCBI): domain Eukaryota; kingdom Metazoa; phylum Chordata; class Mammalia; order Didelphimorphia; family Didelphidae; genus Gracilinanus; species Gracilinanus agilis. Next base: position 473,106,970 of record NC_058133.1, read on the forward strand.
GACTGCCCTTCTCCCCACTTCATTATTTTATTTGTCTAGTGTTATATTGAATCTCTGGGAGCTTGAAGTTTACCTTTGATCGACAAATAAGTCAGGTGGATGGAATGTTCCCAGGGAAGTCATGCGAGAGGCAGGAGGAGGGCAGTTGAGAACCCTGAGCAGAAGTTCTGGGTCTTTGACCTGTGCTGAGGCTGGAGATCGGTGGATCCTGGTCTTGGAGTGAGAGGGTGCAAACATCTCTCTGCAAACTCTTCCTGTACTTGAGATACCGTGACAACCTGTACCTGACCACCACCTCGGTGTCTACTGCCCCTAGATATTAGGAGTTTCATCATCTAGATATCTAGGTTTCCCAGGGCCCGGGAGGGATCCGGGAAGTGGGCAGGAGACGAAGAAGAGGGTGGAAAGGGTGGACATAACTCAACTGTAAGGCTGAAGATCTATTGAAGAAGTCAAAATATCCCAGCAGTTTACCTACTCTGGTTTAGTCCTGGCCAGGCTGAACCAGAGGGAAGCTACATTGATTCTTCATCTGCCAGCAGTTGAGATTTCATTAGTAACCATTAGAATAGGGTCTCCTATACCACAGTCCTTTACCCACATCCTTCTTGTTTAATATAAAGTTTAAAGTACCTTCCTAAAGCAGTTTCAAAGCTTGTTTTGGGAAGGGAGAAATCGCAGTCAGAATACAAGGCATTATCCTAGCTAAAGAGCCCAAATCAACATATCAATTAACCCCAGATGGGTCCTGAAGGGATATACCTCTTGGACCTGAAGGATCCTGCCTGGGCAACTGTTCTAAGGAAGAAGGGTCATCTTATTCTCTCTGTACATCAATTTACCATCTCAAATAGATCAAGAGACCTCCAATAATTATAACACTAGTCAACTTGGTTTCCAGGCTCGGTGACATCCTTGATGCTTATCTCCCTCACCCCCATCTTCATATTCCATCCATTTCCAAGTCTTAGAGATGCTAGCTAATTCTACCCTCTCCCCTCTCCAATCCATCCTTCCCATATCTGCTGATTTAATATTCCTAAAACATAAGTTTGACTATGCCACACTTTGGCTCAAAATCTTCCAGGAGATTCCTACTACCTTTAGGACAAAACACAATCTCTGCCTAAAATTTGAAGCCAAGCACAATCTGACTGTAACCTCCTTTCCAGATGTATGCCATGTGATTCCCATTCACACACTCTATGTTCCCATCAAAATGGTCTAATTGCTATTCCTTGGATTTTTTTTAAACTTTTTTTAATTTTTTAAACCCTTAACTTCTGTGTATTGTCTTATAGGTGGAAGATTGGTAAGGGTAGGCAATGGGAGTCAAGTGACTTGCCCAGGGTCACACAGCTAGGAAGTGTCTGAGGCCGGATTTGAACTTAGGACCTCCTGTCTCTAGGCCTGGCTCTCAATCCACTGAGCTACCCAGCTGCCCCCTATTCCTTGGATTTTTGTTGAATATTCTATTTTTCATAATCAGCACCATTGCACAGAAATACCAGAGACCAGTTGGAGGGAAGGAAAAATGAAAGGAGTTCAGGACGGATCAGAAGTATGTCGTGGAGGTATGATATTATAGTTAAAGAGGACTTGACCTATATGGATATCTCTTAAAGTTGCTTTGCCCCCTCCAAAAAATCCAATAAATTAATAAAAACCAAAACAAACAACTTAATGATGTCATTATTCAAAAAGTAGTAATGAGGGAAAGAACATGAAATATGTAACTAGGGGGAAATATTAAAAAAAAATTAAAAAAAAAGTAGTAGTGACAAATTTGGTAGCATAATCTGGACCTGATTCTGAACAAAGAGGAAGTAATTGCTGAAGCAGAAATGATAGGAACCATGAGTGGAATTCACCATTCCATCTTAACATTTGTAAATAGAGGACTAGAAAGTAGACCTTATCTGACATGCACCCTGGAAAGAAATGTGGGATGTACCTTAATAAAATCAATGGTAACCAATGAAGGACAACTGGATGAATAAAAAGGTTAACACTGACGGACTGACCCTCCTTTTCTAGTTTCTAGTTGGTTGCTGAATACTCTGGGAAGTGTCAACAACTCCCTATAGTTCAGCTGTTCTAATGGTCTGAAGCATATCAGCTGAGAAGAGCAGTGATGCAAAGGAGGCAATAGTCAAAAAAATAGGCATTCATAAAACCTACAATCTAAGAGGTTTATTAAAAAATGCACAAACTCAACAGCTGTAGTCCCTCAGGAAGAAGAGAGGCTACAGGGGAATGGGTGATGAGGCAAAAGGAGAGAATGAAAGAGGGAGAGATTTCCATTCATTCCAATGGTGGGAGGTAGTTTCACTTCAGTGGAGGGAGATAGGGCTTCTCTAATGGGAGATGGGACCCTTACATAATCTGTAGGGATTTGATGCTTAGAGAAATCACTACGTCAGTCTTGTTCCTTAATGGATAACATCCTGCTTCAAAAAAAGAGGAATTGGCTCCTGACATTAAGAGGAATGGAGTAGGGATCTGAAGAGATTTCATTGCAAATGGGGGGAAATGCTTATTGGGAATGTAGAAGGTAGTAATGAACTGTACAATTAAGGACACAGGAAAATTTTTACAATGGGGTGATATTGCTTTCTTTTTAAGCCCTTCCAGGAAATAATCTCTCTAAGAGTGAAGCACAATAGGAAAAAAAAGGAAAATAAGGTAAAATCTATAAAACAATAACACAGAAACTGTTTAGAAGAAAGAACTCAGAATATAAACTTTAGACACCTTAATTTCATGAACAATAGAGATGAAAGAATAAATAAGTATCAGGGGGCCAGGAGTCAAAGAATAAAAGTATAGAATCAAAACAAAAGGAAGAAAATAATAAAGAGAATGGAGGAAAAAATATTTTTATTTTTTAGGAAAATGGTACAGAAAATGAAAATTTTGGATCAATGAATAAAACAAGGTGAAATGGAGAAAGGAAGGGGAGATTTAATTATCCATTTAACTGATAGAAAAAAAGAAGTGGAAGAATTTGACAACTAGATAAAAGGAAGGGAAAAAAGAGCTGCTAAGTTAAGCAAAACTGCAAAACTAGAGAAAAGAGTGATAACCTGGAGGAATAGAGCACTTGAGGGACAGGGAAAGAGAGCCTGTGAGAATAGGCTTACCTTAAAAAAGGTTAAAGAAAAAAGTGGAGGTGAAGTACTGTCTTTACAGAGGAAGAGGAAGAGAAAACCCTCTAATTTAAGAAAAGCTCCAATTTTAGAAACATATGGAGAAAACTATAAACCTAACTTTCATAACTTTAAAGGTAAATGGGTTAAACAATCCACTAAAATGAATAAGTGAAAGATTGTATATGAAGTGAAACCCCACTATACATTGGTAATAGGAAATATACTTAACAAAGCAAAAACATACACAGGATAAGCACTGAACAAAATCTACTATACAACAGACAAATACAAAAATATAGGAGTTTTAACCATGAAATCAGACAAATCAGAAACAAAAATCATAATATAAAAAGAAACAAACTTCATTATACTGAAAAGATTCATAGATGACAAACCAATATCAATATTAAAAACATATACTTCAAATGTCTTGGCATCTAAATTCATAAAAGAAAAAATAACAGAATTACTAGAAAACAACAATGCAATAATAGCAACATATTTAATAATATCTCTCTCTGGATAAACCTAGCAGAAAAACAAAAGGAAAACTGTAGAATTGAATACATTTCTATAAAAAGTAGAGATAAAAGATGTACCTTCTAAATGGGACTACTAAAAAATGTACATATTTCTCAATACTACACAGAACATTTATAAAAGCTGAGCATGTAGCAGGGTTCAAAAATATTTCAAAAAATATAAAAAGTCAGAAATATTAAACATATCCTTTATAGGCCATATGTAATAAAAATAGTAATCAGTTCAGAGAGAACAAACAAAAGACAGACCCAGATGTAGATTTAACAATGTAATTCTTAGTAATGAGTGGCAAAGAACAAATCATACAAACAAATCATAGTTATGTGAAAGAAAATGTTGAAACAATATACTAACATTTTGGTGATGCAAATGAAACAGTCCTCAGGGAAAAAAATTATAGCCCTGAAAACATTACAAAAATAGAAAAGGAGAGGATTAGTGAACTGAATATGCATTTTTTAAAATGACAAAGTTAACCAAAAATTCAAAAATAAGCACAAAAAAGATACTAAAAGTTCAGAAAAAAACTGGAAAAGTACTGTGGAAGTGATAAAACTAGAAGCTGATTCTTTGCGAAAACTAATAAAACTGATAAGCCAACTTGATTAAAAGTAAAAGGGCAAAAAATTAAATTGACAAGTAAATGGATAAGTTGAAATTACAGCAAAACCAAGACAAAAAGAATGATCAGAACCTGCACAGAGTTATATACAGCCAAAACTGAGAATATAAAGGAAAAAAATATAAAAAATATCTATATTAACAGAGAACCAAATAGAAATCTTAAGTAATCCATTCTTAGAAAAGAAATATAGCCACCTATATTAAATAACTACAAAAGGGGGCAAGGGAAGCCTCCTGGTCCTGATGGATTCACCGAAGATTCCATCAGACTTTTAAAAAGCAATTAACATTATTTTATAAAAATTGTTCTCAAAAAAACTGATAAAGACAGCACTCTGACAGACTTTTAATTAGACAAAGCATAGGCGATCACTAATGAGTATTGATTCATAAATTTCAAATAAAATCCTGTTGAAATACATCCTAGAAATCATCGTTGTGTTTGAATTGTATATATTCAAGGCATGTCAGGATATTTCAACAATAGAAATACCATGAACAGATGAATGAAAATAAAAAGGTCCAAAATATGATTATCTCAATAGATATGGAAAACTGAGAAAGTACAACATGCATTTATGCTAAAAAACCTACAGAATAAAAAAACAGGAAATGCTTGTTAAAAATATCATAAAAAGTAACTACTTAAAGTCAAAGGCAAGCTTAATTTACATGCAGTGGGGATACATCAGACACTTATCCCAATAAATATAGGAGTAAAGTAAAGCATCTTTAAAAATTTTTTATTAATAGAATTTATTTACAAATGTATCAACCCCTCCCTGCATCATAGAAAGCATCATCCAGGAGACAGATATGTATAAATACATTATGTCTTTCATGTTTCCAGTTTTCAGTTCATTCCCTGAAGGTAACATTCACAATTTATTCTTCAAGTATTAAATCTGTAGCAGTGTATTATGTTCTCTTGGTTCTAAAGTAAGGATTATTACACTCAATATAGTTTTAAAAATGCTAGCAATAGCAATAAGACAAGAGAGAGAAATTTAATCCATAAAGATAGAAAAAGAGAAGATAAAACCATCCAGATTTGCTGGACATAATGATTTACTTAGAAAATCCTAACTAATCATCAAACGAGGTAATCAAAGCAATTAACAGTGTAAGCAAAGTTGCAGGCTACAAAATAAACTTGCAAAAATCAACATATGGATAGATAATAAAATTCAAGATATGATTTTTAAAGTGACTCTTCAAATTGAACTTGGTTCCTGTAAGTCCAGAATCTAGGGCTACTGTACTCTGGTCCATAGATTATGTTTACATTTAGAAATACGGCTTAAAGTCATATAAGTGAGAGACAGAAGTAAGATCAAAATTCCCAATTCCTTAGAGGTCATTTGGCTCTAAAATCTTTTCTCTTGTCCAGTAAAAAAAATAAAATGATGGCATACTTTTTTGAAATTTAATTTTATTGATTAATTAAGAAATTTTTTCCATGGTTACATGATTCATGTTCTTTCCTCCCCTCTTCCCACCCCCCTCCAGTAGCCAACACCCAATTCCCCTGGGTTTTACACATGTCATTGATCCAGACCTGTTTCCATATTATTGATATTTGCACTAGAGTAATTGCTTAGCGTCTACATCCCCAATCATATCCCCATCGAACCATGTGATCAAGCAGTTGCTTTTCTTCTGTGTATCTACTCCCACAGTTCTTTCTCTGGATGTGGACAGCATCTTTCTCATAAGTCCCTCAGAATTGTCCTGGATCATTGCATTGCTGCTAGTAGAGAAATCCATTACATTGGATTGTACCACATTGGATTGTTCTTCTGGTTCAGCTCCTTTCACTTTGCATCAATTCCTGGAGGTCATTCCAGTTCACATGGAATTCCTCCAGTTCATTATTCCTTTTAGCACAGTAGTATTCCATCACCAACAGATACTACAATTTGTTTAGCCATTCCCCAATCGAAGGGCATCCCCTCATTTTCTAATTTTTTTGTGGTGGCATACTTAGATGCAAAGAAGAAAGTTACTGATTTGAGTTAGCTAATGTCATAAGAGAACATGAGTCACCTAGGTGGTGTAGTATTAGAATGATGAACCTCAAGTCAGGAAAACCTGGGTTCAAATCTAGCTTCAAGCATTTAACTGTAAGTAATTTTTTAATGTAAATAATTTATTGAGTAAGTAACTTAATCCCTATCTGTTTCAGTTTCTTCATCTGTAAAATGGAGATAACAATAGCACCTATCTTCCAAGATTGTTGTTAAGTATAAAATAAAATCATATTTGTAAAGTGCTTTGAAAAACCTTAAAAAGTATGATATAAATGCTACCTATGATTATGAACAAACTGAACAGCCTTTATTTCTATAAGTGTTTTAGAGTTTCCAAAGGGCTTTTCTCAAAGACCCTCTGATCTTGATAGTGTAAGTGCCATCACTATGCAGTGCCTCGCATAGTGCTTGGCATACCATAATTGATGAGTAAATATTGCTTGATTGATTAGAAGCTGCACAGTTAATAAATAACAGACCTGAGACTCCAACTCAGCTCTTCTGACTCCAAGGCCAGCACTCCTTCCACTGTACTTCTATTTAACCACTGGCATGCAGCATAAATGTACATCATGGTGAGGATGATTCACTGCTAAGATGGGCAATTCTGAAAGGAATCAATTGAGTTATCCCGGGTACCCTTTTTTTTAAACACGGCCATTCCCATACACACATACATATTCATCATTTTTATGAGCAGAAAATCAACTTCCGAAAGGCAGCTGTTTTTTAAATGAATGGCAAGGCTTTGCAATGGAATCCCACAGACTGTTCTTCTCACTTGAGTGAATGTGCTCTGACAACAGTGCATACGAGGCATTTGCTTTTTTCTTTTCCTGATTTGGTTTTATTATTAATCTATTCATTATGTTTATTGACTCTGTCCATTATTTGGGAACCTCAGTGCATATTTATAAGGGTAATAAAAAGAGACAGCCTTTCTCATAATGGCTGATAGTCTAGTGAACATCCAAGAAAGAGGGGCAGCCATGCTCTTCCTGTTACTTTCTTTGGCTGTTCACCTGGGGCTGCTAAGCTGGCCATTTTGCCTGAATCAACAAGCCAATTTGACCAAGAATTTTAACTAGGCAACAAATAGAGCAGAATTTCAGGTATTCCCCTCCTCGATTCCATTCTCCTTTAATACACACACACAATATAGCAGAGTCAAACAGTGGAAAGACCCCTGAGTTTTAATCTTGACTCTCTACCACTCAACTGATCCACAAATATCCATTAAGTGCTTCCTATGGGCAAGGATGGGCAGCAAGATGGTGCAATGGATAGGCTTGAAGTCAGGAAGCCTCATCTAGACTCATACTTCCTAGCTATGTGACCCTGGACAAGTCCCTTAATCCTTTTTGCCTCAGTTCCTCAACTGTAAACTGAGCTGGAGAAGGAAATGGTAAACCACTCTAGTATCTCTGCCAAGAAAAGCCCAAGTGGGGTCATGGAAAGTCGAACACAATGGAAACAAGTGAACAACAACACGGACAAGGCACTGTGCTAGGCACTGGGTAGGTGACTTCCCTACATATTTCCTGCTTCCAAAATATTTTCTTTTCCTCCTTTCTCCCTAGAGTTAGTGGTCCCAAAGAGAGTCAAAATCACTTGTATCCTTTCTCAAGCAGATATGAAGAATGTCTCTATCTTGCAAAGATCTCAAACCGGTTCTTTCCTACAAAATCATGTCAACAATCTCTCTACCAATTAAGATAGTCTTGTGAAAATTTTTCTAGGTTTGGCTGGAAATCTGGAAACAGATAAAAGAATTCCAGAATACGTAACCAACAAAATAGAGAAGGAAACATTTTCACCAATTCCTACTCATTTTTCACCAAAATCCCAAAATGTAACTTTATATTAGAGGTATAAAAATTTTAGGTAAATCCACTGGAGGAAGAAGTCAAACAGCCCAGCAAACCTTATGAATCAACAGTGTGAGAACGCTCATCTTTAATATACTTATACAGCACTCCTCTTCTAATAGCCTTTATATTCTGTTGTTGTTCAGTTGTGTCCCACTCTTTGTGACCCCATTTGCGATCTTCTTGGCAAACATACTGGAGTAGTTTGCCATTTCTTTCTCCAGCTCATTTTACAGATGTGGAAAACTGAAGCAAACAATTAATTTTTCTTTTCTTTTTTTTTTAAACCCTTGTACTTCAGTGTATTGTCTCATAGGTGGAAGATTGGTAAGAGTGGGCAATGGGGGTCAAGGGACTTGCCCAGGGTCACACAGCTGGGAAGTGGCTGAGGCCGGGTTTGAACCTAGGACCTCCTGTCTCTAGACCTGACTCTCACTCCACTGAGCTACCCAGCTGCCCTAAACAATTAATTTTTTAAATTAAGGGTTAATTGACTTGCCCAGGGACACACAGCTAGGAAATGTCAGAAGTCAGATTTGAACTCAGGAAGATGAATCTTCTTAATGCTAGGTCCAGCACGCTATCCACTCTGCTGCCTAGCTAGCACTTTGGCACTCTGGAAGGGTATAAAACTAACCCCAGATCTTTTGCTTTGGGACCTACTGAAGGGTTTCCTTCCTTCTGGATATATAGATATAAAATATATATTCTGCTCTGCTCACATACCTCACCCTTGCCCTTTCCCCACGATTCTGTTGCAACAAGCAATAAAAATTAATTGTGTGGGGGGCAGCTGGGTAGCTCAGTGGATTGAGAGCCAGGCCTAGAGACGGGAGGTCCTAGGTTCAAATCCGGCCTCAGACACTTCCTAGCTGTGTGACCCTGGGCAAGTCACTTGACCCCCATTGCCTACCCTTACCACTCTTCCACCTATAAGTCAATACACAGAAGTTAAGGGTTTAAAAAAATTAATTGTGTGCAGGTATATAACGAGAAGGAGGAAGGTATGTTTGGGAAGGAAAAATATTATTTCCTTATGTCTGGGATGGCACTTAGGTTAGAGAACCTCATGGCTGCAGAGCCCCTGTCTGAAACACCTACTCTGTCCTCACCAAACCTTGCAAAAAAAGAGTAGTCAGCAATTCAGTCCAGCCAGAGAAGTAAAGAATGGAAGAGTTTGGGAAAGGGGATCTAGTGTCCAAGCTAGTTTAGGTCTAAATGAAGGGGGATTGGAATCTAGCTGGGGTCAGTATTGTCCCACCAAAAACTATTTGAGGCAAGGACCAATGTAGATGAAAAGTAAAGTCTCCAATTTGTGTGGAGGCTGAAACAGCTTTGTGGTACAGATCCCCACCATCAAAGTCGGGGAGGGGGCAGGCCTCTGAAAGTGAGCGGCAGAGAATATAAAGAAAAAAGGCTAAAACCAGTAACAACTTCATAAAGAAGAAATATATACTTTAAAACTGGAGAACAGACAGATAAACCAAGAAAGCATGAGTACTAAAAAAATTTGAAAGATTTTAAACTTCTCTAAGTAGATGTGGTAAGAAAATAGCAAATTGAATCGATACTTAATGAAACTCAAGAGAGCATGGAAAGGAAAGAGGATGATTCAGAATTTTTCAAAAAAGAAATGATCATCTTAAGAGAAGATGTTAGAAGGAAACGAAATGTCAAACTTTATGACTGATATAACAGATGATTAGAAGAAGAGAAAAACTTGAATCTTGAATCTTTCTAAAGAGGTAAAATTTAAATATCCTAAGTGAAGACCTATCTGGAAGAAGAGAAACAAACCAAAGGCTATAACAGGAGAACAAATAATTTCTATACAAATAAAAATGATTGATCTCAAAGAAAGGATACATAGAGGCAACTCAAGAATTACAAAAGAGGGGGAAAGAAGCAAGGTGGCTTCAGTGAATTGAGAACCAGGTCTAGGGAAAGGAAGTCCTCCATTGCCTAGCCTTCACTTCTCTTTTGCCTTAGAACCAATATACAGTATTAATTCTAAGACAGAAAATGAGTTTTTAAAAAAATCATGGAATATGAGAAAATGAAGAACATGAACACAACTATGCAGAAAATAAAGCAAGAGAACTGCCCAGAATTTTAAAATATAGAAAACAATCCATAGATTGCCTCCAGAAAACAATCTTAGGCTTCAAACTCCAATAATCAATCTAGTGATTAAACTGAGCAATTCTAATGACAAATATAAATTTCTGCAAAGCAGCCATTTCAATTATTAAAGAAATTCAAACATGCAAGGCTATTTTGCACTCATTAAAACCCACAAAAAAACAAGGCAGCTAGGTAATATAGTGGATAGAGTGCCAAGCCTGGAGTCAGGGGGATCTGGGATCAAATCTGGTCTTGGATACTTCTTAGCTGTGTGACCCTGGGCAAGTCACCTAACCCCAATTGTCTAGAATTTATACTAAGACAGAAATTAAGGGTTAAAAAAACACAGAAAGGGATGGTAAATTAAATGATGAATAGCAGATTTTGAGATGTGAGGCAAAATGACATCTTTGCTGTGGACATTCAATAAAATAGAAGTATTTGAATCATTCCTGAAAAAGAAAACCAACAAAACCAACCAACACCACCAAACCAAAAAAAAAAAAAACTGGTGTGAGTAGATAGAGAAAACATTTATTAAGCACTTACATCATGGTAAGGGTCTGGAGATACAAATTTAAGGAAGACAATCCCTTTCCTCAAGAGTTCTCATTTGAATGGAGGGAAATAATACATAAATGGGCTCTGGAAAGTTGGTGGTAAGGTACACCTGAAGCAACATGGAATGGCAATGGTTATGAAGAATCATGGAATTCCAGTTCTAAGCCAAATAAGGGGAAAACTCACCTCTCAGAGCCAGGGGACACAGTGGGAAAAAGACAAGGTTGCAGTGGGGAAGGGAGAGAAAAGGTGAAGATGATGGCTAGAATTGCAGGTAGTACAGTGAGGAGATACTTGAGTTGTTAAACAGGGGGTGGTTTGGAAGAGGGGTACTACAAGTTTGGGTGATCACTCACTACCTATGTGTTCTTGGGTGTGTGATTTCAACACTCCTGGACTGTTTCTTCATCAATAAAATGAGGAGCTAGATGACCTCTAGAGTATCGCTTTAACATGATCTTTTTCTACTTAGAAAAACAAACGCATCTTAATTGATCAAATTGACTGCTTTGCCCCTTGGGGTCCAGGGGGAGCCTTTTTTCCACAAAGGGTCCCAATTCACAAAGACTAAATTCAATCCTGGGGGAGATAGACCCCAAAGATCAAGGGTTCCCTCCCCCCCCCCCACTCTCTCTGGATCATTAATCCTCAACCCAGAGTAGGACTCTGGGGAAAATCTCTTAAACAAAGCTTAGCTATGGCTCATGTTTAACATCTACTACCTTGGATGAACAAAGTCCCTTCTAGCAAATTTTACAATTTGCTGGTTTGCAAACTAGCAAATTTCAGGTACAGGACAGCTATTTAGTTCTTCCACTACAAAAGAAATGCTTGAAGCAAAAACAAAAAGACTCACAAGCACACATTGAAAAACCCTTAAAACATGAAACAGAACTCTGTAGTCCCAATTATATTCTTCCAGGAGGGAAAGACAAAGTGATAAGAATGCTCAACATATACTTCACATTCCCTTCTGAACCTGCACTGCCTCCCCAAGTGGTGAATATGGATCTCCTGGTAAGTTGGGTCACTCCTTGGTCTATCTTAATTTTTTATGCAGCAATGTCTTCTGGTGGTGCACATCTTCTTCTAGAAGTCATTGATGTTGTTCCACAAAACAACCACAGAATGCCCACCCAAAGTGTCACAAAATAAGAAAGAACAAACTTGGCTAGAAAGAAGAGCTATAAGAAGATACCTCTATTCCATTCATTTGCAGAGGTGGGAAGTCCGTAAGTATTGTGCATAGCACACATTTTCCAACTTTTTAAATGTGTTGATTGGTTGATGATTTTTCTTCTTTTTTTTGTCTTTAAAAACATTGTCATATGAGATGGTACTCTGGTAGGAGTAAGGAGAGGAATACTGGAGAAAATTATGATGCAAGAGAACAAAGAAATCAATTAAAATGTTTTTGATATTTTGGTAAAGATGCCATTATGGAAATCCTACCTTCTAACAGCTAGTTCTTGACCCTTCAAATTCATAAGATTATTGACAGAACTGGAAATATCTATTTCTTAGAATTATTGTTTGATGACCTGATCTCGGGCAAAGAAACACAGAGCAGAAGTGTCAACCAGGGACTTGGGGTCAGGCTGGTCTAGGTGGACACAGGTTCTGACCTCCATGTATATGCAATTGCCATTATTGACAGGATTCAAGTATTGATGAAAGGAGAGAAATCTCCCGTTTCTCAAAAGTTTAAGGAAGTTATGATGTTTCCTAAGCAAAAAGCTTTGTCAAAAGAAACTGGAAGCTGTTTTCCCTTGATCTTTTTAGCTCATCCCTACTAAATGTCTTTGATGTAGTCCCATGTCAGTCCAATAAGAGTTTGATGGACTATCCCAAAGTAAAGGTCCCATCCTTTAGCAAGAGTCCACCATGTATACACATCTCCATAGATCCAGAACACATTTTCCATTTGATCACTCCAATATGTTGATCTCCCTTTCTGTGTTTCTATGTCTCTCTAAGAACCTCAGGAGAATGGAAGCTCCTAGAAGGCAAGGACTGTTCCATCATTTTGTCTTTGTAGTCTCATTACTTTGTACACCATAAGCATCTGACAGATGCTTTTTGGGTTGAATTGTATTCTTTTTTGGATTCTTCACCTCTGCCTTCCCTCTTTGTCACTATCTGTGACTGTCTCTTTTTTTTTATTTGTTTCCATCTCTTACAGATTCTCTGACCCCATTTCTATCTGTTATCCATCTCTGTCTCTCACACACATACATCCCTTCCTGCTTCATATCTCTCTCTCTCTCTCTCTCTCTCTCTCTCTCTCTCTCT
>NC_058133.1:473120538-473159570 GCF_016433145.1 Gracilinanus agilis
CTCTCTCTCTCTCTCTCTCTCTCTCTCTCTCTCTCTCTCTCTCTCTCTCTCTCACACACACACACACACACACTCGTTAAATGCACCAAGAAAAATTTAAGGCATGATTTCCTCTTGAGCAGCAGGAGTTTTAATGCTAATACCATTTCTTAAAGTGGAATAGTCCTAGCAGCAATTTCAATAGTTGAGTCTCCTACCCAAGAGAGCAAATCAAGATAAACTCTGCCCATCTTCTTCCTGGGGTGCCTCATTTTGTACCTTCTGGCAGGCTGAGCTAATACTATCTAGTGCCAATAGAGTTGGATGCAACAGGTTGATATTGGTAAGCATTTAGACTTAAATAGCCAATTAGAATGCAGATCATCAAAAGCTTGCTTCTTGAATCAACTAGAATATAAAGTGGAAATGGAGTTCACTTATTCATTCATTTCAGAAGTATTTATCAAAAACTTATTCTGTTTAAAATATCATACCAAGTAGTTTGCAAACCACTGCTGCTGTTGCTGCTTGAATCTCCCTAACTTTTAAAAGACAAAAACAAAACAAAAAATCCTTCATCTGATTCTCTTGCACCAACTATTTTACTAACCAAAAATTCTTTCTTTTTATGGCTAACCTCCAGATTCATGTCATTGATTCACGAATGCTTCTGCCTATCCACCCGTTCTTTTCTTAAAACCTTGTAATTTGCCTTCTGCCCTTATATCGGCTAAAATTTCACTCTAAGATGTTATCAAGGATCTCTTGGTCTTTTTTGACCTCTCTGAAGAATCTGACCCAGTACTGGGTTCTGGTTTTGGTTCTTTTCTCTCTCCCTATCTCTCTGTCTCTCTCTCTTATTCTGTCTCTTTCTATCTTTCCTTGTCTCTCTCTGTCTCTCTTGCCCCCTTCCCTCTGTATCCCCCCTCCTTTAATTTTTTTTTTCTTTGTGTCTGACTCTTTCTTTGTCTCTTTTTCTGTTCTTTGTCTCTGTCTCAACCAACCTCTTTTGCCATTTTCTGTCTCTCTCAGTCCTCTCTCTGTCTCCTTCTGTTTCTGCCTCCTTGTTTTTCTTTCTTCTCTTCTCTGCCATGCCTTTGACTTCAACTATTACTTCTACTTAGTTAGCTCCCAAATCTTAAATAGAGTCTGGTGTCTCAACCACTCTAACTGATCTCTCAGTCTGCTACTTAGCCTAATAAACATTTATCTTACCCTAAGCTTGAGGGTAATGCAGGATATGTTTATATGTTTCCTTGTTCATTAATAAAATTTCAACATCTCTCAATTAATTGAAGCAGCTAGGTGGTACAGTTGGAACATTGGAAATGGAGTCAGGAAAACCTGAGTTCAAATCTCAACTCGGACACCTACTAGCTGTGTAACATATAGCAAGTTACTTAATCTCTCTCTGTTTTCTCATCTGTAAAATGGGTATGAAAATGGAATTTACCTCCCAACTGTTATGAGGGTCAAATAATATGATATTTGTAAAATACTTTGCAAACTTTAAATCATTATATAAAAACTTTTACTATTACTACTACTACTACTACTATTATTATTAGTGGTGTTATTGCTAACTCCAGAGTTCCCACCCCAGTTTGTAAAATATTATTTATTTAGTAAACTAGAGGAATTTTCTTTCCCAAAAGTAGTTACTCATTCTGGAATATATTTATCATCTCCTTGATTCGAGAATTTTGACCAATGCTATTGATCAAAATTTCTCCATTGTCTGCCAACTCTTCATGATTTTTGACCATATTCTCCCAAAAGTCTGGCATGAAGGAGGACCCTAAATAGGCTAAATGTCTTATTTTCTTTCTTTTGACATGATAAAGATATCAGTACAATATTCTAGCCATCTCTTACTCTTCTCACATGATCAGCTCATGTTCCCTATCTAGTTGCACAATTCCCAGATATTCCTCTTCTTCAGAACTCCTTATTGGTTATGTGTTACAACGTGTTTACACTCACTCCATTCAACTCCATAACCCTTAGTGTGATTTTCACCTTCAGTTCCATTGTTCAAGATATTGCAAACAGATAGTAATACCAGCTAAATGTATTAACAAAATGGGCCTCTTCTTTCCATAGAAAATGTGGGGAAAGAAAAAGAACTTTGAAGTTTTCTGAAATAATCCAACTGATTCTCCCTCTCCTTTTAAACTCTGAACTGGGGTCCATTTGTGCTGTCCATCTCTTTCTGATTTTGATACTGTCCCAATATACTGATGGACAAGTTCTAAACTCAAGTGTGTGTTCAAATCTGGGCAAAAGATTATTCATCCACTTGATCTTTCTTATATAAATGGACAAACTCTTTTGAATAATTTCAGACCTTTTCCTGGATGCTCTGAAATTTTTTGGAGTTTAATGCAACCAGCCCAATGTCATCTTTAAAGAGGAGCCTCTGGAAGACCTCATTATCCACAAGGAATCCTTTCTTCACCTGCCTTTGGGATATAACTCTTTAATCACAGTGGTGAATGTCTTTGATGAGCATTCATTTCCCAATGACATTCAACATGGTGATCAAGGAGGATCTCTTCAAGATGACTCTCATGGGATGGAGGATCCTCAATAGAGAAAACACATCATGAAATAATTTTTATTAAGTCTTTTTCATTTTTCTTCTGTTTGTAGACCTTCTATTTTTATCTTTGGGATGACTCTGCTTATTAGTTGGTTATCTTGCCAAGCTTTCTTTGGTCTTATCTTCCACCACATTTCCTTGTTTTACAACAGTACTCATGAATTCATTTGTAAAATCACATGGAAAATGCTGATAGATAATTTATAATAGAAAATATCATTATAATGTATAATGTACAGTATTATAACGTATTATGATAGATAACAAACCTTATAATAGACAATCAGAAAAATAAAGCTGGTAGAAGAACTATAATTGATAATATGATATATAATATTAAAATATATTATAATAGATAATCAGATTTCCTCATAATATTTTATAAATGAATTCATATTCTAACCCAGCATTGCCTTTGGCAGTCATTTTGCTCCATTTGACAAATGTCAGATATTTTTAACTATGGAGTTTGCTGGGCTCCTTTAGTTTTCATGTTGTGGCAATTCACTTATAGTCACTGAACTTTTGAATATAATTATTGATGTTATTTCTATTGTCCATTTTTCATTTTTGATAATCTGTTTAAAATGTCAGGATAAAGTCTTTTAAATTGCATACCATCTCTTTGTCTCATCAATATGCTTTCTTCTTGTTTTTTTTATACATTCTATTTTTACCTCTGATGAATCAGTGGTGCATAGCCAGCCAAACTCAGGAAGAAGTCGTTGATCAATAAATTTTTTCATATCTGTTAAAATGTAGTCAGTTTTACTTTTAGTGGTATTATCTGGTGCTTACCATGTTCAGCACCTACCAATTCTTTTTTTTTTTAATGATTTAAAAGCATGAGGTTTTTGTGTAAGTAACAAGTCTTTAAACTCCCTCATTCCTTTCTCATGAACCATATTTTATTCATATCATCCCTTAATCTCCTTT
Organism: Gracilinanus agilis; assembly: GCF_016433145.1. NCBI lineage: Eukaryota > Metazoa > Chordata > Mammalia > Didelphimorphia > Didelphidae > Gracilinanus > Gracilinanus agilis. Next base: position 473,124,056 of record NC_058133.1, read on the forward strand.
TAAAAATTCACATTTATAATTAATTTGCAATGAAATCAATCAAGAGAAGTACATAGATAATTATTTATAATATTTTATCTATGAGGAAAATAACAGCCAGAATCACCTCAATCCCTCCCTGAACTACAGAAGACATCTCTTCACTTCTGAGAACATAGTGCCACACCATTTAGTTCACTCAGAATAATGAGTGAAGTCCCTTTGAAAGAATTCTCTTTATCCTTTTTTTTGCAAGATAAAGGTTATAATATTTTCATAAAGAAAAAAGAGGGGCTCATCTTTTACTGTGTTCTCCATCTTATCTTCAGCTATGATAGGAAAATAATTTCTTTAGCTTCTACCAAGCCCTTAATGGTCTTTCTCCAGATTCATTCCTCATAAAAATTTCTTTATAATGTTTCTTCACAAAAGACCAAATAAGACAGTTTTAATGAGAACCACGTTTCTCCTTACCTTCTTTCTCTCTCTTTTCCACTTTATTTTGTAGATCCTTGTTGATTAAACTAATATACAGTTTCCCTGCTTCCTCAGGAAGAAGTGCATCATGAAATAACAGTTGCAGCTGTAATTGTTTTGGTTTCTCTCCTTCTCAAAGAGGCTTTGGGGACAGGAGTTACATCTGCATGGTCAGGTCTAGCCTTTCACCTGTGCTCATTTCCCATCCTTCTTGCTGCCTGAATATCCTCAGATAATTGATGATCTCTGAATGAGTCAGTATAATGCTGCCAGAAAATGGCCAAGCTGGCTTGCTCAGGAGAAATAGAAAGATATATTGGTCTTACATATATAGATATAAAAAATGTACATATCTATAGAAAGCTGAGAGAGAGAGAGAGAGAGAGAGAGAGAGAGAGAGAGAGAGAGAGAGAGAGAGAGAGAGAGAGAGAGAAACTGATCATCATCCAGCAGTCAATTATTAAGCACTATATTCCAGGCATTGTAAGAAAGGGAACAAAAGGTTCTTTTCCCCAGTTGGAGAGACCATTCTAATGGGGGGAATAACATGAAGATAATTATATTCATACACTTGGTTATCTCCATAGCTGTTGGTAACACTGGCTGAAGGGACAAATAAGCTCTTTGATTTGAAGAAGTTGATGTTGGAATGGATTAGAAATGATGCCAAGGTCCTTAACCAACCCACAGGGAATATCTGGATATAAACCATTGGTTCAGGATTGTTCTCTGCCTACCTGAAGCTACCAACTACTTTTCATGGTGGGTAACGGAATTCAAGTGACTTTTCCATCTTCTGCAACTGAACAAGATATTTATAATTTCCTTAACCATCTGGCCTGACTTGAGCTTTGCCAGCCTGATGAGCAAACAATTATACTTTAAAAACAGAAAATACTGTTGGCCTCTGTCTGCTCAGTGTTGTTTTCTGTGTAGGTGTCACAGGCTGAACAAGAATATTTAAAGGGAGGGAAAAAAAAGAAGCTATCATTTCACTCTGTCAGTTGTGAATAATAATGAATCCCTCAGAACACTTGTATTCCTTAAAACATCTTGCCAATACTTATCCTTTGTGTGATCGGTAGATATAATCTTCTATTGCAACTAAACTTTGCTAATACTGGTTTGTCCCAAAAAGATCTGAGACCTCAAGGGTTTTAGTGGGCTTCAAACTTATTATGAGTTAACAGTGTGATACAGGAGTCAAAAAATACCTAATATACCTTTAATCTGCACGAATAATAATAGCTTGTATTTATACAGTGCCTTAAGGCACTTTACAAATATTACTTTATTTAATCCTCACAATAGAAGCAGCTAGGTGACTCAGTGGATAGAGAGCAATGCTTGGAGATGGGAGGTCCTGGATTCAAATCTAGCCTCAGGCAAATCACCTAATTCTCATTTCCTAGCCCTTGTCGCTCTTCTGCCTTGGAATCAATACACAATATTGGGTCTAAGAGAGAAGGTAAGACTTTTTTTTTTTAATAATGGATCCTGCTTAATATTCCACATCTCAGTACCTGTGAAGAGCAAGTTCTGGTTCTGTGAATTTACTGGCTACCTCATTTGTAAGATGGAAAGTAAGGATTATTTCTGAAAAGTCCTCACAATAACCATGGGGGATATTGATAAATATCTAGATAAATATAGATAAATATATAAATATATACTTAAATGAGATCATTCTCATTTTGCAAAAGAGGAAAAGGACACAGGCAGGCAGAGGTTTTGTGGTTTGCTCAGGGTTACACATCTAGGAAGTGTCCCATTCAAGATTTGAACTCAATTCTTCCTGACTCCAGGCACAGCGCTCCATCCTCTGAATCACTCAGTGGCAGTGCTTAGGACAAGAGAAGTGATATTATGTGCTGTCCTGCTCCTGTCATATCTAGAGTATTGATTATGTTAAATTCTGGGAACCACATTTTATGAGAGTTATCGATAAGTGGGAGAGTTTTCAAAGGATCTCTGAACACACGCTAGGGCAGTCCATAAATATTAGATGGTGGAATTTTTCTTTTTTCTTTTTTTGTTTTTGTTTTCAGTATTTAAATTTTTCTATTTTTTATAACAAATGTCCATGGGAGTTTTCTGAAGTTATATAAAATCCAAATTGTCTCCCTTCCCTCTTCCCTCTGTCCTTCTGGAGCTGACAAGCAATTCAATCTGGGTTTTACATGTATTTTGAGAGTAGATTAATGGGCATCATAAGTTCTGCATTTCATGCCTTACCAGAACCTTTCCCCATTTACCTGATAGACATCATTATGGGCAACATCCCAAATCCTTTCAGTAGACACGGAAAAAACTACCCTAGGTAAGTGACTACATTCTTGAAGAGCAAGGATATTGGTGTGGATAGTAAAAGGATGTTGACCGACTCACTGGCTGACTGCCTGCCTGACTCTGGTCCCTGGAGAAAGTGGACTCATAGCGGTTGCTACAAAACATTCCCTCAACCAAGCTCACTTCTGGCATAACCATAGGACAAGCCTCTCCCTTGCTTGGAGGATTTGGGGTCTGCAGGGACCACATCTGGATGGGACTGAGCCGGACACTGTTCAGAGCTGCCTCGTCGCTGGGCTTGGCTTCACTTGCTGATGGGGATTCTTGATGCTTCTTCCAATCTTTTGAAGCTCAGTCTGTCTCCAGTACTTAGGAAAGAATGAAACATAAGAGACAGAAACCCTCTGCAGCCACAGCCTCGTGGCATCCGGATTGGAGAGAAAGGGCAGCCGACGTTTTGCAGCCTCTACTGTTATCTCTCCTCCAACCTAGAGGTCTGCATCATTTTTTTCTCTCTTCTCATTTGAAAGAGGGGAGAGAGACAGAGACAGAAATGGAGACCGAGACAGAGAGACCAGAGAGACAGAGACAGAGAGAGGCAGCTAGGGAAAGAGACAGACAGTCAGAGAGAAAGAAGGAAGGAAAAGAGAGAGGGACAGAGACAGAGAAAGGAGAGACAGACAGACAGGGAGAGAGACAGAGACAAAGACAGAGACAAAGAGAGGCAGCTAGAGACAAAGACAGAGAACAGAAGGGAGGGAAGAGAGAGGAACAGAAAGAGAGTGAGAGAAACAGAGAGAGGGAAAGAGAGGGAGACAGACAGAGAGAGAGACAGAGAGACAGAGAGAGACAGAGACAGAGACAGAGGGGGAGGAGAGAGAGAGAGAGAGAGAGAGAGAGAGAGAGAGAGAGAGAGAGAGAATAAAAGAGAGACAGAGACAGAGAGAGAGAGAGAGTAAAAGAGAGACAGAGACAGAGAGAGAGAGAAAATTTATCCCTAAGATAGTATTCATGACTTCCCAGTGTGACATGCAGAGAACAAATACTAGCTGAGTAACTGTGTGAATGCTGAAAGCTAAGCACAAGCAAAGAGGGGGAAAAAACATAATATTGGGCTTAAAGCCTGGGGATCAGCTCTGGGAAAAATAGTTATTGTTGTTTTTTTAACCCTTAACTTCTGTGTATTGGCTCACAGGTGGAAGAGTGGTAAGGGTGGGCAATGGGGGTCACACAGCTGGGAAGTGTCTGAGGCCGGATTTGAACCTAGGACTTCCCATCTCTAGGCCTGCCTCTCAATCCACTGAGCTACCCAGCTGCCCCTATAATTGTTGTTTTGAATAAAGGCTTCCTGTGCACCAGGGACAGAGCTAGAGACAGTAACAGGTTCACCAAGCAGTGACCACATGCACCATGGAATAATCCCAGAACCCCAGTGTTTTTCCACCAGCAATCCAGACCCCTTTGGGTTTAAAATTGCCACTTTGTTGAGAACAAGACAGAGAGAGGCAGTCATTTCTGACTCTGTTTTGGAGTTTTCTTGGCAAAAATACTGGAGTGGTTTGCCATTTCCTTCTCCAGCTCATTTGATAGATGAGAAAACTGAGGTAGAGTGAATTGACTTGCTCAGGGTCACACAGTAAGTATGTATCTGAGGCTGGATTTGAACTCAGGTCTTTCTGATTCCAGGCTTGTTCACAGAGATATACATTCTAAGAGTTGCCACTGTCTTTGATTTTATAGGATTCTAGATTTAAAGTTGGAAGAGATCATAGAAATTATTTAGTACAACTCCTTCATTTTAAAGATGAGATACTAAGGCATACAGATATTAAATTATTTTCCCCAAGATTTCAGGGAGGATGTGAGTCCAGATTTTCTTGACCTCAAGTCCAGTTCCCTATCCATTAAAACATGCTGTCTTTCTAGAATTCTTAGGTTTTATTATTATGTACTGGCTGTGGGAAGGGACAGGACTGCTTTCCTTAGGTCCTTGCTCTCCTCTATCCCTCAAAAATTACCTTCTTATCTTTAAAAAGATTATTACTTTGCACTACAGGGGAGGTGCAACCAGGAGGGTAGAATAACAAAAAGAAATTTAAAGGATTCCTCTAGCAGTCATAGGATCATAGAATTAGAACTGGAAAGGACCTCAGAGAATATCAAGTCCATTCCCAGAATTTTAGAGATGAGAAACCTGAGGCTCAGGGATGCGTTGACTTGTCCAAAGTCATACTGATAGCAACCATCAAAGGTGGGATTTGAACCAACTTTTCTGGTTCCATTAATCCATTAAGCACTGGGTTTAGAATCTGTAAGATTTATCTTTCTAAATTAAAATCTGGCCTTAGATACTAGCTGCGTGACCCTGGGCAAGTCACTTAACCCTGTTTGCCTCCATTTTCTTATTTGTCAAATGATCTAGAGAAGTAAAGGGCAAACTACTCCAGGATTTTTGGCAAGAAAATCCCAAATGCTGTTACGAAGAAATGAACATCACTGAAAAACAACTTTGATTCCATTCCTCTATTTTTCCTCTCAGCTCTAGCCCTAGATATCCTGGAATGTGGTCCTTATTCTTCCTTGTCTGTCTCTTTTATCTTATAGATCAATGGAGTCTTTAGGAGAAAGAGTATTTATTTGAATTCCATTTCTCCCACTTGCTTTGTGACCTTAGGTTATAAGATTCCTAGGGCCTCAGTTTCTTCATTTATAAAAATGAGAGGGTCAGAGTTGATTACTAAGAGTCCTTGTAGCTCAAAAACTTATGGTCTTCCTGAGTCGACTTTTCCCAAAGCATGCAACCACCATTTTCCTTCCCTTGCAATTCCCTGGACACAATTCAGATGTCCCATCTCCTTGTTCTCCTCATTTCTCCTCATCCTCCCATGATGCCCCCACCTTCAATCTCAAACTGCTAGCATCCGAGCTCCCAAAATGATGTAAATAAGGTTTAAAGGAGACCCACTGAGGTCCAGGAAGAATGAATTTAAATCTCAGAGAATTTTTTCCAACTGGCAGTAATAATAATTACCCCCCGCAATTAGGCCATTCCCTCATCCCCAGCAGCCTTTCAAACAACAATTTTTCTAGTCTACAGAGGACCTTTGAGCTCCACACAGGACTGCTTAGCCATATGGGAGCCCAGAGAGTCTGATCTCTGCATTAAGGCACGATCTTTGAAAGTGATGGAAAATGTGACTTACCAAATCTGACAGTAACTACACCGTAGTTACCCAGGATCCAGTGGCAGCAAGAACCACGTGGTTTGACCCTTGAAAATAGCTATTCTAAAACCAGGAGAGGCTCTGCCACTAACAGCAATTGTCCTGAGCTATTTTGCTGACGCTTCTACCTCTGAGAGGTCTCAAATGTCTATTTGAATGACCATAATGGCTTGAAGATGATGTTAAAAGCAAGAATCTCTTTTTTTTATTGCTAGATGAGAGAGAGAATGAGTACTCTATTCTCCAGGTGTCATCTCTTGAGAGGAGAGACAGGGAAGCCTCAGCCACCTTCTCAGACAAGGACCTAATTAGTAGAGGTTGGGAGCAGTTTCAGCAGCAGCTGCCATCAGTCCCCAGTAGTCCTCTATCTCATACCAGTTTGAGTGCCTGCTCACTATCCATAAACAGATACAAATGAGAGGGGTCCCTAACTAGGGGTTTATACTCTCTCTGGAATACAAGACAGGCTATACATGCCTCCTTTGTGTCAGTTCTAAAAGGATGTGAATAAGAAACCCTTTATGGACTCCACTATCATAATAATGATTATGATATTAACTGTTCATATATAGGCAGACATAGACTGGTATAAAGGCAAACAAGGAGACAGGTAAGAAAGATAGACATACAGGTAAAATAGACAGATGATTAGACAGACAGACAATCAGGGAGACAGACAGACAGACAGACAGACAGACAGACAGACAGATAGATAGATAGATAGATAGATAGACAGACAGACATGGATAGACTGATAGGCAGGCTGATAGACAGATAGACTGACAGACTAACAGGTAGATATAGATAGATAGATAGATAGATAGATAGATAGATAGATAGATAGATAGATAGACAAATGGATGAATGGACAGACAGGCAGGCAGACAAGCAAACAGAAAGACAGACAGACAGACAGATAGCTAGCTAGCTAGATAGACTGATAGGCAGGCTGATAGATAGACAGATGGACAGATAGACTGACAGGCAGACAGACAGATAGATAGGTATATAGATAGAGAGAGATGGATGGATGGATGGATGGATGATAGACAGACAGACAGACAGACAGACAGATAGACAGACAGATAGACTGATAGGCAGGCTGATAGATAGACAGACCAACAGATAGACTGACAGGACAGCCAGGTAGATAGATAGATAGATAGATAGATAGATAGATAGATAGATAGGCAGGTAGACAGACAGATATATGGATAGATAGATAGACAAATGGATGAGTGGACAGATAGGCAGGCAGACAAGCAAACAGACAGACAGGCAGACAAGCAAACAGAAAGACAGACAGACAGACAGATAGATAGCTAGATAGATAGACTGATAGGCAGGCTGATAGATAGACAGATGGACAGATAGACTGACAGGCAGACAGACAGATAGATAGGTATATAGATAGAGAGAGATGGATGGATGGATGGATGGATGGATGGATGGATGGATGATAGACAGACAGACAGATAGACAGACAGATAGACTGATAGGCAGGCTGATAGATAGACAGATCGACAGATAGACTGACAGGCAGACAGACAGGTTGATAGGTATATAGATAGATAGAGAGATGGATGGATGGATGGATGGATGGATAGACAGACAGACAGACAGACAGATAGATAGACTGATAGGCAGGCTGATAGATAGACAGACCAACAGATAGACTGACAGGGCAGACAGACAGACAGATAGATAGATAGATAGATAGATAGATAGATAGATAGATAGATAGATAGACAGATAGGCAGGCTGATAGGCAGGCTGATAGATAGATCGACAGACTGACAGGCAGACAGACAGGTAGATAGGTATATAAATAGAGAGATAGAGAGATGGATGAATGGATGGATAGAAAGACAGACAGACAGATAGACAGACAGATAGATAGACTGATAGGCAGGCTGATAGACAGATAGACAGATAGACAGATAGACTGACAGACTAACAGACAGGTAGATATAGATAGATAGATAGATAGATAGATAGATAGATAGATAGATAGATAGATTGATGGATAGATAGACTGATAGGCAGGCTGATAGATAGACAGACCAACAGATAGATTGACAGGACAGACAGCTAGCTAGCTAGCTAGCTAGCTAGCTAGCTAGATAGATAGAAGGATGGATGGATGGATGGATGGATGGATGGATGGATAGACTGACAGACAGATAGATAGATAGGTAGATAGATAGATGGATAGACTGATAGGCAGGCTGATAGACAGATAGTGTTATAAAAATAAGAAGGTATCTTCACTACTACTATCTAGTTATTAGTAGTTGTATTAATCTGAGGAAGCTGTGTTTTGGTTCCCCTTGATGGCTGGTACAGGGACACCCAAGGCCTGCCACTCAGCTGGATGTTATAATAACTGCCCTTCTTTATAACAGTGCCCAGGCAGGATCCCTAAAGGTCAGTGGATGGGTAACCCTTTCACGTCCCACCTGGGGTTGGATTGATTGTTGGTATTGGGCTCTATTAGCTTTGGATAATGTTCATCTGACTGCATTGCTCCCTCCCAAGAGTTGTGATGGAATAACTAACTACTCCAGGAAGGTACTTAATAAGTTTTATCTATGTTGTTAATAAGGGAAAGAAATGATCAGGAACAGATTGGGGATAGGAGACCCTGTCACTAAAGCTATGATACTAATCTCTCAGGACTGTAGGCTGTTCAGTAATGCTGGATCTCTTGTTCTTCACCTCCTCTGGCTCAGCTTGGCCACAGCCAAACCAGAGTAAGCAATCTGCTTGGTTGATGAAGATATTGATGATCCCTCTCAGCTTCTTACTGCCAGTTGTTATGCCAGTTCTATAGCCTTCTGGAAATGCCTCCCTTACCACCTTCTGCTTCTTCTCCTGCCCATTTCCTGGTCCCCCCATCACTCCTGGGTCCAGGATACCTAAATATCTAGAGATGGTTTAGATGCCTAAATATCTAGGGGCAATTCAGAGAGAACCAGAGGATCCATAGTCAGACCCACAGGTCAATCAATGTCCAGATCAGATTAATGTTTCAAGTCAAGGGTTTCAGGCAGGGCTCTAAAAACCAAAAGCCAAGGCAAAGCCAAAAGCTGAAGAAAAGCCAAAAGCCCAAAGTGGACCTTGTCAGGAGGCTGCCAGGGTATTTAGACCCTCTGGCCAACTGCCTTTCCTCTTGTCCTCACGGCATCCAGGAACATTCCGATGTCTTCAACTGTCTTCACCTGTCAATCAAGGTGAGACTCTCAACTTCCAGAGTTTGAATATGACAATAGACAGACCGATAGACTGATAGATAGATAGATAGATAGATAGATAGATAGATACATACATACATACATACATACATACATAGATACATAGAAAGAGTTATAGATATAAATATATACTGTCAGACAGATAGAAAGGTAAAGAGATAGACAGGTAGGCAGACCAATACATAGACAGACAAACAGAGATACATAGATAGATAAAGAGATAGTCATCCTGTGGTGCAGATTTCCACTGCAGGAGGGAAAATACTTTGGAACTAATAGACAATTCCCTTCCTATCAAACTGTATATTTATTTCTATAAATATTTATTTTCTCTTACTCCCAGTTTGAACAACAAAATTAAATAAACCCTCATAACAAACATGCAAAAGATAGCAAAACAAATGTCCACGTTGGCTATGTATAAAAATGTATATCTTATTATGCATTTTAAGCACATTACTTCCCTGGCATGAAGTGGATCATGTGTTGCATTTTCAGTCCTTTGGACTCAGAGGTCACACTTTTCTAATAACTTATGGAAATATCTGGGAGCAAAGTCAAGCTAACAAGCATTTATTATTTTTTAAACCCTTACTTCTGTCTTAGAATAGGTTCTAAGTATCAGTTCCAAGGCAAAACAGCAGTAAGGACTAGGTGATTGGGGTTAAGTGACTTGCTCGGTGTCACTCAGCTAGGAATTGTTTGAGGCCAGATTTGAACATAGGGCTCCCAGTCTCCCAGCTTGGCACTCTATCCACTGAACCCCCTAGCTATACTAAACACAGGGAATGTAAAGGAAGGCAAAAACATTCCTTAATCTCTAGGAACTCACAGCCTAATGGGAGAGACAACATGAAAATGACTATAAACATACCAGGTATAAACACATAATAATTTTTCGATAACCTCAGAGGAAAGGCACTAAGGTTAGGGAGGTTTGGGAAAGGCTTATTGAAAAAGGTAAGATTTAAAATGAGACTTGAAGGAAGTCAGGAAAGCCATGAGGTAGAGATCAGGAGAGAGAGAATTCTAGGCATTTAGAACAGTCAGAGAAAATAGGAGATGAAAGGGGTGGCCAGGTAGCACAGTAGATGGAGAGCCAGGTCTAGAATTGGGAGGACCTGGTTTCAAATTTGTCCTCAGATACTTCCTAGCTGTATGACCCTGGGCAAGTCATTTAACCTTAATTTGCCTACACCTTGCTACTCTTCTGTTTTAGAATTGATACAAAAATAGAAGATAAAGATTAAAAAAATGGAAGCTAGAGTGTGCAAAGAAGAGCAAAGAACAGCAAGAAGCCAGTTTCACTTGATCATGGAGAAGAAAATGTGAAAAGAATGGAAAGGGAGGAAGAATCAAGATTATGAAAAGCTTTAGACACCCTGAAGAGGACATTATATTTGATCCTGGAGGTAAAAGGCAATGACTGATTTATTGAATAGGGAGGTGACACAACCAAATTTAAACTTTAGGAAGACCAGCTTGATAGATGAATGAAGGGTGGACTGTTGTAGGGAAGGACTTGAGGTAGAGAGATCGATTATTGCAGTAAGGAGCAGAGGATAATGTTTAGATTACAAATCTTGGTAACCAGAAGATGGTGGTACCCTCCACAGTAATAATAGGAAGAGGAGAGATTTGGGGAAGAAAGACAATCACTTCCATTTTGGACATGTTGAAGATATCTATTGGACATTTAGTTAGAGATGCAAGCCTGGAGATAGATAGATCTGAGAATCATCAGTATATCAGTACATCAGATAATCATCAAAAATCCATGAAAGCTAAAGAGATTACCAAACAAAATGTTAAAGGTAGAGAAGACTTTTCTTGGAACCTTGGGTAACATCCATGATTAGGAGATATGACCTGGATGAAGATGTAGGTCTTTTTTCTTCTACATGGAGCTGTAGTCCCTCCAGTTCTAGGGGCCATGTAGGGAAATCTCTTTTCTCTTCAAGGGCCATAATGCTTAGGGAATTGATAGAAAATATTGGATCCCCAAACTCAACCTCTCGAGATTATTTGTAAGACAATTCCCAAGAACTGCCCAAGAAATCTCCCTTCTCTGGCTAGAAGGCTAGATTCTGGAATGATACTGCCTAACCTAGGAAATCTCTATCTGTGGACAGAAGACTAGATTTTAAGATTCTCAGAATTGGGATGACCTACAAAGCTGGCATTTTCTAGGAACTCTCCTCTTTAGCTACAAAAGCAAGTACATATAGTTTACATCTCATGTACCTTTTCCAAAAGAAATCCATTAGCAGCTCTTGTTCAGAGAAGTCAGTGGAGAACTCCTCTTCACTCCCCTCCAAAATGACCTTCTCCCTGCCAATTCTCAGAATTGGGATGATGAAAAATTCTGAGTCCCTGGGTTCCAGGTCATAAAAACAATTTATTGATCAGGCTAGCAATAACCAATAAATTAATTGGTCAGTGATCTCAGTGATCAAAGATAAAGACATTTAGCGTCATGAGTCATTAAATACAATTTTGGAAGCCTTTGTTGGTGAAAAAGGGAGGGAGGATGATGGGAGAAAGGAAGGGAAAAGGGAGGGAAGGAAGGTAGCCGGGGTAGCTCCCAGCCCTGGTGGGGAAATTAACCTGAGCCCTTCGGAGCAGAACAAAATCAGGCTAAACTCTAGGGATATTAAGGTGGGTTTATTTTAGGTTTAGTAAAAGAAAGATTTGGGAAAGCTAGGAGTTAGATCTCCGGGGGGAAAAGGCTCTCTTTGGGAAAAAGGCTCTCCAGGGAAAAGGCTCTCTGGGGAAAAAGGCACTTTCCTCCCTTCTCCAAAAAAGGCTCCAAAACCTGGGCTCTCTCTTCTTTTTATTCTTTCTCAGATACCTCCCACAAAGGAAGTGGGATGTGTCTGAGGAAGTTATGGAGATGTAGTCTTCCAGGGTTCAGAGCCATTTTAAAATGCACAAAGCTCATTATTCAACCCTCCCCTAGACTTCTCTAATTTGTGAATACCTGATGAGGAAGAAGACTATTATTTTTTATAATCCTGCCTTGATTCCTTAATGATGGTGGAAAATCATTCGTCTAGGATTCGATCCTAGGATTCCAGTGTCTAGATGAAGAAATCAGGCGATGCCCAGTTAAGAGTGACATTGTCCAGTTCTTTTTATTGGAAAGACCTACATGAACTGATGCATAGCTAAATAAGCAGAACCAAGAGAACATTGTACACAGAAACAGTAATAGGGTGGAATGGTCAACTGTGATTGATTTAGTTACTCTCAGCAATATCCAGGACAATATCCCAATACTCTCACCAATGACCCAGTACAAATCTGAGGAACTTACATCGAAGACCACCTCCAGAGAAAGAACTGTTTGAGTAAGAATGCAGATGAAAGTGTATAATTTTTCACCTGTATATTTGGGGTTTTGCCTTTATGTGATTCTTTCCTAACAAAAATGAACAATATGAAAATATTTTTATGTGACGATACATGTATAACCCAAATTGAATTGCTTGCCAACTCCAGGAATGGGAAGGAAGGTAGGAAGGGAGAAAATTTGGATTGTATTTGGAAAACTTATATAGAAATTTGTTATTACATGTAATTTGTAAAATAAATTTAAAAATATGTTTTAAAATTATATTGGGGTTCTAAAAGAAAGAATAGCATTGTCCAATTCTTTTCAATGTGGGGATTCAAGGACATTGCCCTGCTGCCCATGAACTAATTTCTATTTACTAGATAAGACGAGGCCCCAAATCTCAATTTCAATCATCCCAATTCAAAGCTGCTTTGGAGTTGGGAAAATGAAAGCATTCCTTAGATAGTTAAGAACAGAGGAATGAGGGAAGAGGTTTGAAAAACAGACCTAGCCTCAATTTGAAATAATGATTATTTAGGGGGAAAAAAGTACCATATTAGAAATAAATCTCAAAAGGCAGGAGGGAAAAGGTGAAAAAGAAACTCTAGTCTTGAAGATTCTTTTTTTATAGGTCAATGCACATAGGTGACTCCTCTGAGAAAAATCTGTCCTCCCAAGAGCCCCAGTCAACTAATTCATCCTGGAGGCAGCCCTAGTCACTGAAACCTAATTAAGATATATTTTTTTTTTCTCCATTCAGCATGGTGCTAATGCACAAGACAATTTTCTATAGGGAAGATGTCTCAAAACATCTACTGAATAAAGGCACACTACCCTGTAAGTTCATCAAGTTAGTTGGGGGAGTCTACCTGCTATATGAAGTAATTTATTTTCATTATCTAATTTGATTGGTCATTCATAGTAATGCTTCCACTTCCCAAAAGAAGAAAGGATGGTGCAGTGAAGTTAAGTGACTTCCCCAGGGATTACTGACTTAAAGCCCAGCGTCTTTTGCACTGGACCACAACATACTGATTTGTGTCCCAGGGCAAGTGTGATTTTTATATGATCTATTTATGCTTCCATTGAATATATACCCAAGAAAGGCAGAGTATAGTGGAAAGAGTATTGCATTTAATGTTAGTGGATTTCAGTTTAAATCCTGGCTCTGGGGCATGACCTTGGACAAGTTACCTCTTTGACTATCAGTTTCCTCATCAGCAAAATAAGAGGATTGGATTAGTTTTAAATCTAAGATTCTATTACATTTGAAATTTTCTTTTTCTTTTCATCTTTGTCCTGAATCAGGCTCAAACTGAATAGAAAGGTCAATTGGATTATTCTAAAGTAATGTTTGGCTCCCAGACCACCCATCAATTTATTTCTCATTAAGCTTCACTTTTTTGGACAGGATGCCAGCATGTCCCAGGAACCTCTTCATCAAGAAATATGTCCCAGGAACCTCTTCATCAAGAAATAAACCAGACAGGTGGATACCTCATCTCTTCTTCAACACCTATGTAATGGGTGGACCTGCTGCATCTCAAAGCAGTCCATTGCACTTTGAGATAGCTATAATTTTTAGGAAATGTATAAGTGGAGATTTCATATCCTTTGGACTTCATCTCCCAAAATTCTCTTAGTATTTCCCAAAATTCCCTTTAATCTCTCCTTCTCCTCCACATTTTCAAGGTCACGTTATTGTTTTATAAGTCCTGTAGCTCCTCTCTCTTCCTCTCTTCTTCATGAATGAGGCTGAAGTTAGTTTAGCATCTTTTCACCATGCTTTTTATGTTAGTTTATTATTAATAAAACTTTATAAAATATAATACTTAGCTTTTGCATATTAATTTTCATCTCTACAGAAATCTTTCCCAGAGTATCCCAGCCCTGAAATTCCATCAGTCCATTCATTATAATCCTTGTTGAGCGACTGGCCACTTGGGAAGAGCATTTTGTTTCTCCTTTCCTAAACTTTTCACTCTCTCTCAAATCACATATCCAGTCAGGGGTCAGATCCTGTCATTTTCACCTTTATAGCATCTCTTGTATGTGCCTCCTCTCCTCTGATATTGCTACGATCTTGGTGTAAACTTCTATCACCTTACATCTGGGTTAATGCAATAGCCTTGCTACATGCTTTTTCCCACTCTAGTCCACCCTCTGCTCAGTTGTCCATGTGAACTTCTTTAACAGAAGATTTGACCATGTCACCTCCCTACTCAATAAACCCCAGTGGCTCACTACCACCTTCAGGATCAAATATATAATTCTGTTTGTTGTTCAAAGCCCTTTTTAGTCTTCTTAACATCTTATTCCCTCACAGATACTCTTTGATCAAGTGGCACTGGCTTCCTTGCTGTTTCTCAAACAAAACAATCCAATTTTGGATTTTGGGCATTTTTTGTTGTCTTTCTATAATGTTTACCTTCTGTCTTAGAATCAATACTGTGTATTGGTTCCAAGGCAGAAGTATGATAAAGGTCAGGCAATGAGGGTTAAGTGATTTGCCCAGATTCACACAGCTAGGAAGTATCTGAGACCAGACTTAAATCCAGGACCTCCTATCTTTAGGATTAGCTCTCCATCCCCTGAGTCACCTTACTTCTCCCAATTCTGAGCATCTTTACTGGATGTTCCTCAAGCCTGGATTCTTCTCCCATCTCATCACTGCTCCTTGGCTTTCTCAGCTCCTTCAAATCTTCAATAAAGTCCCACCTTTCTGCAAGACGCCTTTCTTAACTGTGGGAGCAGAAACACAGAAGAAAAACAACTGCTTGATAACATGGGTCGATGGGGATATGATTGGGGATGTAGACTCTAAGCAATCACTCTAGTGCAAATATCAATAATATGGAAATAGGTAATGATCAATGATACATGTAAAACCCAGTGGAATTGTGTGTTGGCCACAGGAGGGGGTGGGAGAGGGGAGAGAAAGAACATGAATCATGTAACCATGGAAAATTTTTCTTAATTAATAAATAAAATTAAATTTAAAAAAAGAAGGCTTTCTTAGTCCTCCTTAAGATTACCCTCTATTTGGACACTATTCTCAATGATGCAGATGGGACTCTGTCTTGGTATGGAGTTTCATGAATTGCCATATTTAAAAAAAAATTCATTACTTGGTGAATAATTTCTTTGAATTTCATTACCCCCTTCCACTCAAAAATCTTACAATAACTTCCTATTATGACTAAGATAAAATATGAACTCCTCAGCCTAACATTTAAAGCTCTCCACAATCTTTCATCTACCTTTGTATTCTCATGTTTTCATTCTGCTTTGAGTAGACCCCGCTGCAACCAAACTGACTTTCTAAGTGTTTCCCACATATGATCTCTTCCATTTCCTGCCTCATTCCATGTCAGGAATGTACTTCTTCACCTCTATTTCATAGAATTCCTAGTTTCCTCCAAAGCACAGCTCTGGTGCTCTCTCTTACAAAAAGCCCTTTCCTGATCTCTCTGGTCAGTAGCACTCTTCTTCTTGAAATTATTTTCTATTATTATTTGGCATACATTTTATATTTACCTATGTACATGTTGCAGTTCCTTAGTAGAATGTAAGCTCCCTGAGGGCAAATTCTGCTTGCTTTTGTATTTCCATTTTTTGTTAGTGGTGGTTCAGTCATTTCAGTTGGGTCTATTAATGACCACATTTGGGTTTTCTTGGCAAAAATGCTGGAGTGGTTTGCCATTTCCTTTTTGCCAACTCATTTTACAGTTGATGAAACTGAGGCTAATAGGGTTGTGACTTGCCTAAGATCACACAGTTAAGAACTGTCAGGGCAAATTTGAACCCAGGTCCTTCAGACTCTTAAGTTTAGCTCTCTATCCACTGTGCCACCTACCCGTTCTATCCTAGAACAATTCCTTGCTCAAAGTAAGTGCTTAATAAATGTGTTTTGAATTGCATTAAATTATCCAGGCTATTCTTTGAATGACAAACACCTACTTTGTCTCCATGACCATACTCATAACCTTTCCAGCTTGGTATGAACTTCCAGAGCTTGAATTCTACTTGAAGACCTCCAGGGTCACCTTCACCATGATTAGGCATTGAAGGAGGACTTCAGTGAAAGGACATTAACCTAATGTCTACAAAGGCACTGAAGGTCCCCAGGCAAAAGGACTAAATCGTACCAAGCATCATTATGTTGGTTTTTACCATAAAGCTGTTATTGAAGAGACTGAAATAACAAGATGCTTTATGAGAGTTCTGTGCTTCCCGGGCTCTCTTGTGGCCAATAACTAGAGCATAATCATAAAATTATTCCAGGGCTTTTTTTTTTTGCACCCAATAAAAAAATGACACATTCTCTGAGAGTTAGAACTGGCAAACAACTTTTCTTGTCCCTACTGTCATTTACCTGCACATGGTACAAGTGCTTATTTTTGGTCCTTAATGAAGACTCAGAGCTTCTAATTATGTAGGGATGTGATTAAATGAGTTCTCAGTGACTTACTGTCGCTAGAGAAATCTTTTAATTTGCACACTGCTGCCGTGGAAGTAGCTTGCAAATAGTGATGCCTTAACAATCCCCATTGCCACTCATTTGCCACTGACTCCTACTCATTGACTTTGAAAGTTTTAATAGTGCCCCATGAAACTTTTAATTGCCATTGATTAGCATTTGGCATCCAGAGGCAAGCCACTAGGGGACAGGGCTCCATTCTGCAAAGAGCCACATAGATCTCAAATGGAGATCAAATGAAAAACAGAATTTTTCTATCTTTTGTAATCTCTCCTGGATTTCTGGCCAGAATTGCACTTGAACAGGATCTCTCTCTCTCTNACTGTATCAAAAGATCCAGAATGAACTTTGGGATATAGTGAATTGAACTGAAAGGGGTTGAACACATTCACTCTGAATGTAAACTCCTATGCCAAAGGGAATTGACTCCGATTTTTTTTGTCAGTGTGCCCATCAATCATTGGCCACCCTCTTTCTTTCTTTTTCTCTCTCTCTCTCTTTCTCTCCCTCTCTCTCTCTCTCTTTGTATATATATTATTATATTAATATTATATAATTATAATTGTTATAATTATATATTGTATTATATAGTATAATAATAATATAATACTATATATTAATATTATATACATATTTTATTTCCCTCTTATCCCCAAATTATTTTAATTTCTTTTGAGATAGTGCAATATTATATGCAACTGTAGCCAGTAGATCTTTAGATGTATCAGCTGATTATGTGAAATGATTCACTGGGGAGATGAGGCATGTTAATCTCCTGAAACCCTTAATTGGGGAGATTTCAACATGCTTGTCTCCCAATAAAATCAGAGGGGGGATTGTGTAAAGGGAACCCCTTCCTCCCAGGGTCATGAGCTTTCTTCTCATCCATCCCATCCCATTAGCATGACTGGAATGCTCCAAACAGAGGTCACAGGTTAAGAGTCCTTGGAACATGACCTGGAACTAAGGATTATAGGTCCGGGGCAGAGAGACTTTGATTGGTTCCTGAGATGTGATGGACCAGTTCAGAGAGACAGGAAGGAATGTGGAGAAAAAAAAAAAGCTATAAAAGACAATTCTGTAAAGGAGATTGAGGGCTTTTGGTGTGAGTTTGCTGGGATTAATTCTTCTACTCCATTCGGTATTGGTAGCTTGGATGGAAGACATCCTTGTGGGCTGGTAAGACTCTTGTTACGAAGAGATTATCGGATGTCCAAATGGAGATAGGAACCTTGCCAGAGAGCAAGCTGAAATTCTACAAACCAGACTTTAGAGTGGTAGGCTAGGAAATAAATTTCCTACTTCCTTCCTTCCTTATTTCTTTCTTATACTGTATTTATATTAAATTAAATTGTTAAAAGCTACTATCATCTGTGTGACTTAAGAGTTAATTTTATAAATGGTGACAATTTTTTATTAATATTATTTAACAAAACCTATTCCTAAATATCACATGGAACATTTTAATTATTATATATTACATTTATTTTCATTATTACAGAGGTTAAATGAATTGCTTAGGGTTCACACAATCAGAATATTTAAAAAATTTTTATTCCAAGGCTAGCACATTATTGACTATGCTAATTTTTGCTTTCTTGAACATTCCTTTCTCATCAGAAAGGGTTACCCAAGAATTGTAGCTGATCCAGAAAGTGGAAATGGAGAGAAGCTCCCCAACTATGTAGAGACTACATGTCCAATGTAGTGGGATAGAGCTAAGCATCAGAGGGCGTAAATATTCATAAATATCCAGTGCAGATCAACAGGAACTGAGGTATAACTTCACAGGAAGATATTAGTAACCCCATTGCATCAGAAGCATGAATATTTTGGTCCTGGGTAGCCATACATGGGGGACTCATCCTGTGAGTAGGAGAGATGCCTCTAGTTGCTTCATTGGATAGAGATCTGGTATCTAAAATATTCATAGTATTAAATAAATAAATAAGAATTTGAACTCTTCCCCTAAAGATGAGCTGTCAAAGGATATTAACAAGAAGTTTTCAAAAGAAGAAATGTGAACTCTCAAATATCATATGAAAGAGTGCTCCAAATCACTAATCATAAGATTATTAAGCTAATTAAAACAACTTTGAAGTTTCACCTCACATATGTCATATTAGCAAAGATAACAAGAGATGAAAATGACAAATGTTGGAGTGACTTTGGGAAGATAGGCATTTTGATGTGCTCTTGGAACTGTACAGTGGTCTAACCATTCTGGAAAACATCTGGAATTATACTAAAAAAAGTCATTAAAGTAGAAATATTTTTGACTCAGAAGTACCACTACTTGGAAAGTACTTCAAGAAAGTCAAAGACTGAGGGAAAAGCACCACGAATACAAAAGTACTTATGGCAACACTGTCTATTGTAGCAAAGAAATGGAAGGAAAGTGGGAGGACCATCAATTAGGAACTTACTTAACAAATTGTGGTATGTGGATTTAATGAAATATTATGCTGTGAGAAATGATTGATATGGAAAATTAAGAGAAACTTTGGAAGACTTGTGTGTACTGGAGCAGAAAGAAATTAAAAAATAGGAGAACAATTTGCATGATAACCACTACAAGGAAAAGGAAAACAAATCTGAACTATTTCAGAAGACTGAAGCATGCTTCTAAACATTAGACAGAAAGATAATAGACTATAGGTGTCGAAGAGCCAAACATTTTCAGACATGAGCAATGTGTTGATTTGTTTTGCTTAATTGTCCTTATCTGTTGTTAAAGGAGTGTTCTGTTGGTAGAAAGAGTCATTGGGAAAGGATAGTAATGCAAGAAAAAGAATCTCACTAAAAGTTATTTTTATAAAAAAACAACATGTCCGTTAGAATTAAGAGACATGGATCCTGGTCCAAGTTCTAAAATTCCCCCAAATCATGACAACTCAAAGGTGGAATGCGTTTCAAAGATCATGTATTCAAACTGTGCTGACTGGGATTGATCTCTATTAATAGAGTTAATAAAAATAGCTAATATTTACATAGAACTTCAGGGTTTCAGTTCTTACAACAACCCTCTGAGTTAGATGATACTGTTAACCCTATTTTACAGAGTGAGAAACTGAGATGATGAAGTTAATTGACTCGTTCAGGATAATATAGCTAATACGCATCTGAGGCAGGATTTGAACTGAAGTTTGGCTGATTCCAAATGCAGCACTCTATCTACTATGCCATATTACCTTTACATTCTTGAGAAGCAAGTTTTTAATCTATGCCTGAAGACTTCCAGTAATGAGAGGATTCATGAGCTCCTAATTCAGATCATTTTTTGGACTCTTCTAATGGGAAAGATGTCCTTACTTTGACCCAGAATCTTGCTTTAAAGAATTTCCACCCACAGCTTCTAGTTCTGCCTTCTGGGTCCAAGTACAACAAATTTAATCCCTTTCCCACATAACAGTCTTCTCCCATGCATATACTTTCAAATACCATAAGAGAAGAAGGAGAAAAATCAAAGCCCTAAGTTGCCAAGAGATCCTATCCTTACCTCTCTTTATTCTCAGGCTCCTGAGGTCTTTCAGCCATTATACTTAGCTGTTCCTCTCTCTAGCCTCCATTGAGGGCTCTCAATTGAAAAAGCATTATCTCACAAGCAGTCTCTTTTCATCCCCAAACCATGCACCCAAAGAAACACTCTCAACAAAACCAAGGCTTCTCTTTCTCCTTTACTATCTACACTCAGCACCCAGGACAGCTATCAATGTAGCAACAGAAAATCACAGCTGCTCCCTAGTGCAACAACTCATTGAAATGGCAGGAGATAGGAAGGGGAATCTGCTTTGTAAGAAGAAACAGGTATTTATACTTACAGAGCAGATTCTTCTTTTATTCTTCCCTATCTTGGAAGTATCCCAGTCTTTCAACAAAATACCCCACCTGGGTGGGGTATATTGCCCCTACACTCTCTAGAGATGGAGAGCAACCTTAACTGAAGATTCTAGAAAAGGAAATGATTAGCCCATGGGCTTCTTGTTAAAGGAACTAGAGATTTGCTTTTTTCTTGAATTGTGAGTTTGCATGAAAAAGGCTTTGATGGGTTCATCTTTGTATTTTCCTGTCTGACACTCTCCCAAACTTCTTTCCCTAAACCCTTATTTCTGCTTTCCTCTCTGTAGCGTAAGAGGGAAAAGGAGTTCCTTGATTGGATATATTAATATTTAAAGGTATAGTCACCAGGGAATTGAATAATTATCAATCCCTAATTAAAGAATAACCTCAAGTCAAAATGACTTTCATGGAAGATTATTTGCAAATGAGGAGAGGAAGAGAAAATAATAAAAACAGAAAGAGGATAAGATAGGATAAGTAATCTAACACACTAAGTAATTTGCTCTGCCCCCTAGTTTAACCCAGGCAGATCTAATTCAATCAGAGGGGGCTTAGCTTTGAGCCCAAGGCTGGATGGCCCTGGAGCACCAGAGATGAATGAAGCAAGAGCTTCAGTCACAGAATTTCTTTTGAAAGAGCAGTTCCTTTAGAGAAGTCCAGGAAGATTTAGTCTTTACATTCACCATGTGCAATTCTAAGGGAAAGATTTAAGAACAGTCTTACCAAGGTCTCAGGGTTCCAGGTCCAGTGCTCCTCCAGGTCCAAGCCACGAACAAGAAGAAGTCCTTCAGATACAAGACACAAACCAGAAGAGTGCAGCTAAACTCACTGAACTCTCTTTTAAAGGGGCTTCTTTTGTGTCACTTCCTGTGCCTTCCTCCTAGTTTACATGTCTAATCACAACAGACGCTTTTCTTAGGACTGCCCAGGAGGCAGTCAGTAAATTCTGATTCGCCACTCACTCTAGCACATGTGGGTCACAGACCTCTCAATTTGTGAGTTAAGTGGAGTTGTTTACATTTTTGGTGATTAGATTTGAGAATGGGCAAGGTAGATTTAATCTCATCATCACAGTAGTGCTGAAGATCAACCCAATTACTGTCTCTTCCTTCATTTCTTTGCTTTCTTCTTCTGCACTGTCTCATCAATCTAGCAGCAAAGTGACTTGAAAGGTTCACCAGGGTTTCTTTCTCATGACTGGATTTTTTTTATCTCTTAGATCCTCTTCTGGGCAGGAAGAATGCTGGTCAGCTCTCTCATCCAAGGACCTTATCTTGCTATTTGCATCCTTCCTCCTCAGGAGATTTCTGATTCAAGCATCTGTGATCTTGATGGAGCTTGTGGAATCATGGGAGGAGTTTTGGATTTATGCCAACAAGCCAGGTTTTGGAAAGTATTGTCCAACTCTCCCATCAACACATACATCATGAAGCCAACTGAACCAAGAACTCATAGTACAAGCAGGGACTCTGATCAATATAGTATAGTAAAATACTGAGGAAGTAAAGTTTCTAGTTGACCAATAATAACTTCTGCTCTTTCTCTTGCTTATCCATACATTCTACTTTTCTATTCTATACCAAAAATACTGGTGGGCCACCCAGTTTTTCACATAGAAAGTGTAAGCTATACATGCATTTCTGAACCTGAGAAGCTGGCTTTTGCAAACTAAACCCTAGTTTGTATAATGATAGAATTTAGTGCCAGAAGGACCTCATGGATCACCTAATCCAGTCACCTCAGTTTTCCAGCGAAGAAACTGAACTCCAAAGAAGTCCATTGACTTGTTGAAGTCACCTAGGTAGTAAGGCAGAGATAGAACCTCAATGTATATCCTCTTATTCCAACTCTAGTACTCTTGCTACTAAAATATATGCTGTATAGCCTTGGATTTCTGTTGACTATCCATCAGTCCCTCTATCCTTTGGGTTCCGTAATTGTCCTCTTTTCTATTTTGCCAATCTATCCTTTCATTCAACAAGCATGTTCATCAGACTTGCCAGGATATCCAAAGCAAAGATTTCTGCTAAATAGGCTCACTTAAGCCCTTCTAAAAAAACCACCTCACAGGAATACTAATGTTTATAAACCAATTTAAAGTCTGTAAATCAGTTTTCATACTTCACCTATTGGAACATGCCCATGATTTTCAGAATCAGTAGGTGTTATTCCTGTTTTACAGATGAGGAAACTGAGCCTGAGAGAAATGAGGTAACTTGCCTAGGGTCACATGGCTAATAAGTGTCAGAAGTGGGATTTAAATCCAGCCATTCTTGATTCCACACCCACCACAATATGCATTATGTTGCATTGTCTCTCTGGTTCTCAATTAGTAGGATACATTTATGTAGTTAAGGAAAAGTCTTCCTAATTCTTAGCATTAGAGCTACAACCTTTTTTGTCCTATGTGGGTAATAAAACATTGAATAAAAGTGCTTCTCAGAATTCTAATAGTTCCCTAGCATTTTGCCTTTATTTTCCAGCAAGTGTTCTACCTAACATAAGTTAACAATACACCAGAAAGGCTAACGTGGTCTTCTTTTGATTCTCCAAAAAATAGGGGCATGGAGAGTAGGGCAAAAAGGATATAATCCTTTAATCTTGAAGAGTAGTAAAATGTTATATTCACTGGATGATATTGCTGAACCTCATTCTTATCTAGAAATATCTGTAGCTCATGAAGTTTCTGAAACTATTCCTCTAGGCTCTGAACCGTCCTACTAATCCATCCAAGATGGCAGCAAGAGACTACCTCCATGGCATTCTTGGAGGAACTGTTAGATTGCTCTGTGTAGACTTTTCCCCAAAAACCCAGAGGAAATTTCAGTCGCTCATATTTCAAATATTTTTATAGCTCTCATCATTGGTTTGCTCCTTACTGATATGTATTCTGTAGGGGGAATACTAGAAACTGGGCCACAAATACTCTACACACGAGCTCTCAAAGCTAGCACTTCACATCAATTACTACCCACTTTGACACAAAAATACTCACTGTCAACATTGCCTCTCCTGCCCTTCCTGCTAAACTCCAAATACCTACGCTGCCTTTCAACTATCCCAAAGCCACAAACATGGGACCCCTGCTTAATTCCATTAGGGGGTTCTAACTATTCATTCCCTTTTATAGCTACTCCTTACAAGAGTAAGAGAGATAAGGAAGAAATTTTCCTGTGCAAGTGATAATGTCAATATTTTCCTCTCAACAACAGTTTGACAACAAATTCAACAATGAGCACATCAATAAGCCTTTATTAAATGTGTAGGCACCATGTAAAGTGCTGGGAATACATATAAAAAAAAAAGAGAGACAATTCCATCCCTTAAGGAGTTTGTATTCTAATGGAGAAAGACAAGTATAAAGAGAAGCCAATTTTCTAGGGACTCCCACTTTGAATCTCTGTCAAGTGTGTCTATATTAGGCACATCTCACCAATGGAAATCCATGAAATACAGAACAAAAACAGTAAATGAAAATACCTTTATTGCACTCATAACACACACTTTAAAGTTTGGAGACCAGCTTGGGCAAGATAATAATTAAATTGTATACTGGGACCTTGGACAGACTTAATGGCACTTTTTTTTCTTTTTGGGCTATTTGCTTACTGCTTGAATTCCTGACCTGTAACAGCCCTCCTAACAAGGTTCCAATACCAAGACTTACAAAAAATAATGTTTTTTACCCTTCCTCAACCTTCAACCATCTGGAATGCACAAAGATTCTTTATTTTTAATAATTAATTAATTGATTGACTGATTATTTTATTTTTCCATGGTTACATGATTCATGTTCTTTCTCTCCCTTACTCTCTCCCCCATCCTGTAGCCAACACACAATTCCACTGGGTTTTACATGTATCATTGATCAAGACCTATTTCCATATTATTAATATTTGCAATAGAGTTATGATTTAGAGTCTACATCCCCAATTATATCCCCATAGAACCCTGTGATCAAGCAAATGTTTTTCTTCTGTGTTTCTGCTCCCACAGTTCTTTCTCAGGATGTGGATAGTGTTCTTTCTCATAAGTCTGTCAGAATTGTCCTGGATTATTGCATTGCTGCTAGTACAAAAGTTCATCGCGTTTGATTAATGCACAAAGATTCTAAACCAAAGAAACAACAAATAATATCTTATATATTCACCAATTAATGTCTGAAGTCTAAAGAGAGATTTATAAAAGCAGGGAAATAGATTACTACACCAGAAATCAGTTCTACTAAGTTTTAAAAGACCAGACCTTGAACCATCACACTCATTGATTGTCCTCAACTGACACTGGAACTCACTGCTGGCATGTAGATCTAAAGATTCATCACAGACCCAGGAGAATCATTGGAAACATACGTGTTCATCATCATGGGTCTGAGACAGCCATTATTTTTCTGCATCATCGTAGGTTCCAAACAGCCATGCTTTAGCTTTTAATAAACTTCTTAAATATATCAGTTTATGGTATTAGCTTTCATTTTTTCTGATATGACTACAGATATCACAAAATCACCCACTTTGAAAGCTTTTGCCATTAATTGGTAAGAAAAGAAACAGTAGACAGATCCTTGTCACTTCTCTTTCCTCCAGTGATCACCTTGAATGTCTTGACACCATACTAAGTTCTGTGCTAAGTACTGGAGACATAAAGATAAAATAAAATAATCTTATTTTCAAAGAGATTCTATTGTATTATATTCTATTGTAAACAGATAAGTAGATAAAACATAATTTTGAGGAGGGAGAGAACAGCAATTAGTGAAGGAATCAGTAATATCACAGAAAAAGGTAATCCTTAAAGTGTGGCATATGCCCTGAGAAGATGAATCAAATGCCCAGAAATGGTCTAATCTGTCTCCTCTCAGGGTTATAGAGGTAGTCCCAAGGATTTAGGCTTGCATTCCCTTTTTAAATTTTTTTATTTTATTTAAATTTTTTCCCAATTGCATGTGAAAACAATTTTTAACATTTATTTTCTAAAATTTTGAGTTCCAAATTATCTTCTTCCCTGAGATGGTAAGCAATAGGTTTTATATGTTCAGTTGTGTAAAACATATTTCCATATTAGTTATATCGTGAAATAAAACACAGATGAAAACAGAAAGTGAAAAATAATAAGCTTTGATTTGCATTTGGACTCCATTATTTCTTTCTCCAGAGGCAGATAGCATTTTTCATCACGAGTGAGTGTATTTCTAATACCATAGAGCACATGAGCCCCCACAAGTGTGTTCTCCATGATTTTTAGATAATATATTTAGTCAAACAGATTCAATCAGCTTTTAGAAAGGAAAATTTAGTAAAATGGTAGTCCAAGAACAATTAGTGCAAATAATTTTTCTAAAACTCTATTTCATATCCAAAGTACATGCAAAGTCTAAAGAAATATACTCTTGAGGTTAGAGAGCACGTGTGGAATGGTGATAACTCACGGTTCTAGAAAATCCTTTCACTAGAATCCTCAATATTAAGTGTTTTAAAGTTTTTCCATTAGATTCTTTGTAGAGCTTTGAATCTGTGCAATTTCTCAGTGAGGATAGAGGAGACCAAGACCAAGATTGTTCAGAGAGATGAAGATGAAGAAAGGATGAATTTTAGGCATAAAAATGGTATATCCAAAGGATATGAAGGGAGAAGATGGTAGGTCAAATTTTGGGAACAACTTTTATTAATATTTGACTGGATTGTATAGTGCATAAAGGAGAGTAATATGAAATAAGTCTGGAAAAGTGGGAGATAGTCATATTATAAAGGACTATAAATCATGCCATGGAGTTTTTATTTTATTTTAGAGGCAATAGGTAGCTATTAGAGTTTTTTGAGCAGGATACTGCCATCAAAAGATTTGTGCTTCAGAAGATAACAACATCTATGTAGATGATGGAGTAAAGAGTTAAGAAGGGGAGTGGAAAATTATGAGACTATCATGATAGTCTTGGCAAGGGGTAATGAGAAAATAAGTGAACAAAGATGGTTGTAGAGAGGTCATAGTGATTGAATTGCTAAGTCTTGGCGATTGAATGAGAATTGGGATGCTGTGGTTATAAATTCAAGTGATAGGGTAAAAGTAGTAGTAGGGATTTTAATTATTTAGATATCTTCTGGAGTTTTTTTTTTCTACCAAAAAACAGAGTTGCTAATCATTTTTCGACTTGCTGTCATGATAATTCATCCTCTAAAATGTAGTTATCAACTAGGGGGAATTCTATTCTGGGTATGATTTTCACTAACAAATAGGAACTAGTTACTAGGGTAGAAATGATGAGAACCTTGAAGGGAAGAGACCACTCTATCATTTGAGTTTGTGACAAAGAAGAAGAAAGTTAGTCATAATCTCTAACCCACAATTTTGTTCTAGGTACTACTCACCAGATGTGAAGAGCATATATTTCAAATGGTTTAGGGAAAGGCCAGGTAGGATTTTATGTACTAAAATTCTACAGAGAAAATCATCTTAGAAGGGATAGAAAACTTTGGAGAATGAAATTCTAAAGTTGACAATGAAACAATTTGGTGAAAAAATGGGAATTGTCTGAAGATAATGAAATGGATGTTCAGGAAACTCACCAGCCGACTTAGATTTTAAAAAAATATATGAACAGAAGAAACAGGCAAAAAAAATACAAAATATGAATATAAGAACATGTTATGGCCCCACAAAAAATCATCTCAGACTAAATTAAGGCAGAAAGCTAGGGATAACAAAAAAAGCTTTTTAAAAGATATACTGGGGAAAAGAGGAGGACCAAATAGTGGATGAGATTTTTGTTTTCAGTGGATCACAACCATGGGTATGCTGGTGTCATCTCTTACCATTTTGCAAGAACTGCTTGTTAAATTTTCATTCTGAGTATTTACTCTTTGGAAATGATCAAACCCTACAAATAAGGGCTTGGTTTGTTATTTTGTTGATTATGTAAACTTAAAAAAGTGATGGAGAAAGTGTTATTAATGCAGATTAAACTTAAGAGCATATTGTTTGTATTGTTTTTATTTTTTGGAGAGCCAGTCATTAAACTAACACACTGTGTATAACTGAAAAAAAATCAGATATATGTATTCAATTCTAATTTGATTTTTTTCTTCTATCAAGGTTAGTAATGTTTGCAATGGAAATGACAGAATAATCACCAAGATAAGAGTGTGCTTTGTTATGCTTAATGGAATTTTAGTCTCTTGGCTTAGATGAATTATGTAACTGGATACTGAAAGAAATAGCAGATGGGATTCACTGTATGATACTGGAACCACTGTATGAAAAATAGAAGAGATACTGTAGGACTTTGGAAGGGCCAATGTCCTGATTTAAAAAAATATATATAAGAGAATAATTTGTGCCAAGTATAGGTCAGTGAACTTGACTTCTAGAACATTTTTCAACATCTCATTAAAGAAATGATTAGTGAATATTGAGGAAAGGAAGCAGGATTTACACATTTTACAATTTGTTTTAAGCTTTCATATTTATTCCAAAATTTATTTTCTGTTCCTTTCTGCGAACTGCTCGCAGCCTTACCTGAACACATTTTTAAACCCAGATTTAAGTAGTTTTATTCAACCCAAATTCTTTTTGTATTTCATCTAGGTATCAAACTGTTCACCTGCAAAAGGGGAAATTCCTTATATTCATTCATTAGCAGTTAATCTAACTACTTCTATTCATTATTTATGCAGACATTCTTTTTTATTTTGACCCTTGTAGCACCAAAATGCTCCATGTGAAGGGCAGTATCTTAAAAAAGATACATCCTTACACTTGGACAAAAGGTTGGATAAAGGCTTTTCCAATTAGCAGATAACAACAACAACAAAAAAGGATAGAATGACCAATATTCTGAATGAGATTCAGGAGCCAAGATCTTGGCAAGCTGGAGTATCAGTTTGAATTTAATAACATACAATCCAATAGAAATAAATGTAAAGACATATTTTGGTTTGAAAAATCAACTTCAGAATTACAAGACAGAGGAGGCTTGGTTGGATAGCAGTTAATTTTCTGAAAAGGAGGTTTTGGTAGATTGCAAGCTCAATATGAGTTAACAACGTGATATGGCAGTCAAAAAAATTTAATACAATCTTGTGCTGCATAAAGAGAGGCAATGGATTATCACGATCAGATCTGAATGCTACAGGTGATGAAAGACAATGGCAAACTGAAGAACATCCAAAGATGTTTGACCAGGATAATGAAGAGCCTTGAAGCCATGTCATATGAGGATATGTTGAAGAAATTTAGTATATTTAGTCTGGAGAAGAAAAGGTTCAGAAGGGGATGTGATAACTACTTTTAAGTATTTGAGATACTGTCCTTTGAAAGAGGGAATAGATTTATTTTGTTTGTTCCAAGTGTAAAAATCTAGAGGAATGAGGGGAAATGGCAAAGAAGCAAATTTATAATTGATATCAGGACAGATTTCTTAAGTTAAAGCTATCTAAAAGTGAAATACACCCTACCACAGGAGATAGTAGGCAACCTATCTTTGGAAATCTTCAAGTAGAGGCTGGATAACCATTTGTCTAGTATGTTATGGGAGGGATACCTTTTTGGGAAGGAGGTGGACAAAAGGGTTTCTTTCAACTCTAAAGTTATCTAATTTGGAGAATCATGTGACTGGAAGTTACCCTTAGTAAAAGTACTGAATATTTGAAGAAGGATGGGTTTAGTGGGTGGAAAATGATTTAGCTCTGTTTTAGATATGATGGGTTTTAGACTTTCCAAACCCAGCTCAAATGCTACCCTGTCTATGAAGGTTATCCTGATGCTTCATTTGATTTCTATAGTATTTGTGACAGTTAACATATGCTATTTTATATAATATTTTCTAAGTAGATTTTCTCTTCCCAGATTATAACCTGCTTGAGGGCAAGAATAACTTTTTTGTTTGTCTAGATCTCTCCCTCTCTCCCTTCTCTCTCCCTTCCTCTTCTCCACCCCTCCTTATCTCCCCTTCTCTTTTTTCTTCTCTCTCTCTCTCTCTCTCTCTCTCTCTCTCTCTCTCTCTCTCTCTCTCTCTCTCTCTCTCTCTCCCCCCAAATAAATGTACACACATATGTGTTGATTGAATAAGGTGATTGATATCACCTTAGATATTGGAGAACATTTTTCATTTTTCTGCTGAGTGTTCTTTCCTTTAGACTAAACATGTCAATCCCTTCATCCATTACATGTATAACTTAGTTTTTAAACCCTTCACCGTTTCAGTTGCTCTCCTTTGACTGTTGGTCAAAGACATCATCTCTAGGATTCCATTTTTATTATTTGTAAAATTTAAAGGTTTGGAAGAGCAGGTCTGTAAAGTTCTTTCCCGCTCTTTGGATCCCATACTCTATTTGCTCTTCTAGTCCATCAGTATGCCTCCTCAAGTATACTTGAAATGGGACAATAAACCAGAAGTGGTCTGATGACTGCAGAATAGAATGGAACTGTGGACATAGAGAGCAAAAAGAGGATAATCAGTGTGCTTTAGATGGCTCCCTTCGCAGTGCCACTGGGTTACAGTGCTTTTATGTATAGTCAGCCTCAACAATTCTAAAGTGGCTCTGAAGAGCTCCACAGTGAATTGAGGGGGACAAAACTCTCTCTTTCAATTCTTCTACATTCTTGGTTCAATTTGGGAGATCGCTCAGCGGGCACCAATATTTTGGAAAGTCTACTATTATATAGTCCATTTGGGTTTAAAGTGAGTCTGGATGAGCACCAGACTCCAATATTCATCTTGTGTACTTCCTTTACTGTCCCCAAGGTAAGCTAGCCACTCCATAATGTCGTATGGCTGGTGGATCACGGAACTCCTGCACTAGAATAAGAGGGGATGTGGGTAAAGACGTTCCTTTTGTTTTCTATCTGTTGATTAGTCAATCAGTAAGTATCCAGACAGTGAGTTGGTGTAATGGCTAGAGTACTAGACTTGGAATCAGGAAGAACCAAGTTAAAATCCTACATCAAATATGGGTTGTGTTACCCTGGGCAAATTACTTAACCTCTTTCAGCCTCAGATTCCTAATCTGTAAAATGAAGATAATAAAGTATTCATTTTATAGAGTTGTTTTGAGGATCAAATTAGATAACATATGTAAAGTTCCTTACAAACCTTAAGGTGCTATATTAATTATAATAATAATGAAATATATAAATAAAATACTAAATATACTTACTACATGGCAGGAGCTATGCTAGGTGCTAGGGATAAAAATACAGAAATAAGTTTGGTTTTTTTCTCTGAAAGATTTACATTCTACTAGATACAGAACAGAGACAAGCTCTCAATTGTACAAATAGGAACAAAATGCTATATTTGAATGAGCTTTTCAAAGAGTTTTCTAGTGAGGATAACAATCCCATCTTTTAAAAAATCCCTTACCTTCTTCTTAGAATTAATACTGTATCCAATATTTCAGAGCAGAAGAGAGGTAAGGGTTAGGGAATGGGGATTAAGTGACTTACTTGCTGAGAGTCACAAAGCTAGGAAGTATCTGAGGCTAGATTTGAACCCAGGATCTCCCAACTCTAGCCTGGTTCTCTATCCATTGAGCTACCTCACTGTTCCTAGTAATCCCATCATTTTACAGAAGAAAACATTGAGAATTTAAAAGAAAGTGTTATGATTTGTCCAAGGTTAGCCAACCAGTGAGTAGAAGAGCTGGGAGCAGAAGCCAGAGCTTCTCGTTCCTTTTCCAGGTTTTATTGCATTTACTTTACCTGCTACCTTTTATCACACCAGACTTCTGTCCATCTGTGTTGACTATATATAAAGAGTTCTCTCTGGATTATCATCCTTCATGAATGAGGGACACAGCTTGGTTTTTTCATGGCCACACTGTTTTGGGAAAAGGAAGAAAATGTACTCAGGATCTCCTAAGTGAAATCACTTGGCTATCTACCAACCACCTCCTGGTGTCACATAAATCTCCCACGACTGACAACCCTTGCATCTATCTCCACTCTTGCCCCCAGTTAGTAGTAAATGCAATAAACATTTATATAGACCTTGCAAATGATAGCTCAGTGAGTCAAGAGTAGAGCTGAGGTGGTAACAAGAAGTGCAATGCTCACCCAGTGTGTATGAATTAAATTAAAGTCCAATATTTCAAAATAAGTCTATTTATTTTTAACAAATACTTTAAAAATAAATTCAAATAAATAAAATATTTTAAAAATAACATTTAATAAAGTCCATTTATTTTTGTAAAGTTTATTATCTGACAAAATAGAATCATGTGAGTAAGTTTTTCTACCTGCTCAAAATCCCTGCTTCACCAAAGCTGCCAATAGGAAGGAAAGAGACAGAGAGAAGGACCTCCACCCAATTTTTATCCTGTCTACATCAGCACATAACGACAGGAAGTGAGTGGGGTTCTGGAGATCGTAGTTTTTAGGGTAACAGATTCCAATTACACAAGTGGAAAGGACTGAGGTGGTTTCATAGGACCCTCTTCCCCTCTACTTTATAATCTCTGTCATTTATGTTCATTGTTTAGTCCTTTCAGTCATGTCTGACTCTTCCTGACCCTCTTTGAGATTTTCTTGGCAAAGATACTGAAGAGGTTTGCCATATCCTTCATCAGCTCATTTTACAGAAGAGGAGACTGAGGCAACTAGGGTCAAGTGATTTGCCCAGAGTCACACAGCTGGTTAGTGTCTGAGGCTGGATTTGAACTCAGGAAGATGAGTCTTCTTCACTCCAGGCCTGGCACTTGATCCACGACACCCCTAGCTATCTCTTTTTAGGTCATGATGAATCATAATATGTCTTGTCTATCCCCTACTTGCCAGACTTCACTCAGATTATTTCCTTTCCCTAGAGTGTCTTCCTTCTGACTCCGTGCCAAATTAATTCCTATACATCATTTAAAACCCAACTGAAACGCCATGTTCTCCATGAAGACTTCTCCTATCCCCACCCCAGTGGGTAATCAATCACCTTTCCTTCTTGAATTTCACACAACGTTTGGTTTCTTACCTCTTTAATTTACTTAATGTGTCTTATCTTGTATTATATTTACCTTGGTATGAAGGAGTACAATCTTGTGTTGATGAGAAGCAAAAGAAAAAGCAACTTGGCCAACTCTGCTAGCTCTGCTCAGCCCATCTTGATTTTGCTTCCTAGATCATTCACAATGAAACACAATTGGCATTGTTGCTATTAGAAACTGATGGGAATTTAAGAGAGGACTCATAGACTGGCATCCTGAGGAACAATGAAGGTCAATCTTGACTAGACTAAATTTTTCTTAACTGGTTCAATCTTAACCAGTGAGTTTTTGCTAACTTTTCCTAGCTGCCTAGCTAACTATAGGTAGTGATAGCTCCTAGAATTATCTATCTCTACAATTGTGGAATCCTGCCTTTCTTGGAAAGAGATATAATAAAAGGTACAAATCAGAAGATGACCACTAGAGCTCCCAAGTAACTCACAGTGCAGGGCATCAGAGAAGCCCCAGTCAATACATCATCAGAGGAAACTGATAACTCTTCAGGGGAATTACTGTTGTTTCGTCTCATGTCAGTTGTATCTGACTCTTTGTGACTCCATTTGGGATTTTCTTGGCAGAGATATTGGAGTGGTTTGCCATTTCCTTTTCCAGCTCATTTTTACAGAAAAACAAACTGAGGCAAACAGGATTTGTTAACTTGCCCAGGGTCACATATCTAATAAGTGTCTAAGGTTGGATTTGAACTCTTTTTCCTGACTCCAGGTCTAATACTCTATCCACTGTACCACATCGCTGCCCCTAACAGGGGAGTAAATAATGGCAAAACCATGATTTTGCTAGTCAGATGTGTTTCTTTCATGAGGGTTCCCTTGCCATATATATTTCCTATGTTTCTCTTTTTTATTAACCATTTATTAATATTCACTTTTAACATGGTTACATGATCCATGCTCCTACTTTCCCCTTCACCCCCTGCACTCCCTCCACCCATGGCCGTTGCACATTTCCACTGGTTTTAACATGTGTCATTGATCAAGACCTATTTCCAAATTGTTGGTAGTTGCATTGGTGTGGTAGTTTCGAGTCCACATCCTCAATCATGTCCACCCCAATCCATGCGTTCAAGCAGCTGTTTTTCTTATATGTTTCCTCTCCTGCAGTCCTTCCTCTGAATGTGGGCAGCGTTCTTTACCATAAATCCCTCAGAATTGTCCTGGGTCATTGCATTGTTGCTGGTACAGAGGTCCATTACGTTCGATTTTACCACAGTATATCAGTCTCTGTGAACAGTGTTCTTCTGGCTCTGCTCCTTTCACTCTGCATCAATTCCTGGAGGTCTTTCCAGTTCACATGGAATTCCTCCAGTTTATTATTCCTTTGAGCACAGTAGTATTCCCTCACCAGCATATATCACAATTTGTTCAGCCATTCCCCAATTGAAGGACATGCCCTCCTTTTCCAGTTTTTTGCCACCATAAAAAGCACAGCTATAAATATTTCTGTACAAGTCTGTTTATCTACGATCTCTTTGGGGTACAAACCGAACAATGGTATGGCTGGATCAAAGGGCAGGCATTCTTTTATAGCCCTTTGAGCATAGTTCCAAATTGCCAGCCAGAATGGTTATATCATTTTACAACTCCACCAACAATGCATTAATGTCCCAATTTTGCCACATCCCCTCCAGCATTCATTACTCTCCCCTTCTTTCATTTTAGCCAATCTGCTAGGTGTGAGGTGATACCTCAGAGTTGTTTTGATTTGCATTTCTCTAATTATTAGAAATTTAGAACACTTTCTCATGTGCTTATTGATACTTTTGATTTTTTTACCTAAGAATTGTCTATTCATGTCTCTTGCCCATTTATCAATTGAGGAATGGCTTGATTTTTTATACAATTGATTTAACTGCTTGTATATTTGAGTAATTAGACCCCTGTCAGAGTTTTTTGTTATAAAGATTTTTTTCCCAATTTGTTGTTTCCTTTCTGATTTTGGCTACATTGTTTTGGTTTGTACAAGCTTTTTAGTTTAATATAATCAAAACCATTTAATTTACATTTTGTAATTTTCTCTAACTCTTGCTTGGTTTTAAAGTCTTTCCTTTCCCAGAGATCTGACAAGTAAACTATTCTGTGTTCACTTAACATGTTTATAGTTTCCCTCTTTATATTCAAGTCGTTCACACATTCTGAATTTATCTTGGTGTAGGGTGTGAGATGTTGATCTAGACCTAATCTCTCCCATATTGTTTTCCAAATTTCCCAGCAGTTTTTGTCAAATAGTGGATTCATGTCCCAAAAGTTGGGCTCTTTGGGTTTATCATACACTGTCTTGCTGATGTCATTTATCCCCAGTCTATTCCATTGATCCTCCTCTCTATCTCTTAGCCAGTACCATATTGTTTTGATGACTGCTGCTTTATAGTATAGTTTAATATCTGGTACTGCCAGGCCCCCTTCCTTCACATTTTTTTTCATTATTTCCCTTGATATTCTTGATCTTTTGTTATTCCAAATGAAATTTGTTATAGTTTTTTCTAATTCAGTAAAGAAGTTTTTGGGTAGCTTGATAGGTATGGCACTAAATAGGTAAATTAATTTGGGTAGAATTGTCATTTTTATTATGTTAGCTCGTCCTACCCATGAGCAATCAATGGCTTTCCAATTGTTTAGATCCAGTTTTATTTGTTTGGAAAGTGTTTT
>NC_058133.1:473184570-473235320 GCF_016433145.1 Gracilinanus agilis
GTTTTCGGCCATAATCTTCTGGTATTCCTTTTCAATCTGGTCATTTCTTGTGTTCAATTTGCTTATCAGTTCATTTGGTTTCTGAGCCTCGCTTTCCAGTTGCAAGATTCTACCTTTTAAGCTGTTATTTTCTTGCCAGATCTCTTCCATTTTCCTCAGAATCTCAGATTTGAACTCTTCCATAGCTTGTGAGGAGTTTTCCTTATTTGGGGAGGGTCTGGATGGTTGTTTGTTCTCCTCCTCTGTTTGCTCGGTTGTCTGGATTTTCTCTGTGTAGAAGCTGTCGAGTGTTAAAGACTTCTTTTTTTTGTTATTATTCTTTCTCTTCTGAATTTCCTGTAACTGATTAGCCATCATTAGCCCAGCAGCTTCTCAGGTTTATCCTCGCTCTCAGTGTCTGTCTGAGATCTATTGGCTCCTGAGGTCTGAGTTCTAGTTTTTTCCAAGGTCAAGCCCCCTGGTGGGCCCTCTTGCTTGATCCTCTGCTGGAGGTTTCTTTACAAGTCTCAGGGCGCTGCTTCCACAGTCGTATACCCGTCTGCACTGGTTCCCCACTTAGGCTTTAGTTCCTGGCTGTGTCTGCCTCCACCCACGTCTCTGCTCAGCCGGCACCCACGCCTCTGCTCAGCCGGCACTCTGCGCCCAGCGTCCACTCTCTGCTCCCGCGCGCTCAGATTTCGCGTGCGTTCTTGACTTAATGGGGTCCTAAGTCTTGCTGCTCTCAGGAACAGGTCCCGGAGCTGGTGATGACTCGATGGGTGCCCCAAACTTGCTCTATTTCTTTTTAGCTGGGTTCGGAGCTATAGGTGAGTGTGGAGGGGGTGGGGGTGGGGCGGTTGCTCAGCCTGCGATTGAGTGAGAGCCCTTTTTAGCCTGGGACTGTCTCGATTCCACGTACCTTCCACGCTGTGCCCTGTTGTGGGGTTCCTCCGTTCATCTGGACTTGTTTTTATGTCCCCTTGAGGAGTTTTGTGTGTTTTGGTCAGGAGAGGTTAAGAGCTGCTTCTTACTCTGCCGCCATCTTAACCCGGAACCGACAATATCTTTTAATCAAGAATTTTTTTAATGTTAAAAAACCAGTTTGGTAAAACTAACCTATATATCAAAAAAGTCTGACATATTTCATGTTCTGTACCCATTGTCTCTAATCTGGAAATGAGTGGCAGGAGCTGCCTTTTCATATCTCCTCTTTGTGGTCAAGGAAAAACTTATTTTTGAGCATGATGAGCTTGAGGTACCAGAGTAGCACTGGCTTGGACTCAGCCAGAGATGTGGGTCTTGGGCTCAGGAAGGATGTCAGTCAGGGCTGCAGGTAGAGATTTAGCAGTCATCTATATAAACTTCATCATTGAAAGCATGAGAGTGAATGATATTGCTAAAAGAAAGAGTGTAGAAAGAGAATAGAAATAGAGGGTAGAAAGAGAATAAACCCTTAAGAATACCCACATTAAGAAGTCTGAGAGAAGAACTTAGAGGTCTTTGAAGGATAAAAGAGGAATGGAAGAACCAGGAAGAATATGGTGTTATGGAGGAGAGACCATCCCATCAAATGGAGTGATCAGTCGTGCCCAAATAGAAATTTCTCTGTTTGGCATTTAAAACTCTTCATAATCTGGCCCCTTCCTACCTTTCTAGTCTCCTTACCCTTCCATATATTGAGTACTACATTTGGAGAGAGGAAGTTTGCCTCATCCATTTACTAGCTGTGTGACTCTAGGTAAGTCAATGAACTTTTCAGCCTTAGTTTCCTCATCTATAAAATAGGAATAATAAAAGCACTTGCCTTGCAAGGTTTTTGTGACAAGCAAATGGGATAACATATGTAAGCTTTGCAAACCTTAAACCATTATATAAATGCTAGCCATTATATTATTATCATTATTATCTCTCACTATGGAAATTCCTTTTGCTAATGCAAGCTGGGATTATGTCACTAGAAAGTACCAAAATTGAGACTTCCTAGTGTAGTAAATTGGAACCCTGTGTGTGGAGGGGGC
This sequence comes from Gracilinanus agilis, assembly GCF_016433145.1. Lineage (NCBI taxonomy): Eukaryota > Metazoa > Chordata > Mammalia > Didelphimorphia > Didelphidae > Gracilinanus > Gracilinanus agilis. The sequence continues at coordinate 473,186,568 of NC_058133.1, forward strand.
TCTTGAATGACTAAGGAAAGTAGAATAGATATCTCTAGTCTCTTCTTTCTGTGTCCTTCTACAAGGGAGACATTCATTCCTTCCAGATGGGGAAGCAGGAGGTTGAAGCTGGAAGTCATGCTGCTCTCCTCAGAGTAAGGGTATTGGGATAGAAGCATATCTATCTGCTCCCTTAAATATTGTTCATCTAGGAAATAAAGATTAGATTCCATCTAACATTGTTTTTGAAAATTTTTATTTAATTAATTGATTTAGAATATTTTTTCATGGTTACATGATTGATGATCTTTCCCTCCTCTCCTCACCCCCAGCCCCCTCCCCCGTAGCCAATGAGTAATTCCACTGGGTTTTACATATGTCATTGATCAAGACCTATTTCCATATTATTAATATTTGCATTAGAATGTTCGTTTAGAGTCTACATTCCCAATCATGTCCTTCCATCTAACTTCTGATCTCTTCATGAGTTTTTGGGAAAGGAGGACCTCAATCTTATTATTCAAAGTATGATCTTTTTCCTTCTAAATACCAGTTCTACAATGTACTCTAATAGAAAATTGCAAAGAAATCCATTTATCCAAATCATAGAAAGACAGAAATCAGATAAGGTATATATAGCTTATGTACCAGACAATAGAGAGTGAAGGAACTGTTCTCATTGGGAATGAGATAACTCAGTTCAAGCCAAAGAAAAAATCGTGAATCTCATTTCCAGGGAAACTCCCCAGTCTCACAATGATAGAGACAGCTGGCTTCTCTCTTATCTTCCCAGAATCAGTTCCTTCAACATCTTGAAGCAGAGTTGACTTTTTCCATCTTCTCTCTTGAAACTGGAAACCAGAAGTACCTTAAATTACTCTACTGGAGGATTGATGAGTCTTGTTTCTCAAGAGTCCCCAAAGGATATTGGCTGAGAATTGAAGCTCTTCCATCTCTGGTCAACTCTAACCCATGTCTCCACAGGGTAGGGTATTCATCTCCATCAATTAAGAGAGAGTGCCATATCAATGGACTTTGAGACAGGTTATAAATGAAATGAATGAAATGAAAATGAATGAAATGAAATGAAAGCTTCCATTTGCTTTATCCCTCTCTTCCTTTCCAACTTGGATGCTTTATGATCAATCCATCTTGAACTATGAATTCAATGGAAACCTAAAGAAATGTCTTATGATGTTAGGCAGCTCTAACACTACTACAATAGGTAGGTACCCCCACTTCCTTTTATCCTGACTAAGGCAATAGGGGTGGGCCAAGTGATATTATAATAAGGATGAAGAGCAGATTTCATACAGTGGGAGTGGAAGAGGTGGAAAGATAGGAAAAGGTAGTCAGAGAGTGGAATTTCCAAGCCCTGATGATAATCAAATTCTCAGAGATGGTGATTTGTATCAGCTATTTAAGACATGACAAAATTGAGAGAGTGATCTGGAGCCTCGTAGATGATAGCAACAAAGAAGTGAGTAGAGTAGTAACAACAATCATATATTATTATTTATTTATACAACACTTAGAGTTTATAAAGCACTTTGCTTATGTTTATCTCATCAGATCCTCATAACAGCTCTGTATAAGAGGCAGCCTGGCTTATAGTAGTAGAGACCTGACTGGAAAGCCATTAATAATAGGTAACATTCTATCACTTTAAGGTTTGTAAATCTCTCTCTCTTTTTCTTTTTATAAAAATTCTCACCTTCAGTCTTAGAATCAATACTAAGTATCTGTTTCAAGGCAGAAGAATGATAAGGGCTAGGCAGTTGAGTTTTAGTGACTTGCCCAGGGTCACCCAGCCAGGAAGTGCCTGAAGCCACCTTTGAAACCAGGAAATCTGGTCTTCAGAACAGACTCTCTATCCACTGGGCTACCTAGTTGCCCCCTAATTCTCTTTATGTATGTTATTTCATTTGCTCCAGCAACAACCCTGTGAGGTAGATGCTATTGTTGTCCGTATTTTACAAATGGGGAACTGAGGCAGAAATTAAGTGACTTGCCAAGATCATACAACTGAGGGTTTAAATTAAGATTTGAATTCAAGTCTTTCTGCTTCCAAGTCCAGCGCTCTATCCATAGTGCCACTTAGCTGCCCCTGAACTCCTTTGTACAGCAGAAGGTAGATTGTTTGAAAATTTATCTTAAACCAAAAGAATACTTGCATGGTTCGTTTTGAGCTAAAAGGGACTTCCGAGGCCATCAAGTTCAAAACCTTTATTTTGCACAAGAGGAAGCTGAAGCCCAAAGGATTTAAGGGCTCTGTCCAAGGTCACCCAGGGAGGAAGGGTCAGGGGTAGGAACTGAATGAACCCACGTCCTCAGTTCACTGAGTCTAAACTCCTTCCATCCTACTTAATTCTACTATTGGGAAAAATGGGTTTGAATGGCATTCTTTAGGAAATATTTTAAGCTTTTAAAAAATTGAAATCAGTAATGAGGCATAGAAATAAAGAATTCATTCCCTACCTAAAATCTGAGTCATGTCTATGCCATCTTTGTTGAGAAGACTGCTAGTGATGAGGAACTGGCTGTCCCCTGGCATGTCCCATTCCATACTCTTATTCCTTGACTGAAAGAGATCTGCCCTCCTTGGACTTTCACACAATGATCAAATCTATTTTCCAGTGCGAAGCAGAACAAGCCCTCTTTTGCATGACAACTCTTTAAATACATTATTGGAAGATAGGCGCCATGTTTCCTCCTTTAGGCTAAAGATGTCTGGTTCTTTGTCCACAGTTCCCATTTGGCACGATTTCAAAGGCACTTAGCAGACTGGTCCTCTTCCTTTGAATGAGCTTCAGAAGCAATGTGGTGTAATGGACTCTTGAATCAAGATATGCGTTTGAATTTGACCTTGGTCAAATTATATATAGGTGGCTATGTGGTGCCACACATTTCATGCTGCATTTGGAGTCAGGAAGACCTCAGTTCAAATCCTACCCCAGACAAGATACTTATTAGCTTTGTGACACTGGACAAGTCACTCAACCTCTGATTGCCTCAGTTTCCTGATCTGTAAGATGGGAATAATAACAATAGCATCTACCTTGAGGAGCTATGGTGAGGACAAAATGAGATATTTATAAATCCTAAAGCACAATGTAAATGCTAGATGTTATTATTATTAAGTTATTTCACTCTTGTAGGCTTCAGTTCCTTCATCTATAAATGAAAGGTTTAGACAAGCTGATTTCTAAGGTCCTTTCCAGGTCAAAGTCTACTATCTTTTCTAAAATCTGGTATCCAGCACTGAGTGAAATGTATTAGATATTTCATCAGGGCAGAGTAGGGCAGGATGGTTACCTTTCTGGTAATCAGATGAAGCTGAACTATACTTAACCAATCAATTAACAAACATTTATTAAGTACCTACTAAGTTCAAGGCACTGTTCTAGGGGCGAGGGTACAAATAGAAAGAAGAAAAAGAACAATTCCTATTTTCAAGTAGCATGCATTCAAATGAGAAGGGTGTGTGTATGTGTAAGCAGAACAAATATAAAGATAATAAACAAAAGTTTATTAGTTATTATTTATTTTTTATTTATTCATTAATATTTATTAGCTATCAATATTTTATAATATTTATGTAATATTATAATATTATAATTACATGCGATTGCATTATATTATTATAATATTAATATTAATAATAGCTAATATTAGTTATTCATTATTAATTACTACAAAGTAATTAAATTTAAGGCATTTAAGAGTTGTGGGTGATCAGGAAAACTTTCATGTAGAAGGTGGTGCTTGAACTGTGTCCTGAAGGAAGAGGCATTTAATGGGGCAGGAGTGAAGGAAAAAAAAATGCATGTGGACACAAATATTCTTCTATGGCTTTCCCAATGAGTACTCTGTTGGCAACAGAACCCTGGGCAGGGTAGACCATGGATCATACCTGGTGTATCATTTCTGATGTTTCTATGTTCCTATGCCATAGAAAGAGGTCATGAGTTTTAAAAGTTTGGGAACTGCCATTATAATTGCAGCACAGCCACTTTCCTGACTGATTACTGAATTAACTTGTCCTCCAAAGCATCCTTTTCTTGATCTTTTTGACTCTTATTTCAGATCTAGGTGGGATGAAGACAAATTTGGTTCCAATAATGAATGATCTACTCTGAATAATGGATACAGGTCAGTCATCTCTAACCATTCTGATCGAGCTGTCTAAATGTTGGGTTCCAGTAATCAGCTATGATTAGCCACTTTTATTCCATTCTTTCCTGTCTAAAGATTATTCTTCTTGGCAAAAAGTAAAGCAAAATTAGCCCATTGTTTCTGCTCTTTCTGTACTCTTTTAAAGTTGTTACATCCAGTTGGGATCATTGAATCTCTTCTCTGATGCCCCTCATTTCCCAAATATGTCTTGAAAAAATGTGTTTTCCTCAGCTTTCCATACCAGCTTGAGGACATTATGAATATTCTTGATACTGCTGAAAAAATATTTTATTGATATCTTTTGTTTCACATTTCTGACATTTCCTCATGTCTCTTTAATTACTCCCAGAGAGCCACCACTTAAAGTAGGACAAAACACCCCTTATAACAGAGGATTTTTTTAAAAAGCAAGAGAAAAAATTCCACCAAACCAATCATTACACTGAAAAAGTTTGATATCTAATATATTATTTCACATCCATGCATCCCCAATTCTGAAAAGGAGTTGTTTTCTCATATCTATTCTTTGGGGCTAAGTTTTACATTCCCTTTCATTTGTCTTATTATGTTGGTTCTTTCCATTTCCACTATTGTTGGCATTGTACATATTGATTTCTTGGCTCTGTTTACTTCATTCTGCATCAGTTCATGTAAGTCTTTCCATACTTCTTTGATTTATCATGTTCATCATATGTACCACAGTTTGGTTATACAGTCCTCCATCAATGGGCATATTTTTATATTTATTTTCTTTTATTTGCCTTTATTTCAGTGGTCTATTCCTACATTTAAAAATATGAATAGGTTGATGAATTATCTATACTTCCATTCGCATCATTCTCTTTTTGATGGCTCCCTCTTTTCTTTTTCATTATAATTGAATGATTTGTGTCTTCAATATTTTTGTTCATATAAGGAGGCTAGATGCCCTCTGACGTCCAGTGTTCCACTTAGACTCTGGAATTCTTCATTATATTCTTTTTCCTAATGGGCCCCTGGAAAGGAGAAAGCATGAATGCAGTATTGCAACCCAAGGTCAATTCCACCAATCCCAACTGCTTTTTCTATAGCTGGGATGGGGCCAATTTTCATCTTATGAACTCCTCTTATATTTGGTCTCAGTTTCTATTGTCCAACTGTTGCCTCTCTTTTTTTTCCTCAGCCATTAAGAAATTCAGAAAAAAGGAAAACCAAACAGTTATCAAGGAATTCATCTTCCTGGGATTTTCAAACCACCCTGACCTTAAGGGATTGTTTTTTCTGTTGTTTTTAGTTATTTATTTGATAACAATCCTGGGAAATACTTTCATATTAATAGCAATCAGAGTCAATCCTGTCCTTCACACCCCTATGTATTATTTCCTCAGCAATTTGGCCTTCTTGGACATGTGCTACACTTCCACCACTGTTCCCATCATTCTGGTGAATTTATTACAAGAGAAGAAGATTATTTCCTATGAAGGTTGCCTGTCCCAGATCTTTTTCCTTGTTACCTTTGCAGGCTCTGAGTGTGTCCTATTGGCTGCCATGGCTTATGACAGATTTGTAGCCATTTGCCATCCATTACGCTACCCAGTTCTCATGAGCAAGAGAGTCTGTGCCTACTTAGCAGCTGGGTCCTGGGTATGTGGGTTAGTGAATTCAGTGATACATGCAGGGCTAACAGCAACTGTCACTTTGTGTGGTCCAAACCAGATCAGCCATTTTCTCTGTGACATCCCTCTAATCTTGAAGCTCTCTTGCTCAGACACTTCAGTCAATGAGTTCATGCTCTATGTGGCCAGTGCCACCATTGGTCTGAGCCCCTGCCTGTTCACTGCTGTGTCCTATATGCTCATTATCTCTGCCATCCTGAAGATCCAGTCTGCTCAAGGGAGACAGAAAGCCTTCTCCACCTGCGCCTCTCACCTGACTGTGGTGGTCCTCTACTATACAACTATAAACTTCAACTATGATCGACCAAGCTCAGGCTACTCCTTGGATGTGGACATCCTGATCTCTGTCCTCTTCTGTATTGTTACTCCCATGTTAAATCCTATCATCTACAGTCTGAGAAACAAGGAAGTCAAGGTTGCCTTGAAGAAAGTGTTTGAAGGATATATGTCATCCTTCAGGTTTCTAGGTCAATGAGTTTCATCTTCTAGAAATGACTCTATAGTGGAAATAAAAGAGAAACTATAAAGTGGGATATTAGAGAGTTTAGAAATATTTTAGGAAAGCTATTGACAAACTGGAGAAAATACAAAGGAAGACAACCAACATAGCAAGAACACTGGAAACTGTGGACATGAGAACATGGGTCAAAAGAAGGGGAGACCTTAAGATGGGAGGTCCTGAATTAAAATCTAACCTCAGAAACTTCCTAGCTGTGTGACCCTGGGCAAGTCACTCAACCCCTATTGCCTAGTCCTTACCACTCTTTTCCTTGGAACCAATACACAGTATTGATTTCAAGATGGAAAATGAGGGCTAGAAAAAAATCAGAGGATAGTTAGCCTGGAGAAAAGGAGGCTTGGTGTGTCCAAATAGCTATCTTCAAGTATTTCAGGGCTTTGGGGTGGAAGAAGATTAGGTTTATTCTTTTTGGCCCCAGGAGACAGAGCCAAGAATAATGGGTGAAAGTTAGGCTTGATTCACTTTAGGCTTCACTTTAGGCTTGATGTAATAAAAAAACTTAAGAATGGAGATCTTCAAGAAAAGGCTAGATAGTCATTTGTTTGGGATGTTATAGAGGGATTCCTATTCAGGTATGGATTTTATTAATATAATCTTTGTGGTCCCTATCTGAGGACATAGAACCTATTGCTCTTAGGGAATTTACAGTAGAGTTTGGAGATGGAGAGTAGAGAAAGAGAAGAGGCATGCATAAATAACAATAACATCTAATAATACATTTTAAGTTCATAAAAAGGCCCAAGAACAGGCTACATATGGTACCAACAAACCCAAGGAGGGAAGGTTATTGCAAACTGGGGGTGCACAAATGCCTACCCCACTCTGGTAGGCTGCAATATTTACAATTTATGTGAATATGTCTAAAATATCGCACATTTCACACTCCTCTATTCCTACAATTCCAAGCCTTCTAATGAGCACCATTTCTGTACTTTTCTTTCATCTCTTAAATTAACATAAGTTGTTAATGGGCTTCCAAGCTTTTGACTTCTTACATGACATTTTCAGATGATTTTTATCCTGGTTTAGATGCAATAAAATATCACAAAAACATGCCACACATTTGCCTTCTTTCCACTTGGCAGAGAGGCGCAGTAGTTCTGTAGATCTATGGACTGCCTCCAATATCTTATGGCATTAAAACTCAATTATCAAAGGGCAGCAAGAATGGCGGACAAGTGAAAGGATGAGTGTCCAGGAACAAGAATTGGACAAGGCAGAAAATAAGTTTTCAAGTCATAAACAATGAGTCCATTAGTATGGAAAACTCTGGCATGCAGGTACCATCGATCTATCCACAATCTTTTAATAAGTAGAGACACTAGAGATTTTTTTAAAAGGGCAAAAACAATCCCTGCCCTCATGGATTTTACCTTCTAGTGGAGAAGAGAAAGAGTCTATTTTAAAAGTACAGATAAGATATATAAAGAGGAAACACGAGGTGCTACATAGCACAGTGTAAATCAGGGAGGTAAGCTCAGATGACAGTCTGAGTTCTTAGACTGTCCTAAGAGGTCCAGGCAAGACATGAAGCCTAAGGAGCAGCTGGATGGGCTCAATGGATAGAGATTCAGGTCTAGAGATGGGAGGTCCTGAGTTCAAATTTGATGTGAGGCACTTCCTAGTTGTGTGAACCTGGGCAAGTCACTTGATCGCCATTGCTTAACCCTTATCACTCTTCTGCCTTAGAACCAACCCTTAGTATCAGTTTTAAGAAAAAAGTTAAGGGTTTTGGGGTGGAAAAGACACAAAGCTTAGATGAACAAACTAGAGTTAGTGTCCACAACTCTGAGCAGGACTGTAGTCTAAATGGACACACATAGGCACTGGCAAACTAGAGTTTGGAGGAGACCCTAGAATTGGTAGGGATACCACCTGAGAGAAAGGCAGAGATCTAATGCATCAGGATCCAGTATAGACAGCCAGGTCTATACAACTGGCGCATGACTATTGGCATTAGGGGAGAAGATATCTTCTTTGTGTACTGGTTTGCAGAATATAGACTTATAGATTATTAGAGCTGTAAGGGAATAGGAAGAATCATAGATTTAGGCATCTCAGAGGCCATCTGGCCCAATCTCCTCATTTTACAGATGATGAAACTGAGGTAAGGTGGCTTATCCAAGGTAATTAGCATCAAAAACAGGATTTAAATTCAGTTCTTCTGACTCCAGAGATAGTCATTGTACAGGCATTTATTGTATCAAAGAGTGTCTCGTCCAATGATTTTATTTTTTAAACCCTTATTTTTTGTCTTAGTAACTATTCTGAAGCAAAATGGCCAAGTTTATGGGTTTAAGTGGGTTTAAGTGATTTGCCCAAGGTCACACAGCTACGAAGTGTCTGAGGCCATATTTAACCCAGGTCCTTCTAACTTCGGACCTGGGGCTCTGTCCACTGAGCCACCTTGTTGCCCCCAGGCCATAAGTTTTAAAAGTTTGGTCTGGGGACTCGTGCATCCTAAGGATCCTATCAGGGTGTTTGAGAAGTCAAAACTATTTTCATAATAATATTTAAATGTTTTCATTTCTAATACTGTAAATAGCAATAGATATAATTTGCTTAAGGGCCAGTTAGGTGGCGCCATAGTGGATAGAGTGCCAAGTTTGGAGTCAGGAAGACACATCTTCCTGAGTTCAAATCTGGCCTCAGATACCTACTAGCTGTGTGACCTTGGGCAAGTCACTTAACCCTGTTGGCTTCAGTTTCCTCATCTGTAAATAAGCTGGAGAAGGAAATGGTAAAACAGTCCAGTATCTTTGCCACAAAAACTCAAAATGGGGTCACAAAAACTTGGATGTGACTGAAACGACAACAACAAATAACCCACTTAAACAAAAGCTCTTCGTGGAACCTTCATTAATTTTTTAAAATTTAAAAGGATTCTGGGACCAAAAAGCTTGAGAACTTCTAGTCTTGTCCAACCCTCTTCCTTTGCAGATAAGGACACCTAGAGTCTTAAAGGCTGTGACTTGCCCAAGGCACCTAAGGTTCCTGAGGGTCTAGGGAGCTAGTCCTAGTGTGAGGGAGATCTGAGTTCAGATCCCACCTCAGACATTTAGGATCAATGTGACCCACTGCAAATGACTTCACAAGTCACTTCCCTCTGTTTGACTCAGTTTCCCCAACTATAAAATGAGGATAATGCGAGCATTTCCCTCTCAGAATTGTGAGGATTACAGAGATGATATTTGTATAATCCTTAGCACAGTTGGCCAGCACATAGCAGGCACTTAATAAACATTTGTTTTCTCTTTCCTGAGATCACATTGAATGCAGGTCAGTGACATCTGAATGGTATTCAAAGTCAGATGTCCTGACTCCAGTACTGCATTACATATTCAGCAAGATAAGGTCTGGTAGGTCTGTGCTCTGCTCTCTGGAGCAAAGCAGGCATCTGGTAACTGGAATCTAGGCATGACTCTAATTCCTCTAAGAGTTAGAGATGATGAAGGTAAAATATGCCTGAGAAAATGGACCCCAGACTAGGAAAAGAGATGAACTGATTTAATGAAGAAGAGGAGGAGGAGGAAGAGGAGAAAAAGGAGGAAGAGGAGAAGGAGGAGGAGGGGAAAAGGAGGAGGAGGGGGAGAAGGAGGAGGAGGGGAAAAGGAGGAGGAGGGGGAGAAGGAATGGGAGGAGGAGGAGGAGGAAAAGGAAGAGTAGAAAGAGTAGGAAGGGGAGGAGGAGGAGAAGGTGGATGAAGAGGAGGAAGAGGAGGGGTTTCCCTATTTATTCATTCATTTATTTAGACTCAGAAAAATCCCAGAATTGGAAGACATCTTAGAAGCCATGCCTGAACAAAAATCTCTTCCACATTATATTTGACTAGGTATCATTTAGCTTTTCATTGACTTCCAAAGAAGTAGAAATCATTACTTCCTAGGACTAAAATAAAAAAATTAAGTGGATTGGGTAATTAGGTGGTATATGTTGTAACTCAGTTTTAGGGCCAATATCAGAAGTTCAAAGGTTTGGGAAGGCTAGTAATGTATGTATTGTACATATAGTAACAATGATGTAAACAAGGTTTATTAAACAAGGACAGGAAGGGAAAGGGATTGGGACAAATCTCACTAATTATATATCTACGCCTCCCACCAATCCCTAGTAGCTGTTATACCAAATTGTAACTGCCTGAACTGTTCTCGCTCTCTCTCTCTACCTAAAGATCCTAGTATTTCACTAACCAAAAATTTCCCCCCTTTGTTGATAACTAGAGTAGGGAAACAGGCTGAATGGTAAACTGGTCCAGAGGGTCAAAAGGGAGAGATTCTCACTGACAGCTGGCTTCAAGGTCTTGGCAAGAGTCCTAGCATAAACAGAAGTAACAGGAACAAGCAGGAAACAAACAGGAATCAGATGAATATCCAGAAAGAAGGAAGGGGAGTAGTGGTCTAACCCATTCAGTCCACCTGAGGAGTCCTGACACACACACTCAACCACTTCCAAGGAGATCAGTTGCTTACAAAGAAGTCACCGTCTCCCTCAAGAGAAAGTTCAGCTCCCCACAGGAGTCACTCACTCTCCAGGGTTCTGAAATCTCTCTATCTCTACTCTGCTAGCATTTCTGCTTTCCTATGATTTCCCTACTTTAAGTCAATTATAGTTATTAGAACATTTTCGCTAACATAATGCCTCAATCTCTCTTCTTGTCAAACTGCCCCTTGATTCTTTTTGTTTTTAAACCTTTACCATATACTCTTTTTAATTAATTTTTTTAGTGAACAAAAATCTACCTCCTCCTCTTTCTTCTCCTCTGAAAAAGAAAGAAAAACAACAACCTTACAAAAAACATGAATAGTCAAGCAAAACAAATTTCTTCACTGCTGAGGATCAATAAATCATATGTCTTAATCTGAACTCTGCATCCATCATCTCCTTGTCGGGACCTGAGCAGCATGAGTTATTGTGATATCTTCAAGGATTATGACTGGTCATTAAATTGATCACAGTTCTTAAGTCTTTCAAAGTTGTTTGTCTTTATATATAATTGCTATTGAATAAAGTGTTCTCTTGGTTCTGCTCACTTCACACTCTGCATCAGTTCATACAAATCTGCCTAGGTTTCTCTGAAACCATCCACTTCATCATGTCTTATAGAACAATAGTATTCTATCACATTTATATGCCACTTATTCAGCCATTCCTCGATTTATAGGCACGTCCCTCACACATACTAAATTTTCAGTTTTTTGCTGCCATAAAAAGAATTACCAGAACTATTTTTACACATGTAATTTTTTCCTCTTTTTAGGTTTAAATTTTCTTTTGGAATAGAGCTAAAAGTACACTAGCTACTACAAATGGTATGCACAATTTTGTAATTTGATTTTAAAGCATTGTTCCAAATTGCTTTCCAGATTCACAGCTCTACAAACAACTTATTTATATACCTATTTCTCCATATCCTTTTAAAAAATAACACTTACCTTCTGTTTTAGAACTACTAAGTATCAGTTCCAAAACAGAAGAGTAATAAGAGCTAGGAAATTGGAGTTAAGTGACTTGCCCAGGGTCATATAGGTAGGAAGTATCTAAGGCCATTTTCCATATCCTTTGCTTCTAGTTTTGCATCTTGCACCAAAAAAGGACAAAACTATACTCTTTTATATGTAATATTCCTGAAAGTAACTATTATGTCTCTTTTTTGCCTTCAGTTCTCTAGGCTAAATGTCTCTGATTCCTTCAGTCAATCTTCCTATGGCAAATAGAAGGTCCCACAAATATCCAAGTTACCCACTGCTGCACACTATCCAGTTTATTAAAGTCCTTTCTAAAATGAACCAACCAGAACTAAATGTCCTATTTCAGCTATCTAAGGCAGAGTACAGTGATTCCCCTATACAGTTAATTCTTCCACAATATAGCCTAACGTTGCCTTAAGTAGCACAGTGAACATGGAGCCTGGAGTCAAGAAGACTCATCTTCCTGAGTTCAAATCTGACCTTAAACACTTACTACCTATATCAACCCTAGACAAATCCCTTAACTCTATTGACCTCAGTTTCCTCATCTGTAAAATGATATGGAGAAGGAAATGGTAAACCACTCTAGTATCTGCCAAAAAATAACCCAAATGGGGACACAACTAAACAATAACAACAATATTGCATTAACATTCTTAGTTGCTATATCATATCGTTGACTCCCAATTCAGAGTAGATCCAAACAGGTAAACAGCTCTCTAGCTATACCTTGCCCATCTTGGTCTTGCAAATTTGATTTTCAAGAACCCAGAAATATCTAGTGAGTGATACAGAAATGAATAAGACACAACTCCTGACCTCTTGAAGTTGGTAGTCTTGGGAGAATTGAGACCTTTACAAATAAATGCAGTAAAAGAGGTACTGTGAAAGGAAGGATAGAAGTTAAAAGCACCATGGACCTATATAGGAAGGAAGAGCCATTTGTGGATGGGAAATTTTAGGAAGACTTTGTGGAGGAGATGGTACTTGAGTTGTGTCTTAATGGAGTGGGGATGGGCAACAAGATATTTTAAATATTTGAAGGATTGTCAAGTGGAAGAGGAGGTAGACTTAGTCTGTTAGTACTGAGTAAAAGGGGAAAATTCTAGAGATTTTAATTTGATGTAAGGATGCTATTTCTAACAATTTCATCTCACCATAAATAAAATGGGCATTCTCAGAAAACAGTGGCTTTCCCCTCAACAGGAATCTTCAAGTAAAGTCAGAAGATGTCATTATGCACTTATAAGTTGCACTTCATGGCTTTTGAAATCCCTTCCAAGTCAGAAATTGTGTGATTCTGTGTATGTAATCAAGGCTGGCAGTTGTTTTAGGCAAAGAGAGTCAGGGACAACTGGATCTATGTAGCTAGATTTCCTCTTTGATACAATATTTATTTCTGTCCTTCAGTGACTGCCCCATAGAAGGTAAGTTCCTTGAAGGCATAGGCTGTTTAATTTTTTAAATTAAAATTTTAAATTAAAGTGCCTGGCACATGACCATGAATGTACATCTTCCTCCAATGCCTCATCATGGCATGCAGGCAATTCTGAGTTTTTGAATACTGACTCATAAAAGGCTCTGTGACAATATCTACACCTTTCAGTGAGATAAAAATAAGAGTTTAACATGGATTTTACAAGTTAGACTAATGAGAGGCAATGGATTATAGATTAATACTTATTTAATTTCAATGAGCCAAATGGAATGCTGTAGGCACATGTACACATTACTAAATTATTATAGAAGAAAAAGAAAAACTTCTTATCCTAGGTTGGAAGGTGTGATTGCAAGAGCACCCACTTTGTGAGGAATCAAGAGAATTAGATTCTAATCCTGATCTGGCCATTAATCAGCTGGGAAAGGGCACTCAAATGTGGAATGTTTATGCCCAGGAAATATATTTAGCCACAGTTCATGCATGGAGGGGAAACTTAAATAGTTGTCTTTGGCTCAAAAATGCAGACTGATAGCTGAAAGAGGATGCTTCCTTCCTGAACCCAGTTAGGGCATTCTGGACATGTTCTGCCTCTTGAGTGCCTCCAGGTAGATGCTGTGGAGAGTCTCTCTGCTTCTAGCTCCAATTAAAATTCTTGGTCATAACATTGTCTGTTGCTAGAGTTCCCTTGCCCACTCCTATTCCTACTCCTAGCTCCACGCTGTTTTGCCAGCAGTCGAAAGCAGTATATGCTGGGAATCCAACTGACTCAACCATCCTACTAAATCAAGGACTCATAAAAAATACAATAAATACCTTTTTAATCAATTAATTGATATTTATTTAGTATCTACTGTTCATTAAGCTATAATGGTACCTCTGTGGCATTGTGAATAGTGTGTTGGTAATCCTTAACCTTGATGATTTTGTCATCCATCAGTATCTGAAAAGTGATACTTTTATTCCTCCATTTCCTTCTCTGGGCCTAAGGCTTGAAAAATAAAAGAGAAAAATCCTTTAAATTTTGTTTCACAAAAATATTTTTAATACATCATCATCAAAATCCCCCAGAAAGTCATAGAAACTCTTTATGACATTATTGGAATAGCTTCCAGTTTACAATATCAACAATTTTGTTTTGTGGGTCTAATGTTCTCTGTAACTTTGTTCTTAAGTTATATCTTTGTGGATCTGAAGAATAGTGGCAGACACAGAATTGTGTATTCAGTAGGTAGGATGCCAGTTAGGCCTAAAGAGTTGGCAGGAAGAGTTCTTCTATGATGAATTTATTGTAACAGATTCAAGCATCTGTTAAGCATTTTTATTTGATTCAACAAACATCTTATGAAGTCTACTATCTAGGAGACACTGTGCTAGGAATTGAGGAAGATGAAAAGATGAAATAAGACTCAATCCCTACCCTCGAGGAGCCTGCAGTCTTGCAGGGAAGATGATATGTAGGGAACCCTTGGAACCTCTCTGTTGCCATATGTATTATAAATATTTCAGGGTTTTTTTTCAGGGGGTTGATTGGTGGATTCTTTCAACTTCTATTTTCTCTCCTGTTCAAGACTATTAGGGCAGTTTTCCCTAATGGTTTCTTGTAATATGGTATCCAGACTCTTTTTGTGATCATAGCTTTCAGGTATTCTGATGATTCTTAGATTATTTCTCCAGGATCTATCTTCTAGGTCAGTTGCTTTTCCAATGAAGTATTTCAGATTTCTTTCTTTTTTTGTTCTTTTAATTTGTCTTATTCTTTCCTGATAACTCATGGAGTCATTAGCCTCCATTTACACAATTCTGATTTGGGGGATTTATTTTCTTCCCTGAGCTTTTGTGTTTCCTTTTCCATATGGCCTAGTCTAGTTTTTAGGGAGTTGTTTTTTTCAGTAGTTTTCTTTTCTTTTTTCTTTTCTTCTCTTTTTTTGGCCTCCATTTTCATTTGGCTCATTCTAGTTTCCAAACTGTTGATGCTATAATTTCTTTTATTATTTGGTTTTTTAATTTCTTTTCAAATTCTTTCAAGATTTTTTTACATTCTTTCTGATTTTCCTTTGGAATTTCACTTTTCCTTTCTGCCATTGTTGTCTTCTTATAAGTTTATAGTTTGCTCTTCCTTGTCACTATTATTTTACAAAGAATTTACTCATGAAGATAATGAAGAAAGAGACAAGGCCCAAGGCCAGAAACTGAGTCACTGGAAAGTACCTGAGTGAGTGACTGTGGAATTTGCCTGAAGCTGCCATCCCATGTCCTTGGGATGTCTGAGCAGTAAGAGATATACCCACAGCTGCAGCTTCCTCTGCTGAGTGAAAAAAGGCTGTTAACTCATTAAGAGCTGGTTTACCAAAAACTTACAGCTTCCTAGAAAATTAAATTATAATGCTTTCCAATAAGAAAAGGTGTGGATCATAAAAGGAATCAAAGAGAGGAGTTCAGATTTTTATCTTAGATAACCCATCCTGACTGTATCCTGACTTGTAGGACAGAAAGATCAAACACACAGTCTTATCTGCCATTGATCTCATAACAGAGTCCAGATAAAAATATCTATTATAGACTCTATTTCTCTTAATGACTTCCAATTATAAAATGAGCCTCTGGGAGGGGTCAATTATTTTGGATTAGCCAACCTGCTGGTAGCCCAGCCTTTTAGGGTTAGGCCACCAGAATCAATCACAAAGCTGTATCAGCTGTATTGATCATGGTGGGAATCCAGATAAAAGGCCCTATCAAAGACCCTATTTCTCTGATTGGCTCCCAAGAGGGTAAAAGGTACATCTGGGAACTATATGCTAACAATATTATTGGGCATCCCTTGGAATTTGACCTTTATTTATGCATAGTCAGGTCCTGAAGTATTAATCATAAAATATATTCTTTTTCTTATAAATTGAGTTTCAAATTTTGTAACCATAAACAAAAAAAACACATACATTCCAATGTAAAAGGAACAAGAATTTTTTTAAAAATTGAAATTTTATTACATATTGTTTTTAGAAAAAAATATATATATATAATTTAGCAAAATAGTACCAAAAATTTTCTATTGATTTTTGCTCCTTTCTGTGGTATTTGTTTCATTCTGTATATCTTAAAATATTATAGTTATATGTAAATGTTATATTTGGGCGGGGGGCTTATCTTTCACTACTTACAAAACAACTACTCACTCTCTACTCCCAGTAGAATACTTACATTTTGGTAGATCTGCATTATTATAAAATGTATATACATATATATATATGTCTATATGTATATGTGTACACATATATATAAATAATGATGATGTTTAGCATTTATATAGTGCTTTAAAGTTTGTAAAGTGCTTTATAAATATAGGCTTTACAATAATCCTGGAAGGTAGATACTATTATTATCCCCATTTATGGGTGAGGAAACTGAGGTAGAAAGAGGTTAAGTGACTAGCCCAGGATCACACAACTAGTAAATATCTAAAAGTGGATTTAAAATTTGTTTAGATAGGAAAACAAATTAACACAACTATTATGTCAGAGAATGTGTGTCTAGTATATTAACTCTGTCAAGAGATGATATTTTACTCATTAATTTTTGAGACCATTTTTGTTTACTCTTAGATTAACATTTCGAAGTCTTTCAAAGTTGTTTTTCTTCATTTTATTATTGTCATCACATACATTACTTGCTGGGTCTGTTTATTTCATTCTATATAAATTCATACAAATCTTATGTTTCTCTGAATCTGTTATATTTGTCATTTCTTATAGTGTAATAATATTCCATTCCATTATATAGGTTACAATATTAATACATCAATAATACTTTCAAGATAAGAATATACCTGGGATGCCACACCATTCATTTATCACAAATTAGTCATTCTCCTGTGAATGGGCCTCTATTTTATTCTCAGTTCTTTCCCATTCATTAAATATGATGTTTTCAGTCAATATCTCTGCACATTATGTTCTTCCCTCATGCTTAATCCAGATTTATATTTCCATACCACTGAGAAATTTATGTTGGGAATATTGGGTCAAGGCAAAAATCCCTCTTTCATTTATAGTTTTAATAAATTCAGTTTGTCATTGTGACTCTACATCTTTGGCACGTTCTTTTTACTAACTGCTCAGAGTGCTAGTTTTGAGGATCTTTAAAGAAAAAAAAAAACAAACCCCAAACACTTCTTATTAAGACTCATAATGAATAGAATACTGGACCTGAAGTTAAGTAGAGTTGAATTAGAATCAATGCATTAAATATTGGTAGATATATCACAAAAAACAAAAGCTCTTCAAAAGGTTTTTAAAGAGTATGATGAGTATAACTTTAAGACTCAAGACCAGAAAGTTTGAGAATTGATGTACTAAGTAATAGAAGTATGGCTATATACCTACAAGTATATATCATTGAGGTAGAAAGATAAAAATACAGTTTTAAAATTTGTCCAAATTTTATACATTACTTTGTGAAATTATTATTATTGAAATCAGATAGGAAGAGATTTTTTTCCATCTATGCTCCAAGGGTTTACACAGTCAAAGCGATTACATTGATTTATTCCCATTTAGTTACTGACTTTGAGAAAGGAAACCCCTTAAGGTTAGTCAACAGAACATTTCCCATTTTCTTAATGCAAATTATTCTTGTCTCTCTTAAGACCTTTAGGCTGTTGACTTTCCAGTTTAAATTTACATTTATTTATTTATTTTAAAAATTATTTCTCAGCCAACTTCATTAGTGAGGCTCAACTGAATATGAAGTACTTTGAGTTCCACAAGGCTCTAAATTCTGGAATTTTGTGTGAGAACTATTAAAGAGGTGTATTGTCAGGTTGTGCTGGTAAATAATTTACAACTGGTTCTCTGGAGAAAAAAAATTGTACCCAAGACACACTATTGACTTTAATCTGCATTATTAACATTTTCTCCACCACTTTTTAAACTCTAGTCAGCAAAACAATACATCAAACTTTGATTTGTAGTATGTTGATTTCTGAATTGTAAATGCTCTTGCTGAAAATTGACTCACCAGATGACTAGTGCTGGTTCCAGAAAGTCCTTGGAAGCATTCCCTTCTGTAGTTAAACAAGTATCTACTCAAACCAGTCTGAAAAAACTACAATTGAATTCAGGTAAACAATAACACTGAGGGTATTTAGGAGTTAGGCATTTTAATTGCTTAAAAAAAACTTAATTTAATCAATTCAGCCCAATCCAAAATTAAAATAGAATTCTTTGTAGAGTAACTCCCATAAGTGGTCCTCCTGTCTCTGCTAAAAGTCCTCTGTGTTCCAATGGTACAATTAGTACCTTATACGAACAGAGGGAGAGATGGTTTATTCTTTGCCTAAAGAGTTTGTTCCCTTCTAGGTGATTCAGGAACAGGTTGGACTACATGCTTTTGAAGACCCTTCTGATTCTGCAATTTCCCCACTCCCTGACAAGACAGGGCAGTCCATTTCATGCTCTGGGCTAGTAGAAATGATTTTTCCATCCTTGACTTTTTCCTGATCTCCAGTCATTTCTCTGAATAGCAAGAGTCTACTTGCATCTCCGCCTTTCTTTCTTGGTGATAGTCACAAATTTAGTCAGATTTAGATAGTTGTAAGCTGGATGTTAAGAAGATATTTTGAATTCAATATGTATAAAACTGAACTTTTTATTTTTTCCTTCAACTCTCCCCTCTTCTGAATGTCCCTATTACTGCTGAAGGCACCATCATCTCCTCAAACATCTAGTCTTGAAACCTAAACTTCATCTTCAATTACTTGTTGACTCTCACCTCCCCATAGCCAGTCAGTTGTCTTGTCCTCCAAATTCTATTTTTATAACATCTCTTCTATATGTTTCCGTAGATTTTAAAATTAACATCCTATGTCTCCAAAGTATAACATTTATAAAGATTTGTTAATATTTAACTAGAGAGCTAGAGAATATAGGGAGTGCTCACCATTCGATTCATGTGGAAGAGAGAGAGAGTGGCAGAGCGAACCCAAACCATATAAAGACCACGTAATGACGTACATATAAGAAAGGCAAAAGGAATTGTGGGCAATATAGAAAGGAATTTTTGGCAGTGCAGTTCCTGCAGGGCAGGGGTTCAAGACTGTCCAAATATTCATTACCCCCTGTGATCCTTTGGGACACCAGTCTTCCCAATGGATCATGGAAACAGAATCAAATTAAAACTTACATTTCCTTCTCTTCTCTGACACTCTCACCACTCCATTGCAGGTCCTTATCATTTCATGCCCAGATCACATCAGTAGCCTGCTGGATGATCTTCCTGCCTCAAAATTCTCCAATTTGGTCCATTCTCTGTTCTACTATCAAATTGATCTTCCTAAAGTGTAGGTCCCTGTTGATCCCTGTTACCTCCAGGATCAAATATAAAATCCTTGTTTGACTTTTAAAGCCCTTCATAATCTGGTTCCTTTCTCCCTTTCCAGCCTTCTTATACCTTACTCTTCCCTATGGACTCTACAATATAAGTACACTGGCCTTCTTTTAGTCTTCTCAAAAGGTACTCCCCACTCTAAGAACTTTCATTGGTTGCCCACCCATGCTTAGAATGCTTTTCCTCCTCATCTCCATTTCCTGGCTTCCCTGGCTTCTGTTAGGTTCTAGCTAAAACTCTATGTTCTGTAAGAAAGCTTTTCCAGTCTCCCTTAATGCCAATACCTTCCCTTGTTGATTTTCTCCAATTTATACAGTCTATGACTAAAGTCTATCTAGACTAGTTTTTTTTAATCCCCAGGATTCAGCACAGTGCCTAGCATCTAGTAGGTACTTAAAAAATGTTGACAGTTGACTTTTATCTCTAACTCCAAGTTTTCTTTTCCATGTAAAGTCTCCATACCCTGCTTCCCTTAATTCCAGACCATTAAATTCATATAGGCTGCCTTTCCCAGGCAAGATCCTGCTTCTATTCCCATTCCTCCTCTTTGGTAATAGTCTCAAATTTTCTGGTATCCAGACTGACTTAGCTAAACAATTTCCCACAGACTTTATTCTCCAATTCATGTGGTAAAACTCATGCAGTTGCTAGTAAGAACCAAATGCAAAGGTCTACTATGAATGCCATATGCTAACCAACTAACTGTACATCACACATACTAAAAACTACTAAAGGTTTGGTTCCTGAAACTAATCAATGTATTCACTTTAATGGCTCAGTCTGATCAGAGAGCTGTCACAGCCTAGGAGGACATACTCCACTTCCCCAATAGGATACTTCTTCAGAATCCTAATTAGGTTCAAAGGTTTGCTTGATAAAAGTATAATCAGGGGGCAGCTGGGTACCTCAGTGGATTGAGAGTCAGGCCTAGAAACAGGAGGTCCTTGGTTCAAATTCAGCCTCAGACACTTCCCAGCTATGTGACCCTGGGCAAGTCACCTGACCCCCATTGCCCACCCTTACCACTCTTCCATCTATAAGCCAATACACAGAAGTTAAGGGTTGTAAAAAAAAAAGTATAATCAGAGATTAGTCTATAACATGTCATTAAAGGTGTATCCTATTTTGCTAATTAAAATTCCCCCCCAAATTAACATCATCTATGGCTCCCCATCATCTTATGGCTGCATTCTCTTCTTTGTATAGAGTCACAGTCAACCCAGTCACTTAAGACTTTTATAGTGCCTATGACAGTGTTTTCCAATGTTCTACCCAATTTCTCGAAGCATTTTCCTACCTTTTGGCATAAATTCATTTTCTTCTGACTGCACCACCAATTCTTCAAATTGAACATATCCAAAAAACAAGCCAATTTCAGATTTAGAGGTAAAAGGGATACCAGAGACCAGATAGTCTAAACTCTTCATTTTACAGGTAAGGAAATAGAAACCTGAAGATGTTCAGTGTAATCCCTCTTCCTTATTACAACTATCTTCAAATATCTGAAGATATTTCACCTCTACATATCTAATCAGTTGTCAACTCTTCATTCTACTTTGAACATCTATCTTCGAATATTTGAAGATTGTTGTCATGTCTCCCTAAGTCTTCTGTTCTTCAGGGTAAATACGTCCAGTTCCTTCAATCTATCGTCATATGCCATGGACTCAAAAGTCCTTTACTACCTCTTCCTAGCCTTTTGAGATTAAGTTCCCTTGTATTAACTAATCTATATCTTTCCATCTTCTCCCCAAGAAGAGTACAAGATACTTTATCAAAAGCTTTGCTGTAATCTAGATAAATGTTATCTATAGTATTCCCCTTGTTCAGTTTAGAAATCTTGTCACAAAAAGAAATTGATTTATTCTTCCAATTCTGTACTATCTTCCAAGTCCACTTGTAAAAGCCACTGCCCAGAGGGCTGGGTTCCTCTGGGGTGGAATGCTGCTAGAGCTCCAGTTAAGGCAGACATTGGCTGAGTCAAGCTTGGGAGAACCATCGTACTAAAGATTATCAGTAAGGGAAGAGAGCTAATGGAATCAATTGAAGAGAACTTGAAGGTTACAGCATAGGAGCATGGGTAGGTAGATCAGTGTATAATAGGAGGAGTCATATAATGAACACAAGACTGAGACAGAAAAAATGAGGAATGCCTAGCCTCAAAGAGGAATACCAGGCAGTATTCAGTTCTAAGAGCAGCAAGGCTAGACAGTAGGGATATAGTGGTAGGCATGGCGGAAATATCTTTTATTGGCCACCTGCATAAAACAGCATCTTACTGTCAAAGCAGGGTTTCTGAAAGGCTGCCAGGGAAAACATTGTCTTTTAAAAAAATGTTTATGAGGAAAAAAACCCAACCTCTTTTTGTATTGTGTGGTGGTAGTTTCCTTTAGTTGAGTATCCATTAATTTATCTGTGATCAAAAGAAAACTTTGCCTAAAGGAGAGGAGTGACAAATGAGCAAAATGTCCACAATTTTTTTGTTGGATTATAACTTATTATCATCAAAATTTATTTCAGTTGTAAATTCCCAGGTAAAATCCTCAGAAGTATAAATTGCCCTCTCTGGAAAACGTCCTCATGAATTCGGTCAGTGATATGTAATCAAAAAAGTACAAAACAAATGACTGACATGTAGATTTGTTTGTGGAAACAGGGGTGTTTATGGTGCCGATTTAGGATCAGGTTACGGCCATCCAGAATGACAGAAGGGTTATCCTCATGGTATACTGACTTTTTTCTCAATAAATATTATGCAAAGGAGTAGAAACTGTGCAACACATCACTCCAGGCTACAAATATTTAGCATCTGCAAAATATCTAACAAGACATAACCCGGTAGCTAGAATTATAAATCAGAAGTTTTCTGTTCTGAGGGCTACAGATGACAGAAACTCTTATACAAATACAGATCTCAAAATATCATGGAGAACTTAAACAATAAACTGTGCTAGAACTGGACCATTTAATCATGGACCAAGTTGTTGCCCACAACTTCCCAGCCATAACATTGACCCATAAAAAAGTTAAGACCATTTTTAGTAGATGTCTCCACACCAAATACTCATAATATCTAAACTCTGTGGAATGGAAAGCTTTCAAAATACTGAAACTTAGAAGAAATCAAATTCATGTGGAATTAGGATGAGGTACATAGCTTCTCCATCATTTTCTCTCTACTGGAATTGTATAGAAAATGCTCTTAGTAGGACTACAGAAGATGAGCTTAAATCTGTATACTTTTATTCAATTACAAAATGTATTTATTTTATCTACCTGTATGATAATTCACAGAACTTTAAATGTAAAATAATAATATTGCATTAATGATTTGTCCAGGGAAAAGGAATGTGCAGGAGTAGCTTGTGAGAGCTGATTGCTAAAATTTCAAGATGAGTACGTGTGTGTGTGTGTGTGTGTGTGTGGCGAGAATGGTGATTTAGTTGCTTAGGATGTGTGTTTGGGTTGTAGAGAGGGGAGACATGAGGCAAAGCCAGCCCCACACAGCTCCTTTCAGTCTTGCCCTCTTGTGATACACTTGGAACATAATTACCATCTTAAAATAGAAAGGAGTTGAAAGAAAATTTTCATTCCCAGTCAAAAAGTAAAAGGAATCACAGAGAGGTAGCCTGAGGCAGAAACAATGAAGTTAAAAAAACAACGATTTAAGCCTGAGGGTGTCTACTGCCTCCTTGGATGGTCTAAAGAGCCTATGAAGCTATGGCTCCAAGAACCGCACTTTCTCCAAGGGATAGAGCAGCAGAAGATCTAAGAAGCCCCTGAAAACCAAGCAGCCGGTTACCCCAACTCAATGAATAAAGCATCCTTCCCAGAACATGAGTGGCATTTCACAGGAGCAAATGGCAGCACTAGATGCACCGTTCTATCCATGAAGGCTCCCCCTGTGTCTTCTCTGCCCATGCACATGCCTTCCTTCTGTCCCTTCCATTCACACTCCTATAGAAGCCCTCTTTCCCACTGACAGTCTGAGAGGGTGTCCCCTGGTACGTCTGGGGAGACTCTAGAGTCACTCATTTTGCTATATTATTGCATTAGATGTCCTTCTCATTGGCTAGTAAAAGAAACACAATGAAGGATCATGAACTCTGGTTTTGAGGGACTATTGACCCATATTCACCCCAAGTCTCCAATCTGGGGGTAACAAGCATGGGAGGTCATATGCAAAGGAGAACCCCAGGTGCTACTGGATTGTAAGCTTCATAAGGACAAGGACCATTGGGCAAGACCACAAGGATCACTAAGTGTAGTATGGTACAGACAGTAGCATTTAATAAATATTTATTGGATTGAAATTTGAAAGCCCCATAGTCATATAGTAAGTGAAGCTCAGAAATGTTGCCAAGGAATAAGGTTGGAAACGCTGCAAAGACATGATCTTCAGGTCCCTTTGTGCTGAGACTTTCTATGAGTCTGTGACCCCAGGGGGAAAACAAAGCCTCATTGCTTGAGCCACTAAAGATGAGCTAGTCCAGAGACTCAAGGGAGTAACCTCAGGGATTAAAGCCTGTTCTGAGCTCCAGGGATTGGCCAGGTTAATAGGAAATAACCTCATTTATAATCTGGAAATCTTCAAGCTAGTGTCCATCATGGTGAGGCAAGAAGGGAGAGCAGCCAGCAAAGGAGTCCTTTACTGTACCCAGAAAGCCCAAATCATCTCAGTCCAGTCACAGCTACCAGAGGCTCATTCCACCTCTGTTCTCAAGACTAAGGCAGGAGTTTTGGGGGGTTTTGTTCATGAAATTAATTTTCTTCCTATTCAACAAACCAAAGCCTCTCTTTTGTGTTTAACACCTAGTTTCATTCACTTACTTTTTTTTTTAAGGGAGAAAATTCCAAAGAAATAGGTAAGTCATATTTGTTTAATTAACATAAAACTTAATTTTTTTCTGAGTTTCCTTAAATAATTTAATTCTTTATCTACAGAATCTGTGGGTAAAAAATATCATCTCCATAGGTGAAATGCAGGAATAATGAGGACAACTAATTTTCAGCAGGGTTTTTGTAAGGCAAAAATATGTGTTCAATTTAATCTGGGGAAAAATATCAGTCCATTCAGCATAGTCAGTCGTCCTCAACATTTTGTAAGAAGTCAGCCAAACAACTGGTTCTTTAGACTTCACTAGGTTTTTTAGCAACATGAGTCCCACCCAGCCTCAGTCTCTGTGCATCTTGCTTTATAAAGATGTTGGTACTACAGAGTCATGCAATGAGCCCATTTTTCTAAATTTCATGCCACAGGTTGCCCTGATGGAAATATCTTCCATATACGGACATCGATAAAGGAGAATTCTTCTCTCATCTCTTTGGGAAGAGTGGTTTTGTGTCCTCGTGGCTGAGGGTGGTGCATGTTTCAATTCAATTCAACAAATATTTAGAAACATCTATTGTTGGCAAAGCAGTACATTAGGTGAGCCCAGGCAGAGAGTGCAAAGCTCAGATAGGAGTCTTTATCCTTGTCTCCTTGAAATTTATACCTTAGCACATGGAAAAGACACACCAGTAGGTGACAATATACAGTATAGATAAGTGTATTATCAAAGCATAGAACAAAGAGCTCTGAGCTCCCAAAGAGGCAAGGTAGTGCCAATTGGAGGGTCAGGGCAGCTTCAAGGAGAAGGTAGCATTTTAGCTGGGCTTTACAGCATAAGAAGAAATGCACTAGGCAAAGAGAATATTCTTGGCAAAGATAACAATGGGGGGAAAGTTGTGGATGTGAATCTTGAGGAGCTCTTTTTTTTTAAACCCTTACTTTCCATCTTGGAATAAATACTTTGTATTGGTTCCAAGGCAAAAGAGTGGGAAGGGCTAGTCAATCGGGGTTGTGTCACACAGTAAGAAAGTATCTGAAGCCAGATTTGAACCTGGATCTGCCTATCTCCAGATCTGGCTCTCAATCTACTGAGCCACCCAGCTGTATCCTGAGGGACTGTTTTCAATAGAGTGGTGAGAATGGAAACCCATTACTAGGAATTGAGGAGAGGATGGGTTTGTGACAAAATTGATACATGTGGTGGAGACTTTAAAGTTTAGCAATAAGAAGGGAAAAGATTCAGGATGGTAGCTTGCTAAGTTTAAGCAAACTTGGTTTGTTTGTTTTTAAGTTTTAGAATTGGGAAGAGCTGAGCATGTCTACACACAGGAGAAGAAAAGATGGATGGTGCATGAAAGAGAGAATTATTGCTGTGGTAAGTTCCTGAAGGAGGGGCAAGATAATGAATTCAAAGGCACAGCAAGAAAAACTAGACTTTGTTTGGAGAAGGGATGTCTCTTATTCTGAGAGAAAAGGGAAGTAGATGGAAATGGGTGGCGATGTGGCAAAGTTTTAGGAAAGGAAGAGTGAAGTTGACTGAAGGATGACTTGATGTCTGATGTCCTCAGTCTTCTTTGTGAAGGAGGCAGAATCATAGAATTGTAGAATTTAAGAGTTAGAAAGGACTCTAGCCTGTACAAAAAAGTAATTCCCATTGTAACACACTCAATAAGTGGCAGAATCATTCTTCATGAGAATGAAGTTTAAAGGGAGGGAAGAAGTTTGAGATGATGCTATAGGTAATAATATAGAAAATGGATGAGGTAGAATAGGACTGTCAAGAAACAAGTTGAGAATGAAGTTTAGAGGGAGGGAAGATTGCAACCCATCCCCTACTTGCTTATTCTCTGTTCCTCTTCTCTATGTGATCCTAAATCCAGGGTCCGCCCAATGGTTAAAGGCTGTCTTTCCTTTCTCCTGACATTTGAGTGGAAATACCATCAGAGCACCTTGGCTGTCTACTCACTCTCCCCATGTGCCTAGTCCATCTTTTCTTTCTGTCAAAGAATTCTTTGATGATGCTTTTTCACCTCTTCTTTTTCAGGGTTCCTCATGGGTGATGTTATAATCGGCTTACTATGAACTTCTCCATTTTCCTCCAGGTAATGCTCATCTTCAGACTTTGGGAGGTAGTGTTGATCCATTGCTCAGTACCATACATCCTATTTGAGTAAATGGAAACTAGCAACACTAGTAAAACGTTTGTGTTGAAAAGATGGGACTTTGCTTTTATGGGAAACTTGAGGTCTTTAGAAGTGCTTCACAATTTCCTTAATGCAGTCTAAACTACTCTACTCCTTCTCAACTTTACATAGCTCATGGTCCATCAGCATTGCCTGTCCTATATTTATGTACTCTTGAAAAACTCTATAGGATGTCCATTCAGATTCCTATCATCATTTGGACAATAGACATTCTCCATCCATTTGGTAATATGATAATAATGACAATAGTGGACATTTTTATAGTACTAACATTTCTAGCACTTTATGTATATTTATCCTCACAGCAATCCTGTGAGGTACCAGCTACTAATATTATTATACCAATTTTGTAAATAAGGAAACTAAGACTCAGAGAACTTGGATGACTCCCCCAGTTGAGTTCACACAGGTTGTATCATTCATCAACTCAAGTGGGAGAGCCAGTACTTGAACCCAGTTCTTAAGCCACAAAAGAAAATCAGTCTCATTATTTTATAATCCAACTTAATCACCTACAGGTTATGAATGATCTTTGGTTATTCCCACAAATTAAATCCACCCTCAAAGAATGAAGATAAATCACTGTCAGGGATGTTTCACAGCAATCCTGCAAGCTCAAGAGGCAATTCCCAAAGAGAATCTCCCTAAAAAGTTTTGATTATGGAATAAGGAAGGAAACAGTATTTATTAAGTGCCTCCTTTGAGCCAGCCACTGTGATAAGGGCTTCACAAAATTGACCTCATATTATTCTCACAACCCTGCCAGGTCAGTGCTATTATTCCTATTTTACAGTTGAGGAAACTGAGTTAGACAGAAGTTAAATGATTTGGCCAGGATCACTGAGCTAGAAGGTTTTTGAGCCCCAATTTGAATTCAGATCTTCTTGATGTCAGGCTCATAGAACTGCCAATTGTACCACTTAGATGCCGTGAAATATAAAGAATGTAATATGACATAATAATAAACTAATAAGCATAAAGATTCTCAAAGTGATCAATAAACTTCATCTGGTAGATTTGTTAAAAAGTGAGCCACACTGCTTTTTTAAATTATACAGGTAGACAAAGCCAATTCTAGGCAAAATTTGCCAAAGAGGCAAAATTTGCAGTTCATTTCCTTGATTTCTCTTTTTGCTTCCCTTTCTTGCTCTCTGTTCTATTTATGATTTAGGTCATCTTTCCTTAGTCTTTGACTTTCTTGCCTCATCTCCTAGAGTATGTGTTTGGCACACCTCTTCTTAGGAAAATGAGTTGAAAAGATTGGGCATGTGACTGACTAAAAACTCACAGCCTTTGTATAATTTTTTTTTAATTTTCATTGCAGCTATGAAGGACATTAAAGAAAGAGGGAACCAAACAATTGTCACAGAATTCATCTTCCTGGGGTTTTCCAACCATCCCCAATTACAGGCATTGTTCTTCATGATATTTTTACTTGTATATCTGGTAACACTTCTGGGTAACCTTCTCATATTAACAGCAATCAGAATCAATCCTGCTCTTCACACTCCAATGTATTATTTCCTCAGCAACTTGTCCTTCCTGGACATCTGCTACACCTCCACCACTGTCCCCATCATGCTGGTGAACTTCTTCAGAGAGAAGAAGACCATTACCTATGAAGGTTGCCTGTCCCAGCTCTTCTTCCTTGTTACTTTTGCAGGCTCTGAGTGTGTTCTGTTGGCTGCCATGGCTTATGATAGGTTTGTAGCCATTTGCCATCCATTACGTTATCCAGTTCTCATGAGCAAGAAGGTCTGTGCCTACTTGGCAGCTGGGTCCTGGTTGTGTGGTTTAGTGAATTCAATGACACACACAGGGCTCACGGCAACTGTCATTTTGTGTGGTTCTAACCAGATCAGCCATTTTCTCTGTGACATCCCTCTAATCTTGAAACTCTCTTGCTCAGATATTTCAGTCAATGAGTTCACGCTCTATGTGGCCAGTGCCACCATTGGTCTGAGCCCCTGCCTGTTCACTGCTGTGTCCTATATGCTCATTATCTCTGCCATCCTGAAGATCCAGTCTGCTCAAGGAAGACACAAAGCCTTCTCCACCTGTGCCTCTCACCTCACTGTGGTGGTCATCTTCTATGGAACTGCCAACTTCAACTACGATCGACCCAGCTCAGGCTACTCTTTGGATATGGACATCTTAGTCTCTGTCCTCTTCTGTATTGTTACTCCCATGTTAAATCCTATCATCTACAGCCTGAGAAATAAGGAAGTCACGATTGCATTGAAGAAACTATGTGAAGTTTATATTTTACCTGGGTTGGTACGTGGTCCAATGGATAGAGTTCGGGACCAGGAGTCATCTTCCTGAGTTCAAATCTGGCCTCAGACACTTGCTAGCTCTGTGAATCCTTTCTTTGTATCTTTGGTAAGCCTTTCTTTATATTCTTAGCACCTAGCAGAGGGCACATTGTAAGTGTTTAATAGAATGTTTGAGTGTGTAGAAAGGTGATCCATAGGCTTCATCAGACTGCCAAAGGGGTCTATGCCACAAGAAAGGTTGAAAACTCTAATCTATATCAATATATCTCTTCCTATATAAATGATTTCTAAATTGAAGATTGCAGAGAAGATTTGAAGTGATTCAGATCTAGAGAGTAAAGGAATAGTACTTGCCTGTAATCTTCTATTAGAAGCTCTCTGAGAGGAAAGACTGGGGTTTGTTTTAGTTTTGCCTTTCTAATATTTCCAGTCCTTAGCACAATGTCTAGAACATAATAAGTGATTAATGTAGAGATAACTTTTATCTTGATGAGTTGGGGGTAAGGAGATTGGGGATCCTTAATAATTAGAACTTTCTAAAAGTGGTATAGGGGAAATAATCATAATACATAATAATACATGTTAAATTCATTTTAAAAACATTTAATTTCTTTTCCAAATATATGTAGAAATAATTTTTAACATTCTTTTTAAAATTCTGAGTTTCAAATTCTTTTTCCCTTCCCTTAGATGACAAGAAGTTTGATATAGGATATACAGGTTTAAACAATAAATATTTTACAAAATACAAATTACAAAATACAAAAATACAAAATACAAAAAATAAAATAAAACATATTTCCATATTAGTCATGTTGTAAAAGAAAATACAGACTCCCCCTCAAAAAACAAACAAGAAAAATAAAGTTTTACAAATATGCTTTCATCTTCATTCAGATTCCATCAACTATATCTCTGGAGGTGGATAGCATTTTTTTATCATATCTCTTTAATTTGTCTTACATCATTGTGTTACTGAGAAGATCTAAATAATTTACAATTGGTCATTGTATAATACTGCTGTTACTATATACAATATTCTCTTGGTTCTGCTCATTTCACTTTGCATCAATTTATGTAAGTCTTTCCAGGTTTTTCTCAAAGCATCCTGCTTATCATTTCTTAGAGCACAACAGTCACATTCCCTCACAATCATTTACCACAATTTGTTCAGACATTCCCCAGGTGATGAACATCTCCTCTTTTTCTAATTCTTTGCCATCCCCCCCCCAAAAGCTTATAAATATATTCTTGTTATTTCTTTTTGACTACTTATAATATTTTCTCCTTGACCTGGGAGCTCTTGAATTTGGCTGTAATATTCTTTGGAATTTTCATTTGGGTCTCTTTCTGGAGGTGATTAATGGATTCTTTCAATTTCTATTTTACCATCTAGTTCTAGAATATTGATGGACAGTTTTCCTTGATAATTTCTTGAAAGATGTTGTCTAGGCCCTTCCTTATGTGCAATGATTAAAAATTCCAAGAGACTGGAAAATCAATTGATCAGGTTAGCAATAACCAATAAATCAACTGGTCAGTGATTAGTTATCAAAGACTCCAAAATTCTGCCACATAGATCCATAAACATAATTCTGAAACTCATTATTTATCCCTCCCCTGGACAACACAAGACATCTCTGATTGGTGAAGAATCAATGAGGAGTGTGTCCATCAAAATTTCAATCTCTCCCAGTTTCTTGAGTGATGGTTGACAATTGCATGCTTGGTCCCATGCCCCCAAAGTCTAGAAGAAGAAATTAATTTCTGCCCAGTTAGTCATAAACATTATCCAATGTTTCTCAATGGGAGGTTCAAGGACTTGGTTCTGTTGTTAGCAGACATAACTGGATTAGGCTGTTTTTTATTTACCAAGCAAGCACATCCCATAATCTGACCTATCACTATATAATGGAATGGGGTATTCCCTAAATTCCTTAGGAGCAAAGGAAAGAGTAGGAAGGTCCAAGGAAATGATCTAGACCTCAATTCAAAAATTAAAAAATAGAAATAATTTAATATGTTGGAAATAAATCCTCTCATTTGATCATGGTTCTCAGGTAGTCTAATAATTCTTTAATTAGTTCTCCTCAGTCTGTTTTCCAGGTCAGTTATTTTTCCAATAAGATATTTCAACTTTTTTCTTCTTTTGATTTGATTTTATTGTTTCTTGATGTTTCATGAAGTCATTAGCTTCCACTTACCCAATTTCAATTTTTAAAGAATTATTTTCTTCAGTGAGATTTTGTACTTCCTTTTCCAGTTAGTCAATTAAACTTTTTAATAAGTTCTTTTCTACAGTAAATTTTTGTACATCTTTTTGAATGAGGTCAGTTCTTTTTTAAGAAGTCCTTTTCCTTAGTGAATTTTTGTTATCTTCTTCCATTTGACCAATTTAGCTCTTTAAGAAATTCTTCTATTCATTGGATTTTTGTGCTAATTTTACCAATTGGCCTATCTTGTTTTTAAGATGTTATTTTCTTTAGTTGTGTGTGTGTGTGTGTGTGTGTGTGTGTGTGTGTGTGTGTGTGTGCTTCCTTTAACAAACTATTAACTTTTTTCTTTTCTTTTCTTTTTTTTAAACACTACCTTCCATCTTAGAAACAATAGTATGTATTAGTTCCAAGCCAGACGAGTGGTAAGGGCTAGGCAATGAAGGTTAAGTGATTTGCCCAGGGTCACACATCTAGGAAGTGTCTGAGGCCAGATTTGAACCCAGGATCTCTAATCTCTAGACTTGATTCTCAACTCATTGAACCATCTAGCTGCCCCTCATCAACTCTTTTTTCAAGATTTTCTTGCATCATTCTCATTCTTTCCCCACAATTTTCTTTTACCTCTCTAATTTTTCAAATATTTGAGTTCTTCCAAGAATTCTCTTTCTGTCTAAAACCAATTCCTACTTCTCTCTGAGGCTTTCAATTGGAAATTTTGACTTTGTTGTCTTTTTCTGAGATTTGTTTTGATCTTCCCTGTCACATAATAACGTTCTATGGTCAGTTTCTTATTTTATTCACTCATTTTCCTAGTCTATTTCTTGACTTTTAACTTAAAAAGCTGTTAAAATTGGGATCTGATCCCGGGGTTGGGGGACACACTCCAAAGCTTCCAGATTTTTATGCAGCTGCTTTCAGAGATAGTTCTGGGGGTTTGTACATTTTCAATTCTTCCAAGGTGGTATGATCTAAGGAGATAAGTGTTTACTACTCTCCAAGTCTTTGTCTTAGTCTGTGAGTGATCACAAGTACTATTTTTTCTGTCCTAGAACTGTCAATAGGTCTCTGATCTCTCACTGCTACAAACTTTGGTGTGCTAATGATCTTCCTTACCCTGGGAGTGACTCAGGATTTTGGCCTGAATCTGCAGGTGGACAATGGAACAGAGTATTATACCCAGTGCTATCAAAGGAACTACTGCAATCTCCTTCTAACCAACTGTCCAATTTCTTTATTTTCTGGGCAGAGAGCTCTAGAAGCCACTGATACTGATTTAGTTGCTGCCAAGACTATCTGCTGGCCTAAACTGGGGCTGGGTCTTATTACTAACAGGGTATGGGCCTCAATGCTGTCTTGTCAGGATGTGGCCTGTACTATACTGGCTTCCATCCTTACTCCAATGAGACAGACCTTTCCTGCTAACCTTCTAATCTTGTCTGGATTGGAAAAATGCTTCACCTCATCCTTTTGTGGGTTCTACTGCTCCAAAATTTGTTTTGAGCCATTATTTTAAGGTAGTTTAGAGGGCAATTTAGAAGAGCTTAGGCAAGCCTCTGCTTTTTCTCCACCATCTTTAGTTACACCAGCTAGTTAAAATCATTTTTTGAAAGTACCAAGGCTGAAGAGGAAAGATCCTTACTAACCGAGGGCTTTTAGATGCCTCACTATCCCATTATATTTACATCTGGAGGAACTGTATGTCAAAAACATTATACATTTTAAACTGTTATATTTCTATAATGTCAACTTTTCTAATGAGAACCATTTCTGTATTTCTCTTACGTCTATAAAATTAACATAAGTTGATAATAAGCTTGAAAGCTTTTGACTTCTTACATGACACTTTCAGATGACTTTTGTCCTAGTGATGTGGGTTGCCATACAGACAGGTTGCTCTATGGATGATGACAGTTTGATATAGGGATGTAGATAGGAGTTCTGTAACTGGCCAATCAATATAGGCACAGTGGACTAAGGGTTTCCTCTCCTTTGGAGTCTGTGCAAAATCAGGCAAAAGTAGCCTGAAGTGATTCCAAGGTGTTTTGAATATTATTAACATGTCATTTGTGTTTGTTTGCTGCCCTTGAGTAGGGAAACAAAGTTAACCATGGGTAAGGCCACTCAGACCAAACCAAATGATGGGTAAAGTGACATCACTTTCTTGGGAACTGCAGGGCAACAACCACCCAAATAAATGACACCCCCCCCACTTCCTTAGTAACTAATCAAGATAAAAAAGTATTCCTGGAAAATCTCTGGGATTTTTCCACTTTCAAGTTTTTCCATTGCCAGGATTTACAGCCTTTCTATCACCATGGCCATTCCTCTGGCTTCCTCCCTCTCAATGAAGTTTGTTCCCTCACCATGGAGATTGTCTAAGTCATTAATTCTTTGGAAAAAGACAATACTTTGGACACCACCCACATCACTAGTTTATGCACAATAAAATATTTTTTAAAATATGCCATACCATTGTCTTCCTACCACTTTGTAGGCACTCATCATTTGTAGAACTAAGAACCCTCCATGAGCCATATACAATCTTCTGGTATCTATGATGGGTCAAGAGTGGCAATTTATGCAGGTGACGAAATGAGGAGGGAAAAAAATTGCTCAAAAAGGCAAAACCAAAATTAATGGTTCTCCTGTCCCTTGATTTCAGAAATGAAACTAAACAGAACACCCAGAATACACCATAAAAATTTCTAGGAAGCTTCTGAAGACCTACAAGAACTACTTAGCCAACAAGCTAGAGAAGAGCTTTACTAGATAAGAGCTTTTAGATAATCTGCTTTACTGGTGTATACTTATTTTTAACCAGTGGTTTTCAATGTGCATGTTTATAATTTTTTCTATTGAAGAAATTTCAATTAAATTGTATTCTATTTAATTTAATTCTATTAAATTTCTATTTAATTTAATTCTATTAAATTTCTATTAAAAGAAAATCCATATTCTCTTAAAGAGAACTTCCGTTGGCTGGTTCTCTCTATGTATATAGGAACAGGCTTGTTCCTACTAGATAATTCTCTGTGCCTCCCATCTCTTCCAAGAAATTTCTCTGAAAAAAGGGAATGAAGATGTTGGCCCTGCTCTCCCCCACTCCCATTGGTTTCTCTTAGTCTCATTTATTATTATTATAAAGGCAGGTAGGTGGCCAGTAGATAAAGCATGAGTTAGAAAGATCTAAATTCAAATCCAGCCTCAGGGAAGAGGTTCAATAAGGCATAAGACAAGGCAAGTCATTGAACTTATGTCTGCCTCATCTGTAGATCAGGAAGAGTAATAACACCTACCTCAGGCTTATTCCATGGAGAAAGAGACAAACCACTTTGCCAACCTAAAAGTGCCTTAGAAATGCTAGTTATTATTGTCATTTCTATTGATGAGTCTATTCTGAATGTCCCGGCTATTCCCAGCCACTCAGACTTTGCTCACGCTGCCCCCCATGACAGCATTGCCTTTTTCTCCATTGCTTTGCCTTTTAGAATTCTTAGCCATCCTTTAAACTCAATTCAGATGCTACCTCCTCTGTGAAGCCTTCCTTATCTCCCTGGTAACAGATCACCCTTTCTCCTTAGACCCCAAAGAGCACTTTGTTTCATGCCTCTGATGTATGTGACATTTGGGGTTCTGTCCTATACTTCTCTGGGTGTGTAGGGAGGGTGGTGCCTTGGTTGTTCAGGGACTGCAAAGAGGTGTTGTGGAGAGGGAAGCCATGAGGCAAAGGCAGCTCCCCCAGTCCCTCTCAGTCTTGCCCTCACAGAATACCCCTGGAACAGAGCTGCCATCCTAAGAGTGGAAAGGAGTTGAATGGACCTTTTTCATTCCAAGTCAGAAAGCAAACTGAACCAACAGAGAGGCAGCCTGAGGCAGAAACAATGAAGTTAAAAGACCAGCGATTTCAGCCTGAGGGTGTCTGCTGGCTCCTTGGTTGGTTACAGCCTGTCTAGCCTTTGGGGCTCTGACTCCAAGAACTGAACTTTCCCAAAGCAGGAAGAGGCAGCAAAGTCCCTCCAAAGGGGCACAAGTCATAGCCTGCAACAGAGGAGCAGAGGGAGCCTCAGAAAGCTGAGCAGCCCTGTGAATAAAGCATCCTTCTCTGAGACATCCTCAGAAGAGAGCAGGGACATTTCACAGACCAATCAGCAGTTCCAGAGGCACCATTTGTCCTTGCCATGTGTGTTCCATCCAGGAAGGCTCCTCTTGTATCTTCTCTGCCCATGCACATGCCTTCCTTCTATCCTCTGCATTCACACTCCTGTTGAGATCCTCTTTCCCATTGGGAGTCTGGTTACCTGTAGAAAAATGCCCCTGGTGTGACTCTCAAGTCACTAATTTTGCTATATTGTTGAATTAGATGTCTTTTGCTTGGAGCCTAAATTCCCTCTGATTGGCTGGTAAAAGAAACACAATAAAGGATCATGAACTCTGGTTTTGAGGGACTATGGACCCACACTCACCCTATGAATCAAACCTGGGACCAATAGGCATGGGAGTTCAAATGAGAAGGAGAGCTGAAGGTACTACATATGAATGTACCAACCAGATTGTGGTCTCCATAAAGGCAAGAAGCACTGATAGTGCCAGTGACATGGTATAAACAGTAGACACCTTCTAGACCTTACTGAATTGGAGTTTAACAACCCCAGAGTTAAGAGAGGCACAGCAATGTTGACAAGGAATAAGGCTGGAAAAGCTTCAAAGACATGATCTTCAGGTCCCTTTGTGCTGGAACATCCTATGAGCCTGTGCCCTAGGGGAAAAGGAAAGCCTCATTGCTTGAGCCACTAAAGATGAGCTAGTCCAGAGACTCAAGAGAGTAACCTCAGGGATTAAAGCCTGTTCTGACCTCTAGGGATTGGCCAGGTTAATAGGAATAACCTGATTTATAACTTGGAAATCTTCAAGCTGGGGTCTCTCATCTCACATAGGTGTAACCCCTGAGGTAAGGCAAGAAGGGAGAGCAGCCAGCAAAAGAGTCCTCTACTGTACCCAGAAAGCCCAAATCATCTTAGTCCAGTCATAGCTGCCAGAGGCTCATTCCACCTCTGTTCTCAAGACTAAAGCAGGAACTTCTGGGGTTTTTGTTCATGAAATTCCTTTTCTTTCCATTCAAGAAACTGCAACCTGTACTTTGTGTGTGTGGTTTTTTTTTTTTTTACCTCTTACATCTAGTTTCATTCATTTAATTTCTTTTTTTAAAAGGAGGTTTTTTTTAAAAAGAGGTAAGTCATATTTTTGTAATTCATATAAAAATCTTAATTTTTTTCTGAGTATTCTAAACTGATTTAATTCTTTATCCTAGGGCAGTATTCGTGAAGTATTGGCATAAGTGCTGAGCTGGCATGGGGAGGAGGAATGGGGGGGAGCTGCTCTGTTCCCCCTCTTCCTAGCACCCAAGGACATTTTTTTGCATGCCCAGCCCCTCTGTCCAGCCACCCAAAGTGAGCATTTCCTCCCTCTACTCTCTGGGATGATATGGGGGCTCACAGATAGGTGGAAGTGGTAGTTTGGGCATGCAAACTCGAAACCTTCACCAAAGCTGGCCTTGGGCATCTGTGGAGGGGAAAATATATTCTCACCCTAGGTGAAATGCAGGAATAATAACCGCAATCTGATTTATTTTCAGCAGGGTCTCTGAAGGGGAAAACATCCAATCAATTTTAATTTTTAAAAATCTATCCATTCAGCAAAATACAAATAGCCATCCTCAGCATTTGGTAACTGGTTCTTCGATCTTCACCAGGTGTTTTGGCAACTTGAGTCTCAGTCTTTGTATATCTTGCTTTAGAAAAATGTTTCCCAGGGGCAGCTTGGTGGTACACTGGACAGAGAGTCAGGCTCAGAGTTGAAAGGACCTGGGTTCAAATCTAGCCTCAGATACTTCCTTTCTATGTGACCCTGAGCAAGTGACTTACCCTAATTTGCCTAGCTTTACCCTTCTGTCTTAGAGTTGTTACTAGGATAGAAAGTAAGGGTTATTTTTTAAAATGCTTCCTCTATGTTGGTGCTACCAAATCACACAATGAGCCCCTTTTTCTAAATTTCATGACACAGGTTGACTTAAGAGAAGTATCCATACATAGACATCAATAAAGGAGAATTCTTCTCTTGTCTCTAGGGGGAGGAATGGCTTTGTGCCCTACTGGCTGAGGGTGGCACATCCTTCAATTCAACTCAACAAATATTCATAAGCACCTAGTGCTGGCAGAGGAATATATTAGATGAGCCCAGAAAGAGAGGTGCAAAGCTTAAGAAAGACACTGGTCCTGGTCCTGGTCTCCTTGGAATTTATACTTTAGTAGAGGGATAAGATATGTCAATCTGTGCCTTAACATGCAATAACAGAAAATAAGTGTATTATGAAAGAGCTTTATGAGCTCCACAGGGCTGTCCGTAATAACTGGGGGATCAAAGTGGCTTCAAGGAGGAGGGGGAATTTAAATTGAGTTTTAAAGCATAAGAAGAAACACAATAGGCAAGGAGAAAATTCTTGGTGAGGAAAGCCATGGATACGAGAAAGCATATCACATGCTTGGGTATCTGAATGGTTCATGTGACTGAGAAAGGGCAAAAAGGTAAGGAGCTCCAGTTTGTCGGGGACCTCAAATGTCAGGCAAATTTCTAGTTTTTCTCTGTAGGGACTAGGGAGCCATTGCATATGGTGGAGCAGAATAATGGTATCACCAATCTAAGTAAGATCACGCTGAGGCAGCAGGAAGGCTGCTTGGAAGGGAGCAGAGAGTAGAGGAGGATGACCTGCTTTGAGGTTGCTACAGGAATTCAAGCAGGCAGCCAGTGAGGAGGGCCAGTGGGAGCAATGGGGAGAATGGGAAGGACAGAAGTGAGATAAGGTTCAGAGGAAGAACAAGCAGGATTTGTATCCCAGCAAAGTTGGGAGGAAATAACAAGATTTCAACAGATCCTGCTACTGGCTCCTCTTCCCATTTATCTAGCCCCTGAGCCAATCATTCCATTGAACTAGAAGCTCTAGCACCATGTTTTCTGGTGAATCTGCCTGTTGTGTGTAGTACTACCTTAGTCTCCTTAGGTACCCAAGCCTGCATGCCAACCTCAACACCATGGACCATGGACCTCAGGAAGAGACACCTCTTAGCCTGGAGGCAATTTGCTGTTTTTAAACAAGAAATTGAGAGACAAGGATGTTTTAGAAAAGAAAACATGCTCTTTAGCAAGGAAACCTCAAAGAACCACAGAAATATTAGAATTGAAAAGAACCTTAGAGGTCATTTCATCCAACCTCCACTTTATATTTTATATATATACATATACATATATATAAAACTTATTTTTAAAAATATATTTTAAAATTATAATAAAAATAATTATATTTATAATTATATATAATTTAAATATATAATTTATTTTCAAATATATATTTTATATAATTTATTATATATAATTTATTTTTAGAATATATATTTAAATTTTAATTAAATTTTAATTGTAATGAAAAATATTTTTATAATTATATTTTCTCTAATATATATATATGTATATATATATATGCATGTATGTGAGGAAACTCAGATCCAAACAATTAACTATGACTTCTACAAGATTATTAATCAGAAGACCTGGCACTAGACTCCAAGTTCTCTATCCCAAGGTCAAGTGCTTCTCTCACTCCACCACCCTTTCTTCATTCACACTAAAACATCCCTTCCACAACATATTCCTCTTATTTAGAGTCAAAGTACTTTGATCCTGAGCCTGGCCACTTACTACCTCTGTGACCTTATGCAAGTCACTCCATCTCAGGTTCAGTTTCCTCATTTAGAAGATGAAGGGGTTGTGTTTGATGACTTCTAAGGTCTTTTCCAGTTGTAATCAGATCCT
Source organism: Gracilinanus agilis (assembly GCF_016433145.1). NCBI lineage: Eukaryota > Metazoa > Chordata > Mammalia > Didelphimorphia > Didelphidae > Gracilinanus > Gracilinanus agilis. The sequence continues at coordinate 473,225,578 of NC_058133.1, forward strand.
TTATAACCTATAGTGGCCCTGATCAGTCCTTTATGATCTATGGATTACTATACTATTACTATACTATTACTATAAAGAGCTAAAAAGCCACCCAGGATACTTTCACTTCCTCTTAAAGAGTTTGGCAGACATCTATAAAAACAGGGAAGTGGCTAGCATGCTAGTCATGGAATCAGGAAGACTTGGGTTCAAATTTTGCCCAACATTTACTTGCTGTGTGGCCCCTACCTCACAGGGTTGTCAAGAAGATCAAATGAGACAGTGCTTGGCGTGTAGTAAGAGTTCTATAAATGTTAGCTATTATTATTAACAAAAGAATAGGGTGCCACAAACCGAAATGCCCAAAATATGGTGAAGAGAGACAGAGACAGAGAAAGAAAGACAGGGAGAGACAAAGAGTGAGGAACCTCATTCTGTAACATGTTGTATTTGAAGTGTGCACATGACAACCAGATGATGATGTTTTGGAAAAATCTAGAAGTGTGCAAATGGGTATAAGCAACTTTTTCAAGAAAGTCTTCATTGAAGGAGAGAAGAGAGATGAGATGATGGCCAGTTGGACCAGAATCCTCAAAGAAAGAGTTTTTTAAGAATTAGGTCTGGAACTTATATGGGATGTCAAGGCTTCTGATAAAGTCTCAGTCATTTCCATAGACATAGTCAAAGCGATAGGATTAAATGATATTTTCAAGAGAAAATAAGGAAACAGAGAAGTGGTCAGAGAACAGACCTTTAAGGAATAGCCTGCTGCAAAGGATAGAGGAGTGGTTAAAAAGGATAAAGCAAAAGAATGCATTAACTATGATCATTATAACTAACATTTATATATGACTTTCTATGTGCTAGGCATTTTATGATTATTATCTCATTTCATCCTCACAGCAGTTTCTCAAGGTAGTATTTTTATTGTTCCCATTTTATAGTTGAGGAAATTGAGGCAAACAGGATTAAATAACTTGCCTGGGGTTGGACAGTGAATAAATGTCAGAGGCTGGATTTGAACTCAGTTTTTCCTGATTGGAGGCATGTCACACTAGCTGCCTTGGTAATAAAGCCAAATAAGTATATCCAATATATAAAGAAGGAGGGAAATGAAAGCAATAGAGAATTCAAAAGGGATGCAAACTAAAAAAAAGGCCATATTATCTGAAAGTGAGAGGTCACTGGGGAGCACCCCTTGAGGGGCTGTTTTCAGTTGAATGATGGGGATAGAAACTTGATACTGGGGGTTGAGGAGAAGGTGAATTTATGAAGAAGTGGAGGCATTTGATGTTTACAAGAAATTTAGCAATAAGAAAAAACTGAGAATGGTAGTTTGATAAGATTAAGCAAACTTGTTTTTTGTTTGTTTATTTTTTAGTTTTATTGGGAAACCCAGACCATATTATCTACACACAGAGAGAAAGGAGATTGATAGTGCATGAAAGAGAGAATTTTGCTGTAATAATGTCCTGAAGGAGGGAGTAGATAATGGGTTCAAAGGCAAAGGGAGAAAAATTAGACCTTGTTAGGAGAACAGATGCCTCATATTCTGCAAAAAGAGGGAAGTAGAAGAAAATGGGGTGTTGATACTGAAAAGTTTTAGGAAAGAAAGAGTGAACTTGCCTGAAGAGTAAGTTGATGTCTCATGTCCTCAAACTTCCTAGTGAAAGAGGGAGAGGAATTTGAGTTAGAAGGGACCCCAATGGCTATCTTGTACCACCTTTTCAATCCTCACTATAACCCACCCAACAAGTGGCAAAATCATCTTTTGTAAGAATGAGATTTAGAGGGAGAGAAGAAGTAAGAGTTGATGCTATGGGGAATAACACAGGAAATGAATGAAGCAGAGCAGAAGGACTGTCAAGAAACAGGGGTCATAACAGAAACTTTTAATTGTTGAAATCATCAAGTTTTTGTGATTTTTTTCCACTGATACTTAGAAGTGAAGCAGTGAAATCAGATATTAAGAGTTATACAGAAATACATAATTATAGATGATTAATAGTGAAGGTGAAGATTGTAAGGGGGGTGGATTGTAGAAACAAGCGAAATCTTAAACTGGTCAACCATGTAATCAAATAAAGACAAAATCATATGGAATGAGTTGGTTTGGGACAACAGAGATATGCCAAAGGACTACCTAAATCTTTTTCTACTTCTTTGGTTCAAGAATTCAGGAACCTTGTTATCTGTGGTCAAAATTCAATATTCCTTTTTCCTCACTTTGCCATGACCTTAAGCTTTGCCTCCCCCTTTCTTCTCCTTCCCTTAAACAAGATGATTGTGTTGTATTTGGGTAACCAAAAGCCCTAATGCCCCTAGCTCAATAGGACTTGGGGAAAGGATCAAGCAGCAGATGTACCGTTTAACAAAAATCCTTCAAAGAGGTACTTAGGAAAGGAAATTTATTTCCTTAAGAACAGACGTGGAATAAAGAGGACACACAGCATCAGTGATGGAATATAGAGGATGAGAAGCAGGGCAAGATTCCAACTACGAGCTATCCAAATTTCTAATTCATTTTTAATTATAGGTATTTCTCTTGGTTGCTTGCAGAATTTGTTGCTTGTCATTAGAATTGTGAAATTTTACCTCTATGTATCTTGGAATTTGAAGTCCAGGACTATTGTAGAGATGACCTATGGATTCTTTCTATTGGTGTTATGTTTTCTATATTCAAAAATTCTGGGCAGTTTTCTTATATTATTTCTTGCATAATGGTGTTAGGTGTTTTTGACTTTTCATGTTCTTTAAGGTAACCAATAATCCTTAAGTTATCTCTTCAAATTTTGTCTTCAGGATTAATGTATTTTACTTGTATGTAGATCATGTATCAAATATATTGATTGCATAATGTTATTGGGTTTTGCTTCTCTTTTTTCCATATTACCTTTTCCTCCAGGATGTTTGTATTCCTAATCTATTATTCTCTCTTTCACTTCTTGGCAGAGACTTACCTCTATAGATTCAGGTTTACAAATATAAGTTTCAGAGTCACTGACATAAAACTAGTTGAAGTCAAAGGACAGAATAGATTTTTCAATGGAGAGAGAATATAGAGAGAAGAAAACTATGTCAGCCTTGAGGAATACCTTCCTTCAGAAGTCTATAAAGGATATAGGAGTAGTTAGGAAATTAGGAGAACTAAGAGAATGATGGCTATGAAGTCAAGACTTGGAGAATCAACATGGAGCAGAGGTCAGAGGATCTGGGTTCACATCTGCTACTTGCTACCTATGTAACCTTGGGCAAATGACTTATCTAACCTCTTTGATACTAATTTCCTCCTCTTTAAAATGAGGAAATTGGACTAGTACAGGGGTCAGCAACGTATGGCTCCTGAGCCATATCTGGCTCTTTCTGCAGGAGCCATAAAGTCAATTTTTTTCAGGCACTGTTACAGGAGCGCACTGTGAGCACTGTATGGCTCTCATGAAATTACATTTTAAAAAATGTGGTGTTTATGGCTCTCACGGCCAAAAAGGTTGCTGACCCCTGATCTAGAAGATCTCCAGCTCCCTTTAAGCTCTAAATCAGTGATTCCTGAAGTGGGCGCTACTGCCCCCTGGTGGGTGCTGCAGTGATCCAGGGAGGCGGTGATGGCCACACTTTTTTTGTATTACATTCTATTCTGAGTTCTATAAAAGTTTCATAATTTCCAGGGGACGCTAAGTAATATTTTTTTCTGGAAAGAGGGCAGTAGGCCAAAAAAGTTTGGGAACCACTGCTTTAAATGTAGGCTTCTCTGAACTTTAATAAAATGAAATGCCCTAAACTAGTTATAGGTAAACTACAGCCTGCAGGCCAGATACGGGCCCCCTTAAATGCTCCATCCAGCCACGCAACATTATTCCTAACTGACAAATCTAATGAGTAGGTTACAATACAATGAAATTTTGAAAGAGTTGCCTTAGAAACAGACTGACAAATGAGCATTTCCTTTCCTTTGGTCCCCTCTTTAAAAAGTTTGCCCATCACTGGTCTAAACCATTCTCTATATATCATGTAAACAGGATTATTACCTTCCCTTTCTAGGAGAACAAGATGAAGCTGGGCTATACCTAACAACTAAGTCTTTAATTGACATTAGAATGAACAAACTTTTGTGCTACTTCCCTTTAGGATGTCTATTGTCAAATGGATTTGAATTAAATGGACTATGAATTGGACATGGCGTGGTCATTCCTATGTTCTTATATTCTCTCAAAATACAAAGAGGTCACAGGTTGAAGGATCTTGAGAACTACTTTTAGAATCATAGATAGCTTCTGTCCTACTTCATCATTGAGCTAACCTGCCCTCCAAAGTATCTTTGTCTTGATTTCTTTAACTCTTATTTCAGATCCAAGTGGGATGAAGACAAATTTGGTTCTAACAGTGAATGATCCACTCTGAACAATGGACAAAGGTCAGCCCTCTCTAATTATTCTGATAGATGTGTTCAAAGTTTGAGTTCATCTCAATGCTTTCATCTTAAATAATATGACTAAGATGATGGCATGAGCATGTGCGTTTTCTTTGCCATGAAAGTATCTACATGATAATATCTAATTATATCCTGAAAAGAAGCACCCGAAATGCCTAAAACATTCCATTCCTCACTCAAATGAAAGAGGATCATTGGCATAGAAAATAAAAAAATAACTGGTCTGGTACAACAACACAGGAAAATGTCTACAACCCCAATAAGGAAGGCTTGAAGGGTACTTGATCCTATGATTCAAAAGTCTACATGGTTTCATTTCCCTTCAAGATCGGTTTATAAATATCACAAGGGAATAAATCTCACTCTTTTATAACCCAACTTAATCACCTACAAGTTAGACATGTTCTTTGGTTTTTCCCCAAAATTAAATCCACCCTCAAAGAATGAAAATACTTCAACATTAATGATATTTCAGAGCAATCCTGGATGCTTAGGAGGCAATAAAAGTTGTGGGTAATGGCAGCATCATTGGAATAAGGAACGATTTACTTAGTATCTCCTTTATGCCAGCCACAATGCTAAGAGCTTCACAAATTTTATCTCACTTGATTCTCACAATAACCCTACAAAGAAAGTGCTTTTATTTTCTCCATTTTACAACTGAGGAAACTGAGTTAGACAAAGATTAGGTGACTTGGCCAAGGTCACATAGCTAGAAAGTTTCTGAGCCCTAATTTGAATTCAGACATTCCTGATGTCAGGCCCAATGCTCTATCCATTCCACCATTTAGGTGTCTCAAAATATAAAGTTTCATCATAAAGATTCTCAAGGTGACTACTTTGAAGGGGTAAATTTAATCTGGTGAGCTTGTTTAAAAATCAACCTCATTGCAATTTTACCTTATACATGTAGACTGAACCATTTCTGGACAAAAATGAGGCAAAATTTGTGGTTTACTTCCTTGATTCCTCTCTTTGCCTCCCTTTCCTGCTTTCTGTCCTGGTGACTATTTCCTTAGTCTTGTGCCTCCCTCTTCCCCCATATCCTAGTGTTTGACATGCTTCCTCTTATGGAAATGAGTTGAAAAGACTGGGGGTATATATGAAAAGACATTTAGTGAGGGTCATCATCATACAATGGCAAATGGGTGTCTTGGCTCTATTCCACATGACTCCATAATACCAAGAATTCGTCTTACATTAGGACCCTATCCAGTGGGGATCAGGAATGTTGTGTGACCTGCCTGATACAGTGCTGGGCCTGGAATTAGGGTGACCTCAGATACCAGCTATGTGACCTTGGAGACACAGGTAGGCATCAAGAAAGAAATCAGTATGATTGGACTGTCTTTCTTTTTTCATGTATGTTTCTCTAGTGCTTGGCAAAGCCTGGCACGTAACAGGCACTTAAATGTTTATTGACTGACTTAAAGAACATTGTACCAACATAGCCTTTGTGTAAAATTAAAATCAGTCCATCTGTAAGTTAAGTGCAGAAGAGTGAATGAATATCAGTGAAGTAATTCAATGAAAAAGAACTCCAAATTCATGAGTGGAGAATTACTGTACAAGCCAAGCCTCCTCTTTTGAGTGGCTATCCTTTGGTATTCACAGGAGTATATGTCTGTTCGTGTTTGTCCTTTCCATGACTTTCTGTTCTGGCTTAAGTTTTTTGGATTAAATATTTCTGATTGATTCCTTCAGTCAACATTGTAGTGGTTGGGACTTATGAAGAGGAAGGGGATAATACCCTCCTTCCCCAAACACTTAAATCTTCCATTTTCATTGCAGCTATGAAGAATGTGAAAGAAAAGGGAAACCAAACACTTGTCACTGAATTAATCTTCCTGGGGTTTTCCAACCATCCCCAATTACAGGCATTGTTCTTCATGATATTTTTACTTGTATATCTGGTAACACTTCTGGGTAACCTTCTCATATTAACAGCAATCAGAATCAATCCTGCTCTTCACACTCCAATGTATTATTTCCTCAGCAACTTGTCCTTCCTGGACATCTGCTACACCTCCACCACTGTCCCCATCATGCTGGTGAACTTCTTCAGAGAGAAGAAGACCATTACCTATGAAGGTTGCCTGTCCCAGCTCTTCTTCCTCGTTACTTTTGCAGGCTCTGAGTGTGTTCTGTTGGCTGCCATGGCTTATGATAGATTTGTAGCCATTTGTCATCCATTACGCTACCCAGTTCTCATGAGCAAGAAGGTCTGTTCCTACTTGGTGGCTGGGTCCTGGTTGTGTGGTTTAGTGAATTCAATGACACACACAGGACTCACAGCAATACTTACTTTTTGTGGTCCTAATCAAATCAGCCATTTTCTCTGTGACATCCCCCTATTCCTGAAGCTCTCTTGCTCAGACACTTCAGTCAATGAGATTGCACTCTATGTGGCCAGTGCCACCATTGGTCTGAGCCCCTGCCTGTTCACTGCTGTGTCCTATATGCTCATTATCTCTGCCATCCTGAAGATCCAGTCCGCTCAAGGGAGACACAAAGCCTTCTCCACCTGTGCCTCTCACCTCACTGTGGTGATCATCTACTATGGAACTGGAAACTTCAACTATGACCAGCCCAGCTCAGGCTACTCTCTGGATGTGGACATACTAATTTCTGTCCTCTTCTGTATTGTTACCCCTATGCTAAATCCTCTCATCTACAGCCTGAGAAACAAGGAAGTCAAAGTTGCCTTGAGGAAACTATGTGAAGGGTACATTTTATCCAGAGATTCATTTGTTCAAATAAGTCTTTAACCTGGGGTCCATGAACTTGATTTAAGAAAATATTTATTAATTGTGTTTTTGATATAATTGGTTTTCTTTGTAATCCTGTATATTATATGTATTTAAAAACATTATTTTCCCCCAGAAAATTGTCCTTTCTATTACCTCCATTCTCTCATTTTTATTTTCAATGTCTAGGTATCTACTATTTGCTTCCTTACTGCCTATAAACATGCCCATTTCTCATTACCTGCAAAAATGTCTTCCAAAGCCTCATAGCTGTCACCTCCTATTTCTCCTCCATTTTGTGGTTAAACTCTTTAAAAAGGCCTTCTAAAATTAATGCCTCCTTTTCCTTTCCTCTCATTCTCTCTAAATTTTCTGGAATCTCATGTCTGACCTTGTCATTTGGCTGAAACTGCTCTCTCCAAAGTTATCAAAGATCCTCAAATAGCTAAATCTAAAAGCCTTTCTTAATCCTTATATTCAGCCTTTGACACCATTCATCATTCTCTTCTCCTGGGTATATCCTTCTTTCTAGGTTTTCCTGACCCTATTCTCTCATAGTTCTCCTCCTACCTATATGATCATTGGTTCTCAGTTTCCTTCAGTTGATCTTTATTTAGGTTACATCCACTATTATTAGGTGCCCCACAGGGTTCTGTCCTGGACCCTCTTCCTTTTTCTCTAGACTACTTCTTTAGGTGATTATATCAACCTCTATGGATTCAGTTATCATCCCTCTGTTGCCTGCTGATACTTAAATATATTTTTCCAGTACTAAGTCTCTCTACTGACCTTTCTTCCCTTATCTCCAACTATCAATTGGGCAGCTTGAACTGGATGTCCCACAGATATCTTAAACTCAACACATCTAAACCTGAATTCATTATCTTTCCCCCTAAATCTTCCCTTCTCCCTAACCTCTCTATTATTGTTGAGGGTACCACTATCCTCCTGCTCTCCCAAGATCACAACTTAGGTGTTATCCCCTACAACTCATTCTCACTTCTCATATCTAATCTATTTCCACTGGTGATTTAGCCACCATAACATCTCTTGCATATGCTTTTCTCCTCTAACAATTACATCATCTGATATAATGAGATATCAGATCCATATCATCTTATGTCTGGTCTGCTAGCCTACTGATTGGTTAATCTCTCTCTCTACCACAGTTTTTCCTTCATTGAGATGTAAAAATGACATTCCTGAATCATAGGTCTGACAATCTTGCTCCTCAACTGAATAAATTCCAGTTGTCCCTAGTATTTCAAGTATCAAATGTTCTTATACTTGTGGTGGGCACGAGGGTCCCCGGTACACCCCAAATTCCTAGAGAAGCCACAGGTCAAAGATTATGTGAGGGATTCACCTTACAGGGCTGGCAGCTGAACAAACATCGGATCCTCTACCTCTAAGCTTTGGATATATTTACACTAGTCTTAAGATAAGGGTCTGAGCATGACGGGATACCTCGTGTTTACATCTCAGACACATTAGGTTCCTCCAGATAATTTACCCACTTTTATGATCCCTTCATTTCAAACATCACTTATGATTCCAAACATCCCCAAGATAATGTGATCAGGATGCCATCAAGGAAGTTTACTTATGCTATGCCCCTAGACCCACTTGTATGATCAGGATGTCATAAATGATATATGCTTATGGTTAAGCCCCCAAACCCAAAGGCACCTATTCTGTTACCTATTCTCCCCTGTTTGCCCCACTTGTTGGTTCTCTTTGTTCATCCTCCTCCCCATCCTCCCCTTCCAAGTCACTTAGACCCCATATCCTATATTTAGGATATAAAAATCCTGAACTTTTCTCTGTTCTAGGAGGCAGTTGGTCCTGCATGCTGCCTCCCAACCATTCAACCTAAATGAATCTCTCTTATCTTTAAAAGGTTTCTACTAGAATCTACCATTCTTGAAAGGGCACCCTCCCCAGACCAAGGGTCAATCTCCAGCACCCCACAACATCCTTATAGTCTAGTCCTTTATAACCTGTTCTTCCCCACCATTAGTCTTCTAATTTCTTATATTTTACCATATACTCTGTGATTCAGTGACACTGGTGGCCCTGTTGTTCCTTGAAAAAGACACTATCTTCTGACTCCAGGTATTTTCACTGGCTATCCCCCATGCCTGAGGAATATGCTCTTCTACCTCACTTCCACTTCCTGGGTTCCCTGCCTCCCTACATGCACCACCTGAAATCTTTTGTTGTTGGTGTTCTGCCATTTCAGCCATGTCCATCTCTTTGAGATCCCATTTAGGGTTTTCTTGGCAAAGATATTGGAGTAGTTTGCAATTTTCTTTTCCAGTTCATTTTATAGATGAGAAAAATAAGGCAAATAGGATTAAGTGACTTGCCCAGGGTCACACAAATGGTCAGTGGCTGAGGCCAAATTAGTACTTAGGTCTTACTGACTAGAAATCAGATGCTTTATCATAGCCACTTAGCTGCTCTGTCACCTAAAAACCTATCTTCTTTCTTTTCTTCTTTCTTCTTCTTCTTCTTCTTCTTCTTCTTCTTCTTCTTCTTCTTCTTCTTCTTCTTCTTCTTCTTCTTCTTCTTCTTCTTCTTCTTCT
>NC_058133.1:473238047-473330667 GCF_016433145.1 Gracilinanus agilis
ACTTCTTCTTCTTCTTCTTCTTCTTCTTCTTCTTCTTCTTCTTCTTCTTCTTCTTCTTCTTCTTCTTCTCTCTTACCTTCTTCTTCTTCTTCTTCTTCTCTCTTACCTTCTTCTTCTTCTTCTCTCTTACCTTCTGTCTTGGAGTCAATACTGTGTATTGGTTCCAAGGCAGAAGAGTGATAAGGGCTGGGCAATGGGGGTCAAGTGACTTGCCCAGGGTCACACAGCTGGGTAGTGTCTGAGGCCTTATTTGAACCTAGGACTTCCTATCTCTAGACCTGGCTCTCAATCCACTGAGCTACTCAAATGCCCCCCAAAACCTACCTTCTTTAAGAAGCCTTTTCCAATCTCCCTTAATTCTAGTGCTTTACCTATAATTATCCTATACACAGCTTTCGTGTATGTAACCTTTCATGTTGTCTCACTCATTAGACTATGTGCTCCTTGAGAACAGGGGACTGTTTTTCTTTGTATCCTTTGTTAAACTTTTCAAATGTGGCCTCAGACACTTGTTAACGGTGCGTACCCTTTTTCTGTATCCTTTATCTTTCCATTCTCAACACCTAGCAGAAGATTTATTATAAATGCTTAACAAAATGCATATTGACTCATGAGAAAGAGCATCCATAGGCTCCATCAGACTACTAAAGGGGTCTATGCCACAAAAAAGTTAAGAGCTCCTAGCCTAGGTCAATATATCTCTTCCTATATAAATGTTTCCTAAGGTAGAAATAACAAGGTTTGAAGAGGTTCATACCTAAAGAGTAGAGCAATAATCCATGTCCGAGCTGCAAATAGAATCTCTTTGAGAGCAAAGCCTGGGATTGGTTCAGGTCATTTTGGCCTTTCTGTTTATATCTCCAGACCTAAGCATAGTGCCTAGTACATAGTAAGTGATTAAAGAAAAGATATGTGATGTGATGTGTTTGGGGTAAGGGAAGAGAAGCTTCTAAATAATTAGAACTTTCTAAAAGTAGAATGAGCTAAGTAACTAAAATATACAATAACCTCTTTTAAATTCATTTTTTTAAAGTACCAAGATTGAAGGGGAAAGATCTTTACTAAATGGGGTCTTACAGATATCTAACACATTGTTCTGTGATATTTATATCTTGGGAACCATATGTCTAAAACATTACAGATTTCATATTGCTATATTTCTACAACATCAAATCTTCTAATGAGTACCATTTCTGTACTTCTTTTTAAGTCTGTGAATATTACATGTTGTTAATAAGCTTTCATGTTTTTGACTTCTTACATGATAATTTCAAATGATTTTTATCCCAAGATATATGCAATAAAATATCATTTTAAATATACCATTTAATTGTCTGCCACTTGGCAGGCATTATATCATCTATAGAACTAAAGACCCTTCCTGACCCAAGTACTATCTCATGGCATCAATGATGGGTCAAGAGTAGACAACAAGGAGATAGGTCAAAATGGGAGAAAGCAAATGAATATGTCTCATTAAAATGAGTAAGGTAGAAAAAGTATGAAGGAAGAAAGAAATGTATGGATGAAGGAAAAAATCATTTAGGAAGGACTTTCTATGTGTCACATATTGTGCTTCGTCCTGGGTAGAAATGTAAAAAGAGTGACAATTCTTGCCTTCAAGGAGCTTACATTCTTACAGGAGAAGACAACTATATAGGCAAATGGTAGCCAGGGAAAGAGAGTTGAAAAGGGATTGGGGTGGGAAGTGAGTAGTTATACGTTCCCCTGGCAGGGGATAAGATGACTTGGAGTAGACAGCTGGCTGACTAGATGAGTAGATATGGTATTGAGATGAAGCATGCCTAGTGTCTGAAGCCAGTAGATATAATGGGCTGAGGGCTAGTCTGAACTATAAATATTTTGCAGTGAAAGAAAATAAACCAAATAGTGGAAGAGATTTGCTTCCACTGAGATCTCAGAACAATAATGAGAAATCTCTTAATGGTTCAAAAGAAAAATAAAATGTCCAAAAGAAGATATTTGGATAGTAATTACGTTAGAAAAATCACAAAGACAAGCATAGACAACTAAAAACATAAAGTGAAGATTCAGAGAACAACAGAGGATTCTGCAAAGGAAAATAATGGATTTATAACTCATTAAAAACATAGAAGTAGAGGGGGCAGCTGGGTAGTTCAGTGGATTGAGAGCCAGGCCTAGAGACGGGAGGTCTTAGGTTCAAATCCTGCCTCAGACACTTCCCAGCTGTGTGGCCCTGGGCAAGTCACTTGACCACCATTGCCTACCCTTACCACTCTTCCACCTATGAGTCAATGCACAGAAGTTAAGGGTTTAAAATAAAAAATAAATAATAAATAAAAACATAGAAATAGAAATAGTTTGTTAGAAGAGAAAAAAGAAAGCATTTGAAATAGTACATGAATTTTAAGTCAAAATGACTGACCTTCAGGATAAGATACACACACACACACACATATACACACACATTATAGATTTCAAAAGACTTTAAAATAATTAAAGCCAGAATACCAATGTACTGAAAGAAATAATGCAAGAAATAACACAGATATGCTCATTGGTTCATCTAGCATCTATAGTAGTAGGATATACAATAAAAGAATTGTGTAGTTCTGCCAGAAATAGTATGTGGCCTTTTCCTGATCTCAAACTGTTGCTCATTGCACTACAAATTAGTATTATAATCAGAACTTGACAGCATTCCAATCTTTACATCAAGTCACTTAAATTTTTAAAAAAATTTTACTAGTGGGCAGAGTTGAGCTGAGATGATAGAATAAGGCAGAAACTCCCTGATCTATCCAAAATTCACCAACTTAAAGCTATAAAAATATAGCTTTCAAGCTGAATTCAAGATGAATTTTGGAACAGTGGAGCCAATAAAAGGCTGCTCAAGGTAAATGAGAGGATCAGCAAGAAAAAATCAGACTCACTAGATAAGAGGGGATCACAGTTTAGTGTAGGTAGTATCTGGACAAGTCAGCAGCAAGACCCAGAAAGAGAGCAGCTAGGATCCCTGCAACTTCAATGTAAGCCACAGGCCAATAAGCACCTATTCCCCAATACCCCTAGCACAAGAAGATTGACACAGTGCCCCCTCTACCCCAGGAGCAGAGTCCAACTTTAGCATAAAATTAAAACTCATGAAATAGGTTAGAAAATGAACAAAAAGAAAAAAAGGATCTGACCATACAAAGATTCCATGTGACAGGGAAGATCAAAACACACAACTCAGAAGAGGATACTAATGTCAAAACAACTACATGGGTAACCTGAAATAAATATTTGAAATGGCATCAAGTTAAAAAAGAACTTTTGGAGGAAATCAAATAAGAGAGGTAGAAAGAAATCAAATAAAAGAGGTATGACAAAAATTGGGGAAAGGAGGGAGAGTGATGCAAGAGAATTATGAAAAAAGTCAACAGCTTGGTAAAGAAATCACACAAAAAGGAAAAGATCAACAAAAATTCACTGAAAAAATAACTTCTTAAATGGCAGAATTGACTGAATGGAAAAGAAGGTACAAAAATTCACTAAAGAAAGCACCTCTTTAAAAAGGAGAATTAGCCAAATGGAAAAGGAAGTACAAAAACTCCTTAAAAATAAGAATTGGAGAAGTGGAAGCTAATGATTCCATGAGACAAGAAAACATAAAACAAAATTTTTGAAAATGAAAAAATGGAAAAAATGTGAAATATCTCATCGGAAAAACAACAGACCTAGAAAATAATATCCAGGAAGGATAGCTTAAGAATTATTAGACTACTTGAAAGCCATGATCAAAAAAAAACCCCTAAATATCATCTTTCAAGAATCTGTCAAAGAAAACTGATATTCTAGAACCAAAGGGTAAAATAGAAATGGAAATAATCCAATAATTACCTCTTGAAAGTGTTATAAGGAAAGAGCAAAAGCAGGAACTGCTGCCAAAGCAGAGACAAGAAAGATTCCAGAACTCTAGGAGGGTGACAGTGTGAGCTTCTTCTGAGAGCAGTTGACCTCTGGAGGAGGTTGAGAGAGTGTGTCTGAGCTCCTCAGATGGACTGAGTGAGTTTGTCCATTTCTCCCTTTTCTCATGGCTGTCATCCTGGTACAACTGAGTTCCTGTGACCCTGAGTTCCTGTTTGTGTGCCCAGTTACTGCTGATTGACTGAGACTCTTACAGAGCTGTTGAAGCCAACTGTCAGTGAGATCCTTCCCTCTGATCCCTGTTCCAGTTTGCCCTCCAACCTTTTCCAACTCTAGTTATCATCTAAGGGGAGGGGTAGAATTTGTTTAGTGAGGTGTTATGGGAGCTTGGACTTTTAGGTAGAGAGTATTACTAGAGTAGATAACAACTTTAAGAAGACATCTACTGGATTTTGGTGTGAGGTTTACTTATAGTATTTAGTCATATTGTCCCAATTCCCTTTCCTTCCTTCCCTTCCTTTGAATAAACACTGTTTGATATCATTTTGGGTATCCTGCTAAATTTCTCTTGTTGACTTTCCCAAACCAGTGTTACTTCTGATAACTGGAGCTAAGAAACTATCTGTGATCCCTATACCACTTAGTATCTAATTTGGGTACTTTATTTCAAAAGATATCCCCAAATGAATATAACCAGGAATATTATAGCTAAATTCCAGAGATCCCAGGTCAAGGAGAAAATACTGCAAGCAGCTAGAAAGAAACAATTCGAATATCATGGAGTCACAGTCAGGATAACATAACATTTATCTGCTTCTACATTAAAGGTTTGAAGGGGTTGGACTATAATATTCTGGAATGTAAAGGGGCTAAGATTACAACTAAAAAATCACCTACCTACTGAAACTAAGAATAATCCTTCAGGGAAGGAAATAGATATTTAATTAAATAAAAGACTTTCAAGCATTCCTGATGAAAAGACCAAACCTGAACAGAAAATTTGATGCTCAAATACAAGACTAAAGAGATATATAAAAGATAAATAGGAAAAGAAAAAAAAGAGATTCAGTAAGGTTAAACTGTTTACATTCTTATACAGGAAGATGATACTTATAACTCCTAAGAACTTTGTCATTGTTAGGGCAGTTAAAAGGAGTATACATATAGAGAATGCTCAGGAATAAGTTGGGTACCATCTCATTCATGGCGGGATGGTATCCAAAAAACAAAATAAACAGTTAAGAACAAATTGAAGAGGAAAGGGAGAGGTAGAATGGAGAGGCACAAAAGAGCTATTATAGTGGAGAGGAAGGGGAGAGGGCTTGGCCGATAATGTTTGGACCTTACTCTCACCAGAATTGGCTCCACAAGGAAATGACATACACACTCATTTGGGTATAGAAATCTATCTTACCCTATAAAGAGGTAGGAGGGGAGAGGGATGAGAAAAAGGGAAGGGCTGATAGAAAGGAGGGCAAATTAGGGGAGGCAATAAGCTGCATGAATATTTACCAAGTCAGAAGTAGATGAATATTTACCAAAATATAAATTGCCTAGATTAATAGAAAAGGAAATAGAATACTCAAATAACATCATCTTAGAAAAATTAATTGAACAAGCACCAAATAGATCATAAGTAAATTTTATGAAATATTTAAAGAACAATTAATTCCCATACTATATAAACTATATGGAAAAATAGGCAAAGAAGGAGTCCTACCAATTTCCTTTTATAATACAAATATTTTGTTGGTACCCAAACAAGGAAGAATGAAAACAGAAAAATAAAACTATATACCAATCTCCCTAATGAATATTGATACAAAAAATTTTAATAGAGCAATAACAAGGAGAATACAGCAATATATCACAAGTATCATACACTATCACTAGTTATGATTTATACCAGGAATGCAGGACTGGTTCAATATTAGGAAAACTAACAGCATAAATGACCATACCATATGATTGTCTCAATAGATGCAGAAAAAGCCTTTGACAAGATACATTACCTCTTCCTGTTTAAAAAAAACACACATTAGAAAGCATAGGAATAAATGGAACTTTCCTCAGAATGATAAGTAGTACCTATCTAAAACCATCAGCAAGCATTATCTGTAATGGGGATAACCTAGAAGCCTTCCCAATAAAATCAGAGGTGAAGCAAGGATGTCCATTATCACCACTATTACAGTAGGACCTTGTTTTATGAGAACTCAACATGTACAAATTTAGGTATATGCAATTAGCAATTTTTAAAAATAAAGGTAGAAAAACATATAAAATAAGCATTTTTATTTACTACTAGTGGTGCCATTTTCTCAAGCAGCATTAAAAGTATCACAACAGTTCACCCAATCACACTCAGTCTTGCTCTGAGAAGCATTAGTGTGAGTCATTACATCGTTTTTTGCCAAACATTAGCTTCTCCATCAGTCTTTGTCCAGAGTTCTTGCTTGTGTATCCACCTCAGAGCAGTGTTTCTCTTTGTTTCATTAATACTATTTTGTTATTAATAATTGTCCCTAAGTAAAGAGCAATGATGTTGGTAGTTCTAATAAGCCTAAGAAAAATAATAAAGTATCTAGGTATGTTCATATAAGAAATGCTTATTAACCAATAGAGTTCACAATTATGCATGATTTTCAACTGACTCAAAGGGTTTTGGAATATATTGGTCACTAAAAGTAAGGTCCTACTGTATTCAATATTGTACTAGAAATTACTATAGCAATAAGAGAAGAAAAATAAATGGAAGGAATTGTAATAATAATGAGGAATAATTATAATAATGAGGAGACAAAACTATTACACTTTGAAGATGAAATGGTAGCATATTTAGATAATCTAAAAGAACCAACTAAAAAACTAGTACAAAGAATGAACAACCTTAGCATAGTCACAGGATATAAAATAAACCCACATAAATCATCAGCCATTCTATGTATCACCAACAAAGTCCAGCAGCAAAAGATAGAAAGAGAAATTCCATTCAAAATAACTGTAGGGAGTCTTCATGCCAAAACAAACCCAGGAGCTACATGAATACAATTACAAAACACTTTTCACACAAATAAAGTCAGATCTAACCAATTGGGAAAATATTAATTGCTCATGGGTAGACTGAGTCAATATAAAAAAATGACAACTCTATCTAAATTAACTTTATTGCCAAAATAAACTATCAAGAGATTCTTTTATAGAGCTAGGGAAAAATAATAACAAAATTTATCTAAAAAAAGGTCAGTAATACCAATTAATGAAAATTTAATTAATTAATAAAAAATGTGAAGGAAGGTGGCCTAGCCATACCAGATCTCAAAGTGTATGATAAAGTAGTAATCATCAAAGCAATCTGGTGCTAGCTAAGAAATAGAGTAGGTACAAAATACAGAGTAATAAATGAGTATAGTAATCTAGTGTTTGATAAACCCTAAGATGTAAGCTTTTTGACAAGAACTTCTATTTGACAAAAACTGGTGGGGAAATTGGAAAGCATTATGGCAGAAACTAGGTGTAAACTAACATCTCACACTTAACAAGATAAGGTCAAAATAGGTATATGATTTAATATAGGAAACAAAAGCCAAAAACTGAAACTTAATAATGATTCCTGAATGAATGAATCAAAGAACAAATCATAGAAATCATATTCAAGAGAACAATAATAATGATATAATATAGCAAAAGTTTCAGGGTGCACATAAAGCAGTCTTTGAAGTAAAATGGGTCCTAGGAAGCAATGCTAACAATCAGGCTAGTGGTACAATAGGATTCTAGCTGAGCTAGTTAAAATTCTAATAGATGATGCTGTTCAAATGGTTCCCTCAATATGCCAAGAAGTTTGGAAAATTCAACAGTGGCCACTGGATTGGAAAAGATTTACATCCCAATCCTAAAGAAGGGCAATGCCAAATCACATAATAATTGCACACATTTCACATACCAACAAAGTTATGTTTAAGATGTTGCAAGCTAGGCTTTTGCAATATGTGAACTGAGAATTACCAGAAGAGCAGACTAGTAAATTAGAAGAACAGGGAATATATTATGTATCAGATTTATGGATAGGAGAGAAATTTATCAGTCAACCAGAGATGGAGAGCCTTGTGACATGTAAGATGGATAATTTTGAGTACATTAATTTGAAATTTTCTGTACAAATTAAACAAAAGCTGCCACGATTAAAAGGAAAGCAAAAAATTGGGGGGGGGGAAGTTATAAATAGCTTCTCAGCTAGAGGTCTCATATTTAATATAGAAAACTTTGTCATATTTATAAGAATAAGAGCTATTCTCCAATTGATAAATGGGCAAATGATATGAACAGAGAATATTTGAATGAATAAATCAAAACCACATGTAAGTATATGAAAAAAAAATGCTCCAAATCACTACTAATTAGAGAAATGCAAACCCAGACATTTCTAAGATATCATCTCGTACTCATCAGATTGGCTAAAATAATGAAAGTACAATGACAAATGTTGGAAGAGATGTGGAAAATGGGGGAACTAATGCACTATTGCTGTAGCTGTGAACTGATCCAACCATTTTAGAGAGCAATTTGGAATTATACCCAGAGAGTTATAAAACTATGTATACCCTTAAACCTAGTAATACCATTGTTGATTCTGTTTCCCAAGGAGATCAGAGAAAAAGGAAAAGAATCTATGTGTTCCAAAATATTTATAGCAGCTCTCTTTGAGGCAGCAAAGAATTAGAAATTGAGGGGATACTCATCAATTGGTGAAAGGCTAAACAAATTGTGGTATATGATCATGATAGGATACAACTGTGTCATAAGAAACAGGCCAATTAAAAAAAACTTGGAAAGAATTAAATGGGAGAATGAATAGCAGAATTAGTAGAAACAAGACATTATACACAGCTACAGATTTAATACTTGAAGAATAACTTGTGAATGTTACCTCCAGAATGTGAATTGAAAAATGGAAACATGAAAGATACAATTTATATATACATATCTGTCTCCTGGATGATGCCTTCTACAATGTGGGGAGAAAAGGGGTGGGGCTCAAACACTTGTAAATAAATTCTATTAATAATAATTTTGAAAGAGCAGACTGGTTTTCAAAGAGTCAGAGGAACTAGCGACCAAGTTGCCAACATTAGCAGGATTATGGAGAAAGTAAGGAGTTCCAGAAAAAACTCTACTTCTGCTTCATTGACTACACTAAAAGTTTTGTATGAATCACAACAAAATATGGAAAGTTCTCAAAGAGATGGGAATATCAAGTCATTTTATTTGTCTTCTGAGGAGCCTGTATGCAGGTAAAAAAAGCAAAAGTTAGAACCAAACATGAAACAACTGATTGTTTTAAAATGGGAAAGGGAGTATAACAAGGCTGTATATTGTTACATTTAATATATACACAGAGTATATCATGTCAAATGCCAGGCTGAACAAATAAAAAACCTGAATTAAGGTTGTTGGAAGAATGTCATGCTGATGGCAGAAAATTAAGACTTAAGAAACCTCTTAATGAGGGTAAAAGAAGCTTGAAGTTAAACATCAAAAGAATAAGATCTTGGCAACTGGTCCCATCACTTTATGGCAAATAGAGAGAGAATAAATGGAAGCAGTGTCAGATTTGATCTTCTTTGATGGGCTAAAAAATCCCTGTAGATAGCAACTGCAATCATGCCAGCTCCTTGGAAAGAGAGCTTTGGCAAAACTGGACAGCATGCTAAAAAAAGCAGAGATATCACCTTGCTGACAAGGATTCCTGTGGTCAAAGCTATGGTTTTTCCAATAGCAATGTAACGCTAGAAGAGTTGGATTCTAAGTAAAGCTGAGCTCTGCAGAATTGGAGCTTTTGAATTATGGTCCTAGAGAAGACTTTTGAAAGTTCCTTGGACAGCAAGATCATATTAGTCAATACTTAAAGAAATTAAATCAGACTATTCTTTCAAGGACAGCTATTGAAGTTGAACCTTAAATGAGAAGACAAGACTAATTGGAAAAGACCTGCAATTGAGAAATTTGAAGGCAAAAGGAGAAAGGGATGGCAGGGAATGAGGTGGATAGATAGTTATATGGAAGCAATGAACATGAGCTTGGACAGACTTAAAGAGATAGTGGAGGACAGAAGGGCCTGTCATGTTATGATGTGAAAGGGAATTCTTGGTTCTCTTTGCCTAAGTTGAAGTTAAAACTTTGACAATAACTAAAGTACCCGACAAGATTAGCTCTCTTTTGTCTACCTTTTGATTGAATCAACACAAGCTTGAACTAGGTGGAGGAACTCAGAAACCACTTAGTGAGTTCACACCTTACTTGATGCTAGGTGAGAACAAGCCAGAAATTTAAGAGTTCACACACTCATAAAGGTATGGTTCCAAAGCTGAGAACTCAGACAATTTGGAAACTGTGATTGGCCCCTGTGAAAAGGGGCAGGGACAAGAAACCACCATAAAAGCCATGAAAATCCCTGAAGAATCAGTCTGGTGAACGTGACTTTAGTGAAGAGTGTCTCCTGGAGATAGTCTTCAAGGGAACTTCACTGGAGACTGGCTTAGACTGTGGCTTGGATCCAGGTATCAACCTTGGATTCTGACTCCTGGATTACCTAGTTGGATGAGTGAAAAAGGCTGACTACTTTCCTAGTTTCCTAAGAGATTAGCTTCCATCTTGGAGGATGTTTGGTAGTTACTCACTACTGGCCATCCTGGCTGAGGACTAGTATAGGTATTTTCTCTAACCTCTCTCACATTTCTCTACCTTATTGTTTCCCACTCTATTTTTCTAAATAAACTTCTGACTTGAGATATAATAACTCTGGCCAACCACATTATTTCACATAATTTAAGTCCAACCACTAAATTTAAATCTCACAATGCTCAGTGGGGCAAGGAAAAGCATGATATGACTGAAAACCAGCAAAAATAAAGTAACAAACTTTTTAAAAGTGTAATTAATTAAACTAATTAAATTAACATTAAAAAGTTGAATTAATGAGTAAATTAAAGTAAACTAATTTTAAAAGATAAATTAATGTAGCATAGAATTTGTCTTAAATTGAGCACCAAAAAACACAAAAGTAGGAACTGCTAGATGGATCAGTGGATAGATAGCTAGGTCTAGAGATGGGAAGTTCTGCATTCATATCTGGCCTCAGACACTTCCTGGCTATATGAACTTAAGCAAATCACTTAACCCCGGTTGCCTAGCCTTTACTACTCTTCTGCCTTGGAACTAATATTTAGAACTGATTCTAAGACAGAAGGTAAAGGTTTAAAAAAAAACAAATTAAACACAAAAAGAACTCATAGAGGAAAAAGAGATAAAATGGAAAATAAAATGCTATAGAAATGATAAAACAAAGCTGAAGGCCAATTCTTTGAGATCAATAAAATCTATAAACCTTTAGCCAAAGTGATTTTTTAAAAGTTCAAATGATCAAAATTGAAGATAAAGAACTAATTTGCAATAGAAAATTAAAAGCAATAAGAACCAATTATGTGCCCACTCCCTTTTTCTCTCTCCACTAATAAACAAACAAAAGACTAAAAAAAAGTAGCAGAGAATTTTTTATGGAAGCAATAATATATTGCAGCTCACTTGAGGGTTTTTGTTTTTTTATCTTCATTTACCAGTTGACCAAGAAATCTTGCTACACCACATAGTCAGGTGGATCTGAGTCCACTCCAAATGGATAGTTCCTATTGCCAGAATGCTAGTTTCTTGCAACATTCTGACTCATCTTTAAGATTCCTTTGTTTCTGCTACCAGCCTGCCCAAGGTTTGCTGAAATTGAGCTTCTCTCTTGCTCCTCCGTGCTGCTAGAGAGGATTTCTAACAATGGCCTGGCTTCTTGGCCTTCTTTGCACTTCTTTGGGCAGGCTCTCTTTGACCTAAGAAGTGTATAGGTTTTTTTCCTCTTTGTAATGGTCCATTTCCAGGTCTGCCCAGGTGTATTTCTCATAGCTAGGGACTGGCTTCTCCTTTTTGACTTGGGGTCTGAGTCCTAGGGAGGTGGAGGAGGAGGAGGAGGAAGAAAAAGAGGGGCAGCCTAGCTCCTCCTCCTCCCTAGGGTTCAGATCCCCAATTCAGAAATTAAATTGTTGCCACTTGTTCAGGTGATTGAAAGTGGAGAGGTGGGGGAAAGCTTCAAAAGAGGAATGGCAGAGTTAAAAGTTGTTCTGCCCTTGACTTCACAAATAAAACTAAATCACCTAGAGCACATCATAAAAATCTCCAGAAGCTTCAGAAGACCTGCAAGAACTGCTCAACCAACAAGCTCTTATCTAGCCACTACTAGCTACAGTGGTATAATCTTTTTTTTTTAACTAGTAAGTTAATCCAAGAGAAATTCTGTCTGCTGGCTCTCTCTATGTATGAAAGAGACTTGTTCAGAATATAGAATTCTTGGGGTCTCCCAAATGTTCTTCACTTTTCAGTGCAGTCCCAAGTAATTTCTCTGAAAAAAGGGAATGAAATTATTCCTTCACTACCACCTCTATTCCCCATGGGCTCTCTTCCCCTCCTTTATTATCATCAAGGTAGGTGGGTGGTCAGTGAATAAAGCAGTTAAAAAGACCTAAATCCAAATCCAGCCTCAGACACTTCCTAACTTTCTCCCTTTAGGGAAGAGGTAGCACAGCCCCTTCCATAAGGCATAAGATAAGGCAAGTCATTGAACTTATGTCTGCCTCATCTGTAGAAAAGGAAGGGTAATAACACCTACCTCTCAGGCTTATTCCATGGAGAAAGAGACAAACCACTTTGCCAACCTAAAAGTGCCTTAGAAATGCTAGTTATTGCTGTCATTTCTATTGATGAGTCTATTCTGAATGTCCCGGCTATTCCCAGCCACTCAGACTTTGCTCACGCTGCCCCCCATGACAGCATTGCCTTTTTCTCCATTGCTTTGCCTTTTAGAATTCTTAGTCACCCTTTAAACTCAATTCAGATGCTACCTCCTCTGTGAAGCCTCCCTTATCTCCCTGGTAACTGATCACCCTTACTCCTTAGACCCCAAAGAGCACTTTGTTTCATGCCTCTGATGTATGTGACATTTGGGGTTCTGTCCTATACTTCTCTATGTGTGTGTGTAGGGAGGGTGATGCCTTGGTTGTTCAGGAGCTACAAAGAGGTGTTGTGGAGAGGGAAGCCATGAGGCAAAGGCAGCTCCCCCAGTCCCTCTCAGTCTTGCCCTCACAGAATACCCCTGGAACAGAGCTGCCATCCTAAGAGTGGAAAGGAGTTGAAAGGACCTTTTTCATTCCAAGTCAGAAAGTAAACTGAACCAACAGAGAGGCAGCCTGAGGCAGAAACAATGAAGTTAAAAGACCAGCGATTTCAGCCTGAGGGTGTCTGCTGGCTCCTTGGTTGGTTACAGCCTGTCTAGCCTTTGGGGCTCTGACTCCAAGAACTGAACTTTCCCAAAGCAGGAAGAGGCAGCAAAGTCCCTCCAAAGGGGCACAAGTCATAGCCTGCAGCAGAGGAGCAGAGGGAGCCTCAGAAAGCCGAGCAGCCCTGTGAATAAAGCATCCTTCTCTGAGACATCCTCAGAAGAGAGCAGGGACATTTCACAGACCAATCAGCAGTGCCAGAGGCACCATTTGTCCTTGCCATGTGTGGTCCATTCATGAAGGCTCCTCTTGTATCTTCTCTGCCCATGCACATGCCTTCCTTCTATCCCCTGCATTCACACTCCTGTTGAGATCCTCTTTCCCATTGGGAATCTGGTTACCTGTAGAAAAATGCCCCTGGTGTGACTCTCAAGTCACTAATTTTGCTATATTGTTGAATTAGATATCTTTTGCTTGGAGCCTAAATTCCCTCTGATTGGCTGGTAAAAGAAACACAATAAAGGATCATGAACTCTGGTTTTGAGGGACTATGGACCCACACTCACCCTATGAATCAAACCTGGGACTAACAGGCATGGGAGTTCTGTAAGGGACAGAATGTAAGGGGTTAAGATTAAAATGATTGGACTAAATTTATCAGTGTGGTCACCAGGAATTAATTAATTCCAAATGATTTTTAGCAATTTATTTATAAAATAGAGGGAAAGAGAGCAGATTAAAAAATCTGGCTAGACTATTGCTTAAGCCTTGGCTTTACCCTGGCAGGCTCCAGAAGCCCAAGCCTGAGGACCTAAGGGTCAATTAACAAGGGTTTTAGCCATGAGGCCTCCTCCCAGACAAGGGGCCCCTTCACAGTCTAGTACCTCCAGGAAAGCCAGGGAAGGGAGTCAGCCTTTCTTACTCACCCACGTGGTAGTCCTACTAGAAAGCAGTCCTAAGGTGAAAGACCTCCTCACAGGAAGTTTCTGTCACTTATAAAGATCATTCCTTTCATCACTTCCTATGCCTTCCTCCCACTTTACACTTTACCAATTACAATTAAAGCTCTGCTTAGGAATGCCCAGGGGGCAGTTAGTCAATTCTGATTTGTCACCCACTATCTCACACATGGGTCACAGACCTCCCCCACTTAAGGATAAGTGGGGTGTATATGCTTCTGGTGATGAAATCTAAAAATGGGCAGGGGACAGTTCATCTCATCTTCATAGTTCATATCAGAAGGAGAGCCTCAGGTACTACATATAAATGTACCAACTAGATTGTGATCTCCATAAAGGCAGGGAGCACTGAGAGTCAGTGTAACATGGTATAAACAGTAGACACCTACTAGATCTTTACTGAATTGGAGTTTAACAGCCTCAGAGTTAAGAGAAGCTCAGAAATGTTGACAAGGAACAAGGCTGGAAAAGCTTCAAAGACATGATCTTCAGTTCCCTTTGTGTTGGAACATCCTATGAGCCTGTGACCCTAGAGGAAAAGGAAAGACTCATTGCTCTAAGCACTAAAGATGAGCTAGTCCAGAGACTCAAGAGAGTAACCTCAGGGATTAAAGCCTGTTCTGACCTCTAGGGATTGGCCAGGTTAATAGGAATAACTTGATTTATAACTTGGAAATCTTCAAGGTGGCATCCCTCATCTCACATAGGTGTAACCCTTGAGGTAAGGCAAGAAGGGAGAGAAGCCAGCAAAGGAGTCCTCTACTGTACCCAGAAAGCCCAAGTCATCTCAGTCCAGTCACAGCTGCCAGAGGCTCATTCCACCTCTGTTCTCAAGACTAAAGCAGGAGCTTTTGTGGGTTTCACTTATGAAATTCATCTTCTTTCCATTCAAGAAACCATAACCTCTCCTTTGGGTTGTAATCCTAGTTTCATTCACCTACTTTCTTTGTTGTTTTTTTTAGAAGAACATTCTAAAGAAAGAGGTGAGTCATATTTTAAAATTAGTGTCTTAACTTTTTCTGAGTTTCCTAAAATATTTTATTTCTTTATCCTAGGAAATCTATGGGAAAAAGAATGTTATCCCCAAAGGTGAAACCCAGGAGTAATGATAGCAATCAAATTTATTTTCAGCAGAGTCTACGTGAGGTAAAAACATCTGGTCAATTTAATGGGAAGGGGTGGAATGGGGGGAATCAATCAGTTCAGCTAAATATAAGCTCCGTTTCATCCTCAGCATTTGATAGGATGTCAGTTAAACAACTGATTCTTCATTCTTCACCAGACTTTTTGGCATCATGAGTCACCCCCAGCCTCAGTCTCTGCACATCTTTAAAAAGATGTGTTCTCAATATTGGTACTATGGAGTCACGCAATGAGCCCATTTTTCTAAATTTCATGCCGCAGGTTGCCCTGATGGAAATATCTTCCATATACAGACATCGATAAAAGAGAATTCTTCTCTTGTCTCTTTGGGAAGAGTGGTTTTGTGTCCTAGTGGCTGAGGGTGGTGCATGTTTTAATTCAATTCAACAAATATTTATAAGCACCTACTTACTGTTGGCAAAGGAACATATTAGGTGAGCCTAGACAGTGAGGTGTGAAGCTGAGGTAAGAGTCTTGGCTCTTGTCCCCTTGGAGTTTATACCTTAGCAGAGGGAAAAGACACATCAGTAGGTGATGATATACAGTAACAGGTGATAAGTGTATTTTCAGAGCAAAGAACAAAGAACTCCATGAGCTCCAAAGGGGTTAGGCAGTGCCAACTCGGGGATCAGGAGGTGGCGGAGGATGTTTCATTTTAATTGGGCTTTAAAGCATAAGAAGAAATATAGTAGGCAAAGAGAACATTCTTGGCAAAGGTAAAAATGTGAGGCGAGCCATGGATGTAGGAAAGTGCAGCACATGCTTGGATGTCTGAGTAATTCATGTGACTAAGGAAAGGATAAAAAGGTAAGAAATTCCAGTTTGTCAGAGGCCTTGAATGTCAAGCAAATTTTCCTGTTTTACACTGTAGGGACTAGGGAGCCATTATGGGTGGCAGAGCAGAGTAATGGTATCACCAGATCAGTTCATTAGAAAAATCAGGGGCAGAATGAAGGTTTCTGGGAGGGAGCAGGGAACAGAGGGAAGGAAGGAAGACCTGTTTTGAGGCTCCTACAGGAGTGCAGGGAGGCAGCTGGTGAGGAGGGCCAGTGGGAGCAGTGCAAAGAATGGGAAGAACAGGTGTGAGAGATGGTTCCAAGAGAGAACAGACAGGTTTGTTGCCCAGCAAAGCTGGGAGGGAATAACAAGATTCAACAAATCCTGCTAGTGACTGCTTTTCCCATTTATCTATCCCCTGAGCCAATCATCCCATTAAAGCTCCAGCACCATGTTTCTTGGTGAACATGCCTTGTTGTAAGTAGTTCTGCCTTGGTCTACTTATGTGCCCAAGCCTGCATGCCAACCCCAATGCCCAGATTTCAGCAAGAGACACCTCTTAGCCTGGAGGCAATTTACTGCCTCTAGCCCACAATTTGAGACACACAGAGACAGACAGACAGACAGAAAGACAGACAGACAGACACACACACACATACACACACACGGGGGCAGGGGAGGGAGGGAAGGAAGGAGAGGGAGAGGGAAAAGAAGATGGAGAGGGAGAGGAAGAGAGGGAGAGAGAGAAGGAGGGAAGGAGAGAGGGAGGGAAAGGGAAACGGAGAGGGAGAGGGAGGGAGAGAGAGAGCATTTGAGTTTGTAACATGTTTTTGAAGTGTGTGACATCCAGGTAATGCTGTCTTGGAGAAATCTAGAAGTGGATGCATGGATAAAAATAGTTTTTCTAGGAAAGAAAAGAAGTGGGCCAAGAATAGACCCTTTGGGAATACCTCTCTTTAGAGATTTGTAAAGGATACAAAAGGAATGGTTAGAAAGGTAGGAGAAGTAAGAGAATGTGATAACTATGATAAAAATAATAGCTAACATTTATATAGTACATCCTCTGTGTGAGGCATTGTGTTAAGCATTTTACAATTACCTCATTTCATTCTCACACCAACCCTGCAAAGTCAGTGCTAATATCATGTCCATTTTATAGTTCAGAAAACAGAGACAAATAAGGGTTAAGTAACTCGCTCATGGTTATACATCTAGTTAAGTGTCTGAGGCTACATTTGAACTCATGTCTTCCCTACTTAGACACAGTAATCTCTCCACTATGACACATAGCTGCCTGAATAAATGATTAGTCCCTTCCTTTTCTTCTATAGTAGACATTTAATAAATATTTATTGAATTCAACTGATTGGGAGTGTACTGTGAGGCAATAAAGGCATGGAGGTACACTCATATATATGAGAAGGGGTCAGGAGGAAGCTCTAAAGATAGAATGCTGAAGGGTAATTGAGGAGAGGTGCCCAGACCCAAAGTGATTTACCAACACATTTTTTTAAACCATTACATAATGTCTTAGAACCAAGGCAGAAGAGTGACAAGGGCTAGGCAATGGAGATTAAGTGACTTGTCCAGGGTCACATAGGTAGGAAGTTTTGAGACTGGATTGGAACACAAGACCTCCCATCTCTAGACCTGGCTCTCAAACCACTGAACCACCTTGTTGCCCCTGGTTTACCAACTCTTAAATTGAAATCAGAGTAGACAAAAATGCTCTCATGGTACTTCCTTAAGGGTATTTTTGGTCCAACAGGATTTGGGCTGAATGGACTATGAGTTGGACTCAGACTGGCCATCCCTATGTTCTTATAATCTCTCATATAACAAAGAGGTCACAGGTTGAATTAAGCTTGAGAACCACCTTTAGAATAACAGCACAGCTTCGATACTGAGTTAACCTGCCCTCAGAAGCATCTTTCTCTTGATCCCTTTGGATCTTAGTTCAGATCCAGGTGGGATGAAGACAAATCTGGTTCCAACTGTGAATGATGCACCTGGAACGTGGACAAAGGTCAGTCATCCCTCTCTAACTGTCCTGATAGATCTGTTCAGTTTGGGTTCATCTCAATGCTTTTACCTTCAATGATGTGAGTGAGATGATGCAGTGAGCTGGGCTGCATTAGCTCAGAATGCACAATTTCTTTGCTACGAGACAGTTTCCTTCTTATATGATAACATCTAATTACATCCTTCAAAGAAGCACCAACATAAATCCCATTCTTCACTCCAATGAAGGGGTATCATTGGTATAGAAAGTCAAAGACAACTGGGCTAGTACAAGGGCACATGAATATGTCCACATCCCCAGTCAGGTAGGACTGAGAGATACTTGAACTTGTGCTTCAAAAAGCTACATGGTGTTATTTCCCTTCAAAGTCACTTTATATCCTACAGAAGAAAATCAGGCAAGAAAATCTCTTAGAACCCAATGTGATCACCTACAGGTTAGGAATGATCTTTGGTTGTTCTCCCAAATTAAATCCCCCCTCCAAGAATAAAGATATGTCACCATCAAAGATGTTTCAGAGTAATCCTGGGAGCCCAAGAGTTCAATTCCCAGAGAGAAGTTCCCTAAAAGTTGTGAGTAATGATATCATCATTGGAATAATGAAGGAAACAGCGGTTTTTAAGTGCCTACTTTGTACCACTCACTGTACTAAGGGTTTCACAAATTTTATCTCATTTGATTCTCAAAACAACCTTGAGAGGTAAGTGTTATTATTATTCCCATTTTACAGTTGAGGAAACTGAGTTAGAGGTTTTGAGGGACTTAAGGGCAGATGATGATTAACATTTTTAGGAATAAAGTATTTTTAATTAAGGAATGTATTGGTTTATTTTTTTTAGACATAAAGCTATTATGCATATTGGTCTACAGTATAGCAGAAACATAACTTTTATGTATACTGGGAAACCAAAAAAATTCCTGAGGCTTACTTTGATATTTGCTTTATTACAGTGATCTGAAATCAAATCTGCAATATTTCTGAGGTATGTCTGTACATTCTAGATGAAATTTGCCAAGGATGGGGCAACTAGGTGGCACAGTGGATAGAGAGACAGGCCTGGAGTCAGGAGAACCTGAGTTCAGATTTAGCCGTAGCTACTTCCTAGCTATATGACCCCGGGCAGGTCAATTAACCCCATTTGCCTAGTCCTTGCCCCTCTATCTTTGAGATGTTATTAGGGCAGAAAGAGAGGGGTTTAGAAAAACTTTGCCAAGGAAATCAAGTTTATAGTTCACTTCTTTCATTTCTCTCTTTGCCTCCTTCTCCTACTTTGTACTCTGGTGACTATTTCCTTCAAGATCACCTGTCCTTATTCTTCACCCCTCCATCCCCCTGCCTTCCCTGATCCCCTAGAGTTAGTGTTTGGAAATACTTCTACTTGTGAAAATGAGTTGAAGAGACTAGGGACGTTTAGTCCTGAGATTTAGTGAGAGACATCGTAATATAATGGCAAATATGGATTACGTGTCTTCCATCACAACATGAGAAATATGGAAATATGTATTGCATAAAAGTACTGGTACAATCTCTATCAGACTTCCTATGTCAGAGAGAGGAGGGAGGAAGGAAGAGAGAGAATCAAAATTGCAAAATGTAAGAAAACAATTGTCAAAAATTGTTTCTACATGTAAAAACTGATAAAAAAAATAATGTAATGGCAAATGTGTGTGTGTTGGCGCTATTCCCTATGCCCTCATAATTTAATGCCAGATATCCATGTCATATTGGGGTCCTATCCAGTGGGCCTAGGGAGATTGGGACCTAACTAAGGCACCTAGGGGGCCAAGTGATCAGAGTGCTGGACTTGGAGTCAGGTAGACCTGAACATATCTCACATTTGAACTCAGATATCAGCTTAATCCTACAGAATGGGGTCAAGAAGGAAATCAGTATGACTTGACTTTTTTTTTAATGCTTGTATTTCCAATGGTTAGCACAGTGTCTGACACATAGTAGGCACTTAAAGTTTATTGACTGAAGGATGTCTCATTCCACACAGCCTTTGTATAAAATCAATCCATCACTGAGCTCAGTACAGAGGGGTCAGTGAATATCAATGAAGCAATCCAGCAGCAGAGAACTCCAAATTCACAAGTTAATGATTTCCCTCCAAACCAAGGTTCCTCCCTTGGGTGGCTATCCTTTGGTATTCACAGGAGTATGTGTTTGTCCATGCTTGCCCTTCCTATGACCCTCTCTAAGTGTTCTGGGTTAAGGGTTTCCCATTGAGAATTATAATTACTATACAATATCCCCAGATATTATATTTAATAAGGTTTATTAAAATTAATTTGAAACTAAAAGGCTAGATTCAAGAGGGAGCTCACCCAAACCACGCACATAGAAGACAGAGAGAGAGAGAGAGAGAGAGAGAGAGAGAGAGAGAGAGAGAGAGAGAAGAGTCATAAAACTTATAAACAAACAACATAAGGACATAGGAAAAGGAAAAGGGAAAAGGAATTTTGGGACAGGGAAAGAATTCTGGGAGATGGAGTCTCTAAAGGCACAAAATTTCTAATTAATACACCATGGATACCAGTAACCAATGGTGTAGTAAAAGGGAAATGAGGTAGATGATGGGATAACTCTCTCCTTGTCCCAATACTTAAATTTTCTATTTTCATTGCAGCTATGAAGGACATGAAAGAAAGGGGAAACCAAACACTTGTCACTGAATTCATCTTCCTGGGGTTTTCCAACCATCCCCAATTACAGGCATTGTTCTTCATGATATTTTTACTTGTATATCTGGTAACACTTCTGGGTAACCTTCTCATATTAATAGCAATCAGAATCAACCCTGCTCTTCACACTCCAATGTATTATTTCCTCAGCAACTTGTCCTTCCTGGACATCTGCTACACCTCCACCACTGTCCCCATCATGCTGGTGAACTTCTTCAGAGAGAAGAAGACCATTACCTATGAAGGTTGCCTGTCCCAGCTCTTCTTCCTTGTTACTTTTGCAGGCTCTGAGGGTGTCCTGTTGGCTGCGATGGCTTATGATAGATTTATAGCCATTTGTCATCCATTACGCTACCTGGTTCTCATGAGCAAGAGAGTCTGTACCTGCTTAGCAGCTGG
This sequence comes from Gracilinanus agilis, assembly GCF_016433145.1. Classification (NCBI taxonomy): domain Eukaryota; kingdom Metazoa; phylum Chordata; class Mammalia; order Didelphimorphia; family Didelphidae; genus Gracilinanus; species Gracilinanus agilis. The sequence continues at coordinate 473,259,242 of NC_058133.1, forward strand.
AGCATGGTTGTGTGGTTTAGTGAATTCGATGACACATACAGGGCTCACAGCAACTCTCACTTTGTGTGGTCCAAACCAGATCAACCATTTTCTCTGTGACATCCCCCTACTCCTGAAGCTCTCTTGCTCAGACACTTCAGTCAATGAGTTTGCACTCTATGTGGCCAGTGCCACCATTGGTCTGAGCCCCTGCCTGTTCACTGCTGTGTCCTATATGCTCATTATCTCTGCCATCCTGAAGATCCAGTCCGCTCAAGGGAGATACAAAGCCTTCTCCACCTGTGCCTCTCACTTCACTGTGGTGGTCATCTTCTTTGGAACTGCCAACTTCAACTATGACCAGCCCAGCTCAGGCTACTCTCTGGATATGGACATCTTAGTCTCTGTCCTCTTCTGTATTATTACTCCTATGCTAAATCCTCTCATCTACAGCCTGAGAAACAAGGAAGTCAAAGTCTCCTTGAGGAAACTATGTGAAAGGTATATTTTACATAGTGGTTCCAGTGTTCAAATCAGTTCTTAACCTGGAATCCACAAATGTGGTTTAAAAATATATTTATTAGCTATATTTTAAATAAAATTGGCATCCTTTTTAATTCTATGTATTTCATGAATTTAAGAACATTATTCTCCCCCAGAAAATTGTCCTTTTTAAAATTTCCATTCTCTCATTTTTATCTTCAATCTCTATCTAGTTGCTTCTTTATTGCTCTGAACATGACCATTTTCCAACTGTACAACATTCTCTATAACTTGGTAGCTATCACCTCCTATCCTTTTCCCATTTTGTGACTAAATTCCTTAAGAAGGCCATCTAAAATTGGTATCAAGGCTCTAAACAATTACCCTAGTGCAAATATCAATAATATGGAAATAGGTCTTGGTCAATGACACATGTAAAATCCAGTGGAATTGCATGTTGGCTATGGGAGAGGAGTGGGAGGAGGAAAAGGAAAGAATATGAATCATGTAACCATGGAAAATTTTTCATAATTAATCAATAAAATAAAAATAAATTTAAAATAAAAATAAAATAAATAAAATAAAATTGGTCTGAAGGGGCAGAAAACTAGAAATTAAATGAAAAGTGCCTGATTGTGACCTTTAATTAGAAGTTCCTTGAGAGCAAAGACTGGGATTTTTTTTTTAATTTTTACCTTTTTTTTCTGTCTTCAGTCCTTAGCATAGTGCCTGGCACATAGGGATTAATGAAGAGGTAACTTTAATTTTGATGTGTCGGGGAAAGCAAGAAAGCTTCTTAATAATGAGAACTTTCTAAAAATTAAATAGGATAAATAATTATAATACACAATAAAATGTGTTAAATTCATTTTTTAAAAGTACCAAAGTTGAGGAGGTAAGATCCTTTCTAAGTGGGTGCTGGTAGAAGTCTAACACACTGTCCTGTGATACTGGCATTTGGGGGAACCTATGTCTAAAACAGCATATATTTCATACTGTTATATTTCTCTGATGTCAAGTCTTCTAATGAGTACCATTTCTGTATTTCTCTTTCGTATCTGAAATTAACATAATTTGCTAATAAGCTTACAAGCTTTTGACTTATGTGACACTTTCAGATGATTTTTTCTCCTAGTATATGTCCAATAAAATATAATTTAAAATATGCTATACAATTGCATTCCCACCATTTGGCAGATACTTTATCATCTGTAGAACTAAGGACTCTCCATAAGTCATATATTTATTTATAACCGTAGAGTACTAATGATGGGTCAAGAGTGGGAATAAGATAACTGGTCAGAAGAGGAGAAGCCAGGAAGAGTGTCCAGGTGAACATGATTGAATAGGCTGAATAAAGCATCAAAGGTGTGAATGAAGGAATGAATGAAAAAGAATTCAGCAAAGACTTGGTCCTGAGAATTTAGTATTTAGTCCTGCATACAAATATAAAAAGAGTGATAGTTCCTGTGTTCAAGGAGCTTACATTCTTCGAAGAGAAGACAACATATATAGGCAAATGGTAGTCACAAAAAGAGAGGGAGAAAGGGATGGGATGGGACATGAGTAATTGTGCTTGTGGCAGGAAGATGATGATTGCCTAGAGTAGATAGCTAAATGGCTAAATGATTGGGTGAGATATCGAGGTGAACCACATCTGCTATCTAAGGTCAGTAGATATAATGGTCTAAGAGGGCTAAAATATTATACTATGGAAGAAAATTAACCAAATGCCTCCAATGGAAGAGAGAATTATTTGATTCCATAGAGATCCCAGAACAGTGAAAAATCACCATAAGGGTTCAAAAGAAAAATAGTAAGTCTAAAAGAAGGTATTTTGGATGGGAATTAGGTAAGAAGTAAGAGCTTTCAAAAATCACAAAGACAAGAATAGTTCACTTAAAACATTTTATGGAAATTCAGAGGGCAAGAGAGAGTTCTTCAAAGGCAATTGGCAGATTTGAAACTAGTTAAAAAAAACCAAACAAACAGGAAGGAAAAACAGTTAGAAGAGGGGGTAACCAGGTAGCTCAAGGGACTGAGAGCCATGGGAGGTCCTAGATTCAAATTTGGCCTCAGACACTTCTTAGCTGTGTGACCCTGGGCAAGTCAATTAACCCCATTGCTTAGCCTTTACCACTCTTCTGCCTTAGAACCGATATACAGTACTGATTCTATGACAGAAGGTAAGGGTTTTTATAAAAAAAGACAGTCAGAAGAAAGAAATTTTGAAATAATATAGGAATCTATATAAGTCAAAGTGACTGACCTTTTAAAGCGACAATGCAGAGATATATATTATAAAATTGAAAAGACTAAAAAATTTTAAAACCAGAATATTACTGTATTGAAGGAAATAATGTTAAGAAAACTATCTAGAACTTTTGAGTACATATTACAAAACACTTTTTGATTGGATCCATTGATTATCATCAGATAAAAACACCACACTTGAAACCACAAGGCATATAGTAGTTTGATTTCAGTATTTCAATGTCAAACATCACATTTTGCAAGTACATTGAGTAAAGGTCTTTTGATGAAACATCAAATCACATAGTCCAGGAATATTTCATAGCTATGAGAAAACAAAAAATATATTGGAATAAGATATTTCAAAAAGCTAAGAATCCAAGATACAACTCATAATTACATACCCTACAAAACAGCTATAATCATCAATTTAAAAAAAAGACCCTGAACAACAAAACAATGCCTTTAAAGCATTAATGCCAAACCATAAAAAATGGAAGTGAACAAAATAGTTGACTTGCAACCACCCTAAACACGATAAATATAAAAAATATAAACAAATAATTATCAAGAAAAGACTAAGCAATGAAATGTTTCCTATATGTTACTATAAGTGAACCTGCTTTTTTTTTTTTTTTAACAATAAATCACTTTGGCAGAGTGAGGGAGGAAAATGAGAAAGGAGAAATAGAAATGCACTTCTACTCAGTCTAGAGATGAGTAGAAAAGGAACAGCAATTTCTTAGTTTCTCAATAAATATGTGGAACTATGGATGACTAGATAGAATCAGAGTAATGGAGAGGAGACACTGAAATGTGTGGGAAATGTGGTGAGAAAGGGTCTTTTATAGATAGGTTTCATCTGGGAGGAATGGGTAAAATAGGAGACCACCTTCTCTGAGCAAGGATTATGCTTGCCAGGATTTTATCCCACCCCTAGATTGAGGATAAAAAGATAGAAACTAACACTCAGGGCAGAAAGGAGACATAAATTCAGAACTAGATATACTTACTGGCCCAAGGAGAGAGGACCAGTTCATGGTAATGGGTTTTGGCTGGGTTGGACTGGCATGACTTTTACCATACTTCATTGCCTCTCTCATGAATTAATAATACTTCTGGGGTGCGGCAGCTGGGTAGCTCAATGGTTTGAGATCCAGGCCTAGAGACAGGAGGTCCTAGGTTCAAATCTGACCTCAGACACTTCCCAGCTGTGTGACCCTGGGCAAGTCACTTGACCCTCATTGCCTACCCTTACCACTCTTCTGCCTGGGAGCCAAAACACAGTATTGACTACAAGACGGAAGGTAAGGGTTTAAAAAAATAATAATAATACTTCTAGGGTGGCGTACAGCAAAAGACTTCACCAAAAAAATTAAATTAAGTCAATAAATAAACAAGAGGAAAGGAAAACATGGGGAGATCTAAATACACTTGTCAAAGAAACGGGACAAAACAAGGGAGATCAAATTTGGTACTTTAGAAGCTCTATTGATTGGAGACATAGAATCAGGGACTACACATGCATTTGTATACACACAGTGGTGTTGTGGAGCCAGCTCTAAGTGGCTTATAAAAACCAAGTTTTCAATTTTCAGTGTGAGTATTTAAGTCTCAGAAATCATTGGCTCCAAATTAGGATAGGATTTCTTTTTTTGTTGTTGTTGATTATCTCAACCAGGCCTGGGAAACTGAATCCCAAGCCCATTCCCATTGTTTATTTGTTTGATCGTTTGTTTTAATGAACCAAGAGCTAAGAATGGTTTCATATTTTTAAATAATTGGAAAAAAATTTTAAAAGACTATTTCATAATACATGAAGATTATACAAAATTCACATTTCAGTGTCCAGAAATAAAGTTCTATTGGAACACAGGTAAGCTCATTCATTTGGTATATTGTCTAGAATTGCATATGTGCTAAAATGGCAGTTAGGTAGTTGCACCAAAGACCTTATGTGGCCCTCTCTTGGTCTCAAACTGCTGCTCACTGCACTACAGGTCAGTGATGCAGTTAAAACTTCACAGCATTCCAATCACCATATCAGGACCCTTAATTTTTCAAAATTGTTACTAGTGCCTACCAAACATGTCAAATTAAGAAGGAGGGGAAAAGGGTTTTAATATGCTTTTTTAAGCTCACATCTAAGAATGAAATTTTTCTGAATGAGAACCATCCTCAACCACAATTGTCAGACACTGAATTGTTTAGCAAATTAGCTTTTGTTGTAGACTTGGTTTCTTAATGAATTCAGCCTAAAACTACAAAGAAAAATAGCATTTATTTCTAAAATTTATACCACTGTAAGTCAATTTGGTGACAACTAACATTGTTTGAATCATTAGTAATGTCAAACTGTTTTATATATTTCCCATGCTGTCAAAAGTTAAAACAAGTAAGATTAAACTTTAAAGGATGCGGGCATATCTTTTTTTACCTTGAAGAGTCCATTTGCTATTATTTACTGACATACTCCTTTAAATAGTGATTGAACTCAAAAGAAGTGTTATGAGAATAGGGGAGTGCAATAAAGGGCTCAGGGAATGAACTCATCACTAGACTTGGTCCTAATATAGACTAATAATAATAATTATGATCATTATCAATATTGACATCAATTATTTTCAATGATGATATTTTCAATGATGATAACTAGTATTTATATAGCCCTTTAAGGTTTTTAATCTCAAGCTTCCATCTGCCTAAATTGAGAGATGCTCTAAGGTAGGACAAGACATTCTCTGAATTCCCTAGCAAATAAAGAATGAGAAACAAATCTCAGCCACAATTCAGAGCCTCAGTAAATATCTCTCTCTCTGTCTCTCTGTCTCTCCGTCTCTCTGTTTGTCTCTCTCTGTCTCTCTCTCTGTCTCTCTGTCTCTGTTTCTCTCTCTCTCTCTGTTTTTGCCTCTGCCTCTGTATGTCTCCTCACTCATATTATATCATTTCCAAGAAGACCTGTAAACTAATTTTGCCCAGATAGTGCCACAAAGACCTTGCAGATAACATCCCAAGAAAAGACTTTTAAAAATCCATCAATGAACCCAACACAGAGTTCCATGACATCACCTTAGACTTCCTGGCCTTATGACAAATTGTCCTTGAAAAATCACATAGCCTTAAATAGTCTGCTAGCCTCAAAAGGGGCTTTATATGTCTCTGAATGTTTCATCTATATCTTCTTACAGTGAAGAAATGGAGCCTCTCTGATTATTGGACTCAGACCACCATTCAGGCAAATTGGATCTTCCAGATGCCAGGAGTAACCATGAGATGTTCAGAATGGCTGCATAGCGAATGTGTAGCACCTTCTAAAATGGCAGACAAAAGGAGAAAAGATTCCACCAATGGCCTCAGAAAGGTAAGTCCAGAGTCAAGCCTAAGGTGTTTTTGCTTTAATATCAAAAGGTTGTTTTGGGGGTCAAAAAGGGGTTCAGATTAATATTAACTTTTCACATTCCTCCCTCTGATACATTGGGAGATATATTAGTCTCCCCACCCCAATGAATGATATCTATACATTTCAGGATTGTCTCACCAGGATTCATAAAAGCTCAAATGTATTATACATTTTGTTCATGGTCTAACTATATTTAGGTGCTTCTTTAACATATTAAAAATGAATGCTAGAAACATTGACAAGGAGCCAGAAGGGGGCTTTCCCTTTTTGTTGGCAAAGAGTTTTACAATCAAAATAAAATATTATCACATACGGAGAACTGAAGGAGATGGGTGGCCCAACCCTGACAGTTCAGTTCATTATATCCAAGGGCTTACTCATGATGTGGCATCTGATTTCTGGGGGCATTTTCTATTGCTGTCATCTTTTTAGGCTGTCTGGAATCATGATGGTTCTTACAGCGTTTTCTCTGGCAGATCTGCTTTCCTGGTGCAGGTATTGGCAACATCTTTCTCTAAAATTGCTGTAGAAAAATCTTAATACAAAGAATCTACAAACCTTTAGAATAGCTTCACATTTTCTAGCTTTCTCTTTGCAGATAAGATTCCACAGCCTTTCCAATAAGGTATAAAGCCAGGCAAGTCATTTAACATTTGTCTGCTTCAATCTCTTCTTCTATAAAAGGGAGATAGTAAAACACCAACTTTCAGGTTTATTCCGAGGGGAATATGAGATCATATTTGTAAACCACTTTGCAAACCTTAAAAGAGCTATATAAATACTAGCTATTATTGTCGTTTCTATTGATGAGTCTATTCTGAATGTCCTGGCTATTCCCTGCCACTCAGACTTTGCTTATATTGTCCCCCCCCTAAACGCCCCCCCCCAAGGCTGGATTGTCTTTTTTTCCATCTCTTTGCTTATTTCAATTTTGTTGTTGGTCAATCATTTCAGGTATGTTTAACTCTTCATCAGTTATGAGGACAGAATGAGGATAGCCAAGAGTCTCCATTGAGTAAAGTTCTGGAAAGTCTAAAGACCCTCCCAGCTACAAAGCTCTGGGGTAGCCATAGTCCAGCTAAAGCCAGACACTTAGCTTATTCCCCACCTGAGGCTTCAACCCCTCCTTCTCTTCCCCTTTTGTTGAAACTGGTATATCCCCTAGATTCAAAGACAGACACTGATACCATCATGTTATATCTAGGACATCCCCAACTCCTGCCCAACCTCTTTCCATTACCTCATCCTCTGTCATGTAGACCCTTAATATTGTAAGACTATAAAAAGGCCAGAACACATCTCCAATAGGAGACAGTGTCAATCCCTGCACATTGTCCTCCCAGCCAAATTCAACATGACTTCTAAATTAATGAATTTCTCTTTTTATTTCTATGTTAAGTTATGGAGTCTTGCCTTCTTGCAAAGGGTATCTATCCTGAACCCAGAGGGTTCACCTCAAGCCCTCCACAACAGACAGACTAGATTGTAAGGTTCCATAAAGGCAGTAACCTCTGTTAGTGTCTAGTCTTGTGGGATATAGACAGTAGGCACTTAATATAATCTAATATTAAAAATAATAAATCTTATAATAAAAATTAAAAAATAAATCTAACAATAAATCAAAAGTGTTAAAGCCCCAGAATTACATAGTAAGTAAAACTCAGAAGTACTGGCAAGGAAGTAGGACTGGAAGGGTTTCAAAGAGATGATTTTCAGGGTCTCTTTGCCACTGAAATGTTCTATATGTTCCCCTATGACCTTAGGGGAAAACAAAGCCTCATTTCTTGAGGCACTAAGGATGAGCTAGTTCAGAGACTCAAGAGAATAACTTCAGGGAATAAATCCTGCTCTGACATCTAGGGATTGGCCAGGCTAATAGGAAATAAAGTTATTTATAACTTGGAAATCTTTAAGCTGGTGTCCTTCACCTCACATAGGTGTAACCCCTGAGGAGAGGCAAGAAGGGAGAGTAGTCAGCAAAGGAATCCTGTGCTGTACCCAGAAAACACAAATTATTTCATTCTAGGCATGGAGTCAGTAGTAAGCTGCCAGAGGCTGATTCCATCTCTGTTCTCAAGACTAAAACTGGACTAATTCAGTTCTTTACTCATGAAAATCCATTTTCTTCTCATTAGCTACAAGCACTCTTTTGTGTTTTATACTGTTTCATTCACCTACTTTCTTTGTGTGTATGTGTGTGTGTGCTTAAATTTATTTATTTATTTAATTTAGAGTAGTTTTCCATGGTTACATGAATCATGTTCTTTCCCATCCCCCTCCCATAGACAACAAGCAATTCCATTGGGTTTTACATGTGTCATTGATCAAGACCTATTTCCATATTATTAATATTTGTACTAGAGTGATCATCTCTAGAGCAGTGGTTCCCAAACTTTTTTGGCCTACTGCCCTCTTTCCAGAAAAAATATTACTTAGTGCCCCTGGAAATTAATTTTTTTTAATTTTAGTAGCAATTGATAGGAAAGATAAACACAGCTGTGGCCATCACCAACCCCCTGGATCGTTGCAGCACCCACCAAGGGGTGGTGGCACCCACTTTGGGAATCACTAATCTAGAATCTACATCCCCAATCATATCCCTATTGAATCATGTGATCAAGCAGTTGTTTCTCTTCTGTGTTTCTACTCCCACAGTTCTTTCTATGGATGTGGATAGTGTTCTTTCTCCTAAGTCCCTCAGAATTGTCCTGGGTCATTGCATTGCTGCTGGTAGAAATGTCTATTATATTCAATTGTACCATAATGTATCAGCCTCTGTGTACAGTGTTCTCCTGGTTCTGCTCCTTTTACTCTGCAGCAATTCCTGGAGGTTATTCCAGTTCACATGGAATTCCTCCAGTTCATTATTCCTTTTAGCACAATAGTAATCCATCACCAACAGATAACATAATTTGTTTAGCCATTCCCCAATCAAATGGCATATGTGTGTTTTTAAAGGAGAAAATTCCAAAGAAAGAGGTAAATCATATTTGTTTGACTAATATGAAACTCCCTAGCTTTTCCCAGGTTTCCTAAACTGATTTAATTCGTCATCAGAGGACATATGTGGGCAAAAGAATATTCTCACCACAAAGTGAAACCCAGAAGTAATAAGAGCAATCACATTTATTTTCTGCAAAGTCTATATAAGATAAAAACATCTGGTCCATTTAATGGAATGGGGTGGAATGGGGGGAATCAATCAGTTCAGCAAAATACAAACTCAGCCATCCTCAGCATTTGGTAAGATGTCAGCTGAACAAATGGTTCTGCCGTCTTTTCTGGGTATTCTGGCAACATGAGTTACATCCAGCCTCAATCTCTGTGTATCTTGCTTTAAAAAGGCATTTGCTCTATGTTGGTGCTACAGAGTCACACAATGAGCCCATTTTTCTAAATTTCATGTCACAGGTTGCCCTGAGAGAAGTATCTTCCATATGCTGACATGGAGAAAGAAGAATTTTTTTTTGTCTCTATAGGTGGAGTGGTTTTGTGCTCCAGTGGCTGAGGGTAGCATGTGTTTCAATTCAACTTAACAAATATTTATAAGGACTTACTACTGTATGCAAAGCATTATATTAGGTGAGGCCAGACAAGGAAGTACAAAGCTCAGGGAAGACACTTGTCCTTCCTCCTTGGGGTTTATAATCTAGTAAAGAGATGGGAGTCATCAAGAGGTGACTTAATATATAGTTACAAGGAGGCAACTCAGTGGATTGAGAGCTAAGCCTAGAGATGGGAGGTCCTGGGTTCAAATCTGATTTCAGTCACTTCCTAGTTGTGTGACCTTGGGCAAGTCACTTAAGCCCCATTGTCTACCCCTTGCCACTCTTCTGTCTTGGAAGCAAGATACAGTATTGATTCTAAAACAGAAGGTAAGGATTTTTAAAAATAGAAAGAGTACCAGATAATAAATGTAAAAAGAACAAAACAATCTTCCAGTTCTTCCACTTAGAAGGAGTCCTGTACAGAAGGTACCAGGTCTGTCTTCATCACTTTGACTTCTACAACTGGTGCAGCATCCAGAAAAAGAAAAGGCAAAGGAGCCTCCAGAGGTTTGGTAAAGAAATGACCATAGACTAATGGCCTCATAGTTTTTAAAATAACTAAACATTACCAAGAAGAAGGACAAGGGTATGGAGTTGTCCAGGGAGTATTTTGGATCTTATGGCTAAAGACACACCTGAAAATCCAATTGTTTTCTTTTCCCCCAGCATACAGAAAATGATGCTGATTTCGGTGAAGTCTTTTATCAAATGGAAATGATGCTCAGTCTTGGTCATTTAATATTGATCATCTTCATGCTGGTGGCTGCCAATCTACATACTATGGCTCTTTTGTCACCCATGCTCTCCTGGACTCTCAATCCAGTTACCAACATGCAATTGAAGAGTCTGTAGTTCTCATTTATGATCCCATAAAAACTGCTCAAGAAACTCTATCATTGATGGCATATGGGCTGACTCCTAAGCTGATAGAAATTAGTAAAGAGAAAGATTTTTCTCCTGAAGCACTGAAAAAGGCAAATATCACCTCTGAGCACATGTTTGAAGAAGTGCCGATTATAATTAAATTCCCATTTGATCAATGTACTAATCAATATACTAAAAAAGAAATTAGCTGTGGCAAAGAAACATGAATTGCTCAGTCTAGCTGACAGTGATCATCTGGGGAAGAGCCTGCAATTGCTGATGGACAGAATGGATGAAATGAACCAGGTTATAATTAAATACAACCTCTGTATGAGGAACACCAGTAAGAAGCAACAGCAGAAATATCAATATTGATGCCAGTGTCAGCAGGAGAATCTACACTGCCAGAGTAGAGGAGAACTGCCTTTCCCTGAAAAGGACATGTCCAAACTCTTCAAAACTCCTAGCCACCTGCTAGGATGGATTCACTGCTTATTGCTGGCCAAATGAACACATACTGCCAGAATGGCCAAGAGTTCACTGCACAGAACTTGGGCAAAGTCTTCATGTTGCAGATTCTCCAAGAATATAACAACTAGAAGGAGGAAACCCATGACCTCTGGTATGATAAGTTGTTTCCAGATAAAGTGCTGCTATGTATTGTGAGACCACTTGTGGGCAGCTCTTTCAAGAACTAGATTTTTCTTTTTTTAAGAATTAGAATTTTCATAATGAAAATGACAGTATTCATTTGATATCATGGGTTTTTGGCAGCAAAATTATTTTCATGAAAAAATAAAATTTTTTTAACATTCAAAAAAAAGCACAAAACGAAGAGTTCAATGAGCTCCAGAGGAGTAAATCAGTACCAACTTGGGGGTCAGGGTGGCTTCATAGAGAAGGTGGCATTTTAGCTGGGCTTTAAAGCACAAGAAGAAATTGAGTAGGCAAAAAGAATATTTGTAGCATAGGTAAAAATGTGAAGAAAGCCAAGGATGTGAGAAAGTGTAGCACATATTTGGGCATGTGAGTAGTTCATGTGCCTGAAAAAAGAATGAACAGAGGATTTCCAATTTGTCAAATGCCTTGAATGTCAGGCAAATTTTCTAGTTTTACTCTGTAGAGACTAGGGAGCCATTGCAGATGGCAGAGCCAAATAAAGACTTCAAACCAGATCAATGCATAAGTATTGAGAAAGCATGAAGGCTACTTGGGAGGGAGCAGAGAAAAGAGGAAGGAAGATCTGTTTTGAGGTTTCTACAGAAATGCAGTCAGGCAGCTGATAAGAAGGACCAGTGGAAGCAGTGGGAACAGCAGGAAGAATGGTCAGAGGCATTAAAAAGATTCACTAATTCCTACTACTGGCTGCCCTTCCCATTTATCTAGCCCTCGAGCCAGTCTTTCCATTGAGCTAGAAGCTTCGGCACCACGTTTGTTGGTGAACATGCCTATTGTGTCTATTTATTTCCTCAAGTCTTCCTGCCAAGATCAAACCCCAAGACCTTAGCAAGAGACACCTCTTAGCCCAGAGGAAATTTACTTTTTCTAGACAACACAAAAATTCTTTAGATTTAGAGGACGTGCCTCTTAAAAAAAAGAACCTCAAAGAATCATAGAAATACTTGAATTGGAAAAAACCTTGTTCAACCTCTATTATATTTTATATGTAAGGAAACTCATTTAAAGATGACTTGATTTGATTATTAAGTGGAAGGCCTTGGACTAGAATCTCAGTCTTCTGTCTCCCAAGTCAATGCTCTTCCCATTTCACCATCCTAATTCCATTTACCCTAAAACATCTATTTCATAATATATTCCTCTGAGTTGGAGTCAAACTAACTGGGTTTGAATCTGAGCCTGGCCACTTATTATCTGTGTGATCTTGGGCAAGTCACTCAATCTCAATCTCAGTTTCCTCGTTTGGAAAATGAAAGGGTTTGGTTAGTTGACCTCTAATTTCACTTACAGTTATAAATTAGATCCTATAACTTTTGATAACACTGATCATTCATTTCCGATCTCAGGGATAATCAATTGAAAAGCCATCTTGGATACTATCACTTCTTCCTAAAAATCTATAAAAATAGCTAGGTAGTATAGTGGATAGAGTGCTAGACCTAGAGTCACGAAGACCTGAGTTCAAATCTGGCCTGACTTTTACTAGCTGTGCAGCTTTTTCTTCTCAAGGTTGCTGGGGGGATCAAATGAAATAATCATTTTAAAGTCCTTAGCAGAGTGCCTGGCATATAATAAGGGCTCTATAAATGTTAGCTATTATTATTCGCAAGTGAATAGTGGTGCCACAAACAGAAATATCACACACACCCCCAAATGGTGGAGGAGAGAGCAAGCAAACAAGTACGCTTGATTTGGGAGATATTGTATTTGGTGTGTGTATGTAGTATTGTCTTGGGAAATGTAGAGGTAAGAACATGACCATAAACAACCTTTCCAAGAAATTTAGCAGTAAGGAGAGAGGAATGATGAGATGACAGCCAGATGGGCTAGAATTATTAAAGAAAGGATTTTTTGAAATTGGTCTGGAGCTTAGATGGGAAGTCAAAGCTACAGACAGATAAAGGTTTCAGAGTCACTTGCAAAGATAAAGTTGAAGGCATAGGATCGAATTATATCAACAAGGGAGAGAGAGAAGAGAAGTAGGCAGAGAGCAGACCCTCTCGGAATACTCATTTTCAGAGTTCTATAAAGAATACAGAAGGAGTGGTTAGAAAGGGAGAATTAAAAGAATCTGATAGCTATGATAATAATAGAACAGTTCCAGAGTTGGTGAAGTCTTACCTGTGACCCTACAGATTTAAAACTGAAGAAAGGGTCGGGTTCTTAGAGCAGTCATCAAAAAGTCTCTGAGATGGATAGTGGAGAATAGGAAAGAGAAGAATCACTGAGAAACTTGAGAGTCTTGAAAGTTGATAGATGCCAGCAAAAAGAATGATAAGAATGTCATAGTCTAATGGCTTTATCATCCCATAGAGTCAAGACTTTCTTTCAGGGGAATAGATAGCAAATCAATCATGCTTGCCCATACTGAACTCCTCTTGTCTGTCATATTGAACATCTAAGTTTCAACCAATGTGCTGGAGGATGTACTCTTTTTCTCTTGACATCTAAGAGCAGGCACCATTAAGGTACTCTAACTTCCACCTTTTTTCTTTCACTCTCCCCATGTGCCCAGGCCATCTTTTCTTTCTGTCAAAAATTCTTTGTTGATATAATTCACATCTATTCTTTTTCAGAGTTCCTCACTGGCAATGTGCTATATAGTCTGTTTATCATGCACCTCTCCATTACCTTCTAGGTAATACTTATCTTGAGGTTTTTGGGGGTGGTAGTGATCCAGTGTTCAATGCCAAACAGCAACACAATAAAATGCTTTTGTTAAAAAGATGGCACTTTGCTATTGTGGGAAGCTGGAGGTCATTAGAAGTGCTACACAATTTCCTGAATGCAATCTAACCCACTCTCTACTCTTCTTTCTCAACTTATACACAGCTTATGGTCCATCTGCATTTCCTATCCTAGATATATGTAATGTTGGAAAACTCTATAGGATGTCCATTCAGATTCCTATCATGATTCAGACAATAGGTATTCTTCATCCATTTGTTTTTTCTGTGCTAATAAAAATAACTGACATCATTATTTTTAGCTTGTGTACAGATCCTATAACATGTCTACAGATCTCTTAATATTATTGGATTTTGCTTCTCTTTTTTCCAGAATGTCTTTCTTTCCAGTATATTTGTATTCCTAATTTATTGTTCTCATTTTCATGTCTTTGGAGACACTTACCACTGTAGACTCAGGACTCCAGATAAAGGTTTCAGAATTGCTAGCATAAGCTTAATTGAAGTCAGAGGATTGAATGAGATTTTCAAGGGAGAGAGAATAGAAGGAGAAGACTAGTGGGACAAGGACAGACCTTTGTTTTGTACATTTCTTCAGAGATCTGTAAAGGATCAATAAAGAGTGATTAGGAAGTTAGGAGAACTAGGAGAATGATGGCTCTAAAGCCATGACTTCCAGAAGCAATATGGAGTATTAGAAAAGGGACTGACCTTGGGCTCAGAGGATTTTGGTTCAGACCTGCTGCTATCTGCCTGTGTAACCTTGGGCAAATTATTTAACTTCTCCATAAAATGGAAGAATTAAACTGGCAGATGCCTAATTCCCTTTAGGCTCTAAATATAGGCTTCTGAGAGACTTTTTAAAATGAAATGCCCTGAATCAATCTCCAAACATGATATGATGAAGACTACTATTTCCCCTTTCTGGGAGAGCAAGAGGAAGCTGGGCCGTACCTAATGACCAACTCTTAAATTGAAATCAAAGTGGACAACATCTCTGTCATGCTAACTCCTCTTAGGGCACTTGTTGTCAACAGGATTTGAGTTAAATGGACTATTAGTATGGCCATTCCTATGTTCTTATAATCTCTCATATAACAAAGAGGTCACAGGTTGAAAGAAGCTTGAGAACCACCTTTAGAATCACAGCACAGCTTCAATACTGAGTTAACCCGCCCTCAGAAGCATCTTTCTCTTGATCCCTTTGGATCTTAGTTCAGATCCAGGTGGGATGAAGACAAATCTGGTTCCAACTGTGAATGATCCACCTGGAACAGTGGACAAAGGTCAGTCATCCCTCTCTAACTGTCCTGATAGATCTGTTCAGTTTGGGTTCATCTCAATGCTTTTACCTTCAATGATGTGAATGAGATGATGCAGTGAGCAGGGCTGCATTAGCTCAGAATACACATTTTCTTTGCTATGAGACAGTTTCTTTCCTACATGTTAACATCGAATTACATCATTCAAAGAAGCACCATCATAAATTCCATTCTTCACTCCAGTGAAGGGGGATCATTGGCATAGAAAGTCAAAGACAACTAGGCTAGTACAAGGGCACATGAATATGTCCACATCCCCAGTCAGGTAGGACTGAGCAATACTTGAACCTGTGTTTCAAAGAGCTACATGTTGTTATTTCCCTTCAAGGTCACTTTATGTCCTATACAAGAAAATCAGGCTCATTTTTTAATAACCGAACTTAATCGCCTACAGGTTAGAAATGATCTCTGGCTCTTCTTCCATATTAAATCCACCCTCAAAGAATAAAGGCATGTTGATATCATGGAGGATTCAAAGCAATCTTGAAGACCCAGAAGGCAATTCCCAAAGACAAGTTCCCTATAAGTCTTAAATAATGGCAGCATCATTGGAAAAAAGAAGGAAATAGTTTTTATTAAGGGCTTCCTTTGTGCCAGCCTACTAAGGGCTTCACAAATTTTTATTGCATTCTCATGACTCTGCCAAGTAAGTGATATTATTATTCTCATTGGTCAGTAGAAGAAACTGAGTTAGACAGAGGTTTAGGGACCTGGCCAGGGTCACATAGCTAGAAAATTTCTGAGCCCCAATTTGAATTCAGGTCTTACTGCCATTAGGTCCAGTGTTCTATCCATTGCACCATCTAGGTGCCTCAAAAAAAGAATATATAAAATATGAGCCCAAAGATTCCCAAAGTGACTAATAAACTTATGGTTAGACTTGTTAAAAAGTGAGCCACATTGCAGTTTTATCTTGTACAAATAGACAGGGTCAATTCTAGGCAAAATTTGCCATGGGAGCAATAGTTTGCATTCACTTCCTTTATTCCTCTTTTTGCTTCTTCTCCTACTTCTTTTTCCTACTCTTACTTCTTTTTCTTTCTGCTCTGGTGACTCCTTCTTGGAATGCTACCCCTTCTTTCCCATCCCTTAGTGTTTGGCACACTTCCCCTTTTGAAAATTAATTGAAGACACTGAAAATGTTTAGCTTTGAGAAGATATTTAGTGAGGGACATCATAATGTAAAGGTGGATTGTGTGTTGGCTTTTTTCCACATGCTCCCATAATGTCAACCAATGCCAACCATTGATGTCATATTGGGGCCCCATCCATTGGGACTCGAGGAGGTTGTGGTCTTCCTGAGGAAACTAAGTAGCCAGTAGATAGAGTGCTGAGCCTTGAGTCAGGTGGACCTGAGTCTACCTCAAATGCTTACTAGCTAGTGACCTTAGGGTCCCAGGAAGGACTCAAGAATGAAGTATGAGTAGGCTGTCTTAATATTTTTTTTGTATTAGCATCTCTTTTGGTTAGCACAGTGCCTGGCACATAGTAGATACTTAAATGTTTATTGACTGGCCAAAAGAATGTCACACCCACACAGCTTTGAATAAAGTTCGTCAGACCATCACTGAACTCTGTGCAGAGGGGTCAGTGAATATCATTGAAGCAATCCAGTAGCAGAGAATTCCAAATTCAAGAGTTGAAGATTCCCATTAAGCCTAGATTTCTCCCTCGAGTGGCTATCCTTTAGTATTCACATGAGTATGTGTTTGTCCATGTTTGTCCTTCCTGTGACTCTCTCTAAGTGTTCTGGGTAAGTGATATCCATGATATCCATGTTCCCATGTATATCAGTAGCTAGTAGTATAGTCAAGATGGGGTGAGGTAGAGGGTGGAATAACTCTTTCCTTACTCAAATAATTAAATCTTTTATTTTCACTGCAGGAATGAAGGACATTAAAGAATGAAGAAACCAAACAGTTGTCACTGAATCTGATATCCTGGGGTTTTCCAGGCACTCCAAACTACAGGGATTGTTCTTCCTGATGTTTTTACTTGTATGCCCGGTAACACTTTTGGATAATCTTCTCATATTAACAGCAATCAGAATCAATTGTGTTCTTCACTTCCCTATATATTATTTCCTCTGCTACTTGTCATTTTTTAAACTCATCAATTTGGAGTTCTCTGCTACTGGACTGATTCATTGATATTCACTGACTTTTTTTCTGCTCTACCTCCAACACTGTCCCATCATACTGGTGAACTTCAGAGAGAAGAAGACCATTGCTTAGGAAGATTTCCAACTGTCCCAGCTCTTCTTCCTTGTTCCTTTTGCAGGATATGACTCATGATATATTTATGGTCATTTACCATCTGTTGTGCTATCCAGTTCTCATAAGCAAGGGGGTCTGTACTTACTCAACAGCTGGGTCCTGGGTGTGTGGTTTAGAGAATTCAGTGATGCATACAGGGCTCACAACAACTCTCACTTTGTGTGGTCTGAACCAGATTAGCCATTTTCTCTGTGACATCCCTCTAATCTTGAAGCTCTCTTGCTCAGACACTTCAGTCAATGAGTTCGCACTCTGTGTGGCCAGTGCCACCATTGGTCTGAGCCCCTGCTTGTTCACTGTTGTGTCCTATATGCTCATTAACTCTGCCATCTTGAAGATTCAGTCTGCTCAAGGGAGATACAAAGCCTTCTCCACCTGTGCCTCTCACTTCACTGTGGTGGTCATCTTCTTTGGAACTGCCAACTTCAACTATGACCAGCCCAGCTCAGGCTACTCCCTGGATATGGACATCTTAGTCTCTGTCCTCTTCTGTATTGTTACTCCCATGCTAAAGCCTATCATCCACCACATGAGAAACAAGGATGTCACAGTCATCTTGAAGAAACTATGTGAAGTTTATATTTTACTTGGGCTGGTAGGTGGTCCAGGGGATAGAGTGCTGGGTCCGCAGTCAGGAAGACTCAATGTGGCCTCAGAAACTTGCTAGCTGTGTGAACCCTTTTTCTGTATCCTTTTTAAGTCTTTCTATTCTCAGCTCCTAGCAGAGGACACATTGCAAATGCTTAGTAAGTTTATTGACTCACTAGAAAGGGGGTCCAAAAGCTTCATTAAACTGTCAAAGGGGTCCATGCCACAAGAAAAGTTGAGAATCCTTTGCTAAACCAACATATCTCTTCCTATATAAATGATACCTCAGATAGGAATAAAGGGGAGGGTTTGAAGGGGTTCAAACCTAGAGGGTAAAGCAATAGAAAGTGACTGTGAGCTTGAATTAGAAGTTCCTTGAGAGCAGAAGACAAAGATTTGGTTTATTTTTGCCTTTCTTTTTATATCTCCAGCCCTTAGCATAGAACCTGGTATCATAAGTGATTAACAAAGAGGTTACTTTAATTTTAATGCATTGGGGGAAAACAGGGGAGTTTCTTAATAATTAAAACTTTCTTAAAGTAGGATGGACTAAATAATTATAATACACAAGAATACATGATATATTCATAACCACTATCTCTGGGATATTTACATTCTGGGGAACATTATGTTTAGACATTATACATTTCATAGTGTTATATTTCTACAATGTCAATTCTTCTAATGAGTACAATTTCTGTACTTCTCTTCTGTCTCTGAAATTAATATATGTCCTTAATAAGCTTGTAAGCTTTTGACTTCTTACATGACACTTTTAGATGATATTTATCCAATGTCATATGTGTCATAAAATATCATTTAAAATATGTCATACCATATCTTATTTATTTATTTATTTATTTGTTATTTATTATTTATTTATTGCCTTCCTACAATTTGGCAGGCACTACATCATCTGTAGAACTAAGAACTCTCCATAAGCCAAATATGACTTTATGACATCAATGAAGAGTCAAGAGGGTCTGGTCTCCTCAAGAGGCAATAAGGTAATTGGTCAAAATAAGAGAAGTCAGGAAGCATGCCAAGGTGAACATAACTGAAAAGTGGAATAAGGTAGAATAGCCATGAATAAAGGAATGAATGAATGAAGAAAGGAAGGAAAAAAGCATTTATGAAGAGCTTACCCTCTGTCTCACATTGTGTTTAGGACTGTGTATAAATATAAAAAAGATGATAGTTCCTGTCCTCAAGGAACTTAGATTCTTCAAAGGGAAGACAACACATATAGGTAAGAGGTAGTCAGGAAAAGAAGTGGAAAGGGATTGGGGTGGGAAGTGAATAATTATGCATGTGGTAAGGAGATGATAAAATGGCCTGGAGTAGGGGGCAGCTCAGTGGATCAAGACCTAGACCTAGAGATGGAAGGTCCTAGGTTCAAATCTGAGCTCAGACACTTCTTAGCTGTGTGACCCTGCGCAAGTCACTTAACCCTCATTGCCTAGCCCTTACTGCTATTCTGTCTTGGAACCAATACATAGTATTGATTCTAAGATAAGGTAAGGGCTTTAAAAAAAAGATGGCCTGGAATAGACAGCTGGATGGCTAGAAGACTTGATGTGATATTAAGGTGAAGCATGCCTAGTGTCTGAAGTCAGTTAATATAATGGGCTAAGAGTATGAACTATAAGTATTACACTATGAAAAAAGATGAACTAAATGCCTCCAGTGAAAGAAAGACTTATTTGATTCCATGGAGATCCCAGAACAACAGTGAGAAACCCCATAATGCTTCAAAAGAAAAATAAAGTGTCACATTGGATCTGTGAAATGAGGAGTCAAAGATATTGCCTGGGTTGTGAACCTGGGAGACTGGAAGGATGTTAATCCCTTGAGAGAAATAAAAAAGTTCAGAAAAGGAGTGATTTAGGAGGGTAGAAGATAGATAATGTGGATAATTATTGCAAATGTTTGAGAAAGAATGTGAGAAGAGGAAGTGGACATAATGAATGTGGACAAGTTTACAAAGAAAAAAAAACACCAAAAAATAAGACAATATTTGCCTTCCAGAAATTTACATTATACTGGACTTATAGTATTTTTATATTATTAAGTTCTCCCTATGAGACATATCATTGTATAGGTCAGAGAGAAAATAAAAACCAGTATATTGAGTAAGATAATAGTTATAGATGTGAATGAGCAGCTAGGCAACATAGAGGATAAAGTACTGGGCTTGGAAGCAAGAAGACTCATCTTTATGAGTTCAAATCCAACTTCAGTAAGTCATTTAACTATGTTGACTTCAGTTCCTCATCTGTCAAATGATCTGGAGAAGGAAATGGCAAACCACTCCAGTATCTTGGCCAAGAAAACCCCAAATTAGAGTTTCCAGGAAGATGGCTTAGACGGAGGGAATTTTAAAACCTCTGCACCCTTATACACCAAGATAAAAAACAATGCACATCAAGAAGAAAGAGGACCAAATCTAATAAGGGGACAGAGCAGGGGGAACCCTACTGCAGCACAACTAAAGAGGTACACCAAGAAAAAGGCTTCAATTCTTGAACTGTAGGGTCTGAGGGCTTAGAAGGGGAAATCGCAGGACACCTCCCCCATGTGCTGTGTGGAGTCTCCAGCAGCCCGGGAAATCTCAGGGCTGGTGGGCCCACCAGTTAGGAGAGAGGGCCTTGCTGGCACCTGGACTCAGGGAGTTAAACACAGGCACTGGAGAGGTGACTGGAGGAGAAAGCCAGAGAAAAACAGCAAAAACACCCGGAAGATGGTGGCTTAGAGAGAGCCAAACCCCAGACTACAGACAGCTTGGCTTCCTCATACAGAGATAGAGAACACAGGGCTTCAAGAGGAAAGAAAACCAGATCAAAGACAGCGGACAGTGTAGAGGGACCCCACTGCTAGAGAGCTCAGTTCAGCTAAAAAGGCTCCTTCTTGTCCAGCCATGGTTTTTTGTTTTGTTTTGTTTGTTTGTTTATTTGTTTTTCCCTCCTCTCCAGGTTTTAGCCTCAGGGCAGATTAAGCAGTAAAATTAATCCAATCAATACAGGATTAATCCCAACAATTGGACAGGCAAGAAGTCTTCACAGGGCAGAGAAAGTAACTACAAACCTCCATTGCCAGCTGGGGGATTATCTTTCATCAAAGATTATTAAATACATCTGCTTAAACTAGCAGAACAAGGAAGGAAAAAAATATGAGTAAGCAACAGAAAAAGAGAAAAGAAATGACAATTGGCAGCTTCTTTCAAGGAAATGGAAAGAAAGCAAATGAAATAGAAATAGAAGAAGAGGAAGTAGTTCCAGCAAACTGGACACAGGCTTTGGAAGATCTCAAAATTCAATTAACTCAAGAACTTCAGGAACTCAAAAAGCGATCAAGAGAGACAAGAGAGGCTGAAGACAATTTGAAAAAGGAAATACATGACCTAAAACAAGAAAATAAAGTCTTAAAAGTCAGAATTGGCCAGCTTGAAAATGAAGCAAAGAAGGCAAAAGATGATCTACAAAGAAAATCAGAACAGAAGGAGAAGGATGACCAACAAGTGTGTAAATAGAATTAGCTCAAATTTTCCCTCTTACACAAGCCAGGGATGAAACTCAGTCTTTAAAAAACAACTGAACAACTAGAAGCAAATGACTTCACAAGTATAAATATGAAAAATGGTAAAGGCTGCTATAATAATATAAATTAGTATTTTAATTAAAGCCATTTTGATAGATAAAGTCATTAGACCACATGCTTATAAGAATTCAAAACTGCCGCCTCCATTTTGTTACCTCTCATCTCTCCCCAAGCCTGTTAGCCAAGAGAGCACTCCCCCCTAACCCAGGAGATTATAAACTCTTCCCTGCGTGGAGACGTAGGTGTCCCCACGCCCAAAGAACCGGAACCGGAAACCCGTTGAACCACGGGAAATGTAGTTTGATAATGTCTATAGAAAATACATATATATACTTAAAGATGACATCTCCCAAACTTCACTTTTACACAAGGCAGCAAGAATATATTAAACAAAATGTAAAAAATGAAAAATTTGAGGAGAATATGAAACCCCTCATTGATTCAATCCAGGGGTCAGCAACCTTTTTGGCCATGAGAGCCATAAATGCCACATTTTTAAAAATGTAATTTTGTGAGATCTGTACAGTGCTCACAGTGCACACTCCTGTAACAATGTGTGCTCCTGTAACAGTGCCTGAAAAAAAATTGACTTTATGGCTCTTGCAGAAAGAGCTATATCTGGCCCTCAAAAGAGCCAGATATGGGGGGGGGGCAGCTGGGTAGCTCAGTGGATTGAGAGCCAGGCCTAGAGACGGGAGGTCCTAGGTTCAAATCTGGTCTCAGACACTTCCCAGCTGTGTGACCCTGGGCAAGTCACTTGACCCCCATTGCCTACCCTTACCACTCTTCCACCTATAAGTCAATACACAGAAGTTAAGGGTTTAAAAAAAAAAGAGCCAGATATGGCTCAAGAGCCATACATTGCCGACCCCTGATTCAACCAAAGATCTGGAGAGCAGAGCTAGAAGAGACAACTTAAGAATTATTGGTTTACCAGAACATCATGATAAAAGAAAAAGTTTAGATATCATCTTACAAGAAATTATCAGAGAAAATTGCCCTGAAGTTCTCAAACAAGAGGGAAAAGTAGAAATAGAAAGAATCCACAGATCACTTCCTACATTTAATCCACAACTGACAACTTCCAGGAATATTATAGCCAAATTCAACAACTACCAGACCAAGGAAAAAATATTATAAGCTGCTAAAAAGAAGTCATTCTGATATCAGGGAACCACAGTTAGGATAACACAGGATCTGGCTACATCTACATTGAAGGACCAGAAGGCATGGAACAAAATATTCCAGAAAGCAAGAGAACTGGGTCTACAACCAAGAATCAACTATCCAGCAAAACTAACTATATTATTGCAGGGGAAAGTATGGGCATTCAATAAAATCAAGGACTTCCAAACATTCATCAAGAAAAAACCAGACTTAAACAGAGAGCTTGCTACCCAAACCCGTAACTCAAGAGAATCAACATAAGGTAATTAAGAGAATGGGGGGAGAAGAAAAATATTCTTTTCTTTAAGGGACACAACAAGTTCAATCAATTTATATCCCAAGAAGAAAAGAAGATATTGGCAAATATTAAAAATTGTTATTACCAACAGGGTAACTAAAAGAAGTTTACATAGAGGGAACAGGGACAAACTGTATAGGATGAAATGTGAAGCGATATATATATATATGTATGTATAAATATATACAAAACTAGGTGGGGGAAGAAGGTAATAATAAGAAAAATAGGAAAACAAACAGAAAAGAATACATTTATATTCCATAAAGAAGCGCATGGGACCAACAGGGGAAAATAACAATACACTATAAGGGTAAAGAGGTTAGAGAGAGGAAATATTCAATACTTAAGTGCATTGAAATCAACTTAAAGAGAGAAGAGCAATCAGATCCAGTGGGGCAGAGAATTGATTCATGCCCTATAGAGAAGTAAAAGGGTAACAAACTGCCTGGTAGGAAGGGAAGCAATACTAGGGAGGGAGAGGTCTTGGGGGGGGGGGGGAGCAAGGCATGGC
This sequence comes from Gracilinanus agilis, assembly GCF_016433145.1. Lineage (NCBI taxonomy): Eukaryota > Metazoa > Chordata > Mammalia > Didelphimorphia > Didelphidae > Gracilinanus > Gracilinanus agilis. The sequence continues at coordinate 473,282,893 of NC_058133.1, forward strand.
TTTAAAGAACAATAAGAGGGGAATAAGAAGGGAGGGAGGAGAAAGGGAAGTACAACAAGGGAGGGGATTATAGGAAATGGTTAAAAACAAAACATTGGTATAGAAGGAAATAGTGAAAGAAGAAAGGACAGGACTAGGAGAGAGAATAAAAATGTCTGGGAATGCACAGTTGATAATTATAATTGTGAATGTGAATGGGATGAACTCGTCCATAAAATGGAAGCAAATAGCAGAGTGGATTAGAAACCAAAATCCTACCATATGTTGTCTACAAGAAACACACATGAGACAGTAAGACATACATAGAGTAAAAATGAAAAGATGGAGCAAAATCTATTTGGCTTCAAATGAGAAAAAGAAGGCAGGGATTGCCATCATGATTCTCTGACAGAGCCAAAGTAAAAATAGATAAGGTTAAAAGAGATAGGGAAGGTAACTACATCCTAATAAAAGGCAGTATAAACAATGAAGAAATATCAGGACTCAATATGTATGCACCAAACGGTATAGCTTCCAAATTTCTAAAGAAGAAGCTAGTGGAGCTCAAGGATGAAATAGATAGCAAAACTATACTAGTGGGGGACCTCAACCTTCCCCTATCAGATCTAGATAAATCAAAACAAAAAATAAATAAGAAAGAGATAAAAGAGGTGAATGAAACCCTAGAAAAATTAGAGTTAATAGATATATGGAGAAAAATAAATAGGGACAAAAAGGAATATACCTTCTTTTCAGCAGCACATGGAACATTCAGAAAGATAGACCATGTACTAGGGCATAGAAACATGGCAAACAAATGCAAAAAAAGCAGAAATAATAAATGTAACCTTCTCAGATCATAATGCAATAAAAATAGTTATTAGTAAGAATACATGGAGAGGCAAACCAAAAACTAATTGGAAATTAAATAATATGATTCTCCAAAACAATTTAGTGAAAGAACAAATCACAGAAACAATTAATAATTTCATTGAAGACAATGACAATTAAGAGACATCTTACCCAAACCTATGGGATGCAGCCAAAGCAATTCTAAGGAGAAAATTTATATCACTGAGTGCATGTATTAACAAATTAGGAACGGCAGAGGTTAATGAATTGGGCATGCAACTAAAAAACTCGAAAATGAACAAATTAAAAATCCTCAGATGAAAACTAAATTAGAAATACTAAAAATCAAAGGAGAAATTAATAAAATCAAAAGTAAAAGAACTATTGAATTAATAAATAAGATTAGAAACTGGTATTTTGAAAAAACAGATAAAATAGACAAAGTACTGGTAAATCTAATAAAAAAAAAAGGAAAGAAGAAAACCAAATTAATAGTATCAAAGATGAAAAGGGAGACCTCACCTCTAATGAAGAGGAAATTAAGTCAATCATTAAAAACTATTTTGCCCAACTATATGGCAATAAATTTAGCAATCCAGGTGGTATGGATGAATATTTACAAAAATATAAATTGCCTAGATTAACAGCAGCAGAAATAGAATACTTAAATAATCCAATATCAGAAAAAGAATTTGAACAAGCCATCAAAGAACTCCCTAAGAAAAAAAAAAAAAAAAAAAAAAATTCACAAGTGAATTCTATCAGACATTCAAAGAACAATTAATCCCAATACTATACAAATTACTTGATATGATAAGCAAAGAAGGAGTCTTACCAATTTCCTTTTATGACACAAATATGGTACTGATTCCAAAGCCAGGTAAATCAAAAACAGAGAAAGAAAATTACAGACCAAACTCCTTAATGAACATAGGTGCAAAAATCTTAAATAGAATACTAGCAAAAAGACTCCAGCAAGTGATCAAGAGGGTTATCCATCATGATCAGGTGGGATTTATACCAGGAATGCAAGGATGGTTCAATATTAGGAAAACCATGCACATAATTGACCATATCAACAAGCAAACCAACAAAAACCACATGATTATCTCAATAGATGCTGGAAAAGCCTTTGACAAAATACAACCCCCATTCCTACTGAAAACACTAGAAAGTATAGGAATAGAAGGTCCTTTCCTAAAAATAATAGACATTATATATCTTAAACCACCAACAAGCATCATATGCAATGGGGATAAATTAGAAGCCTTTCTAGTAAGATTAGGTGTGAAACAAGGATGCCCATTATCGCCTCTATTATTTAATATTGTACTAGAAACACTAGCAGTAGCAATTAGAGAAGAAAAAGAAATTGAAGGTATTAAAATAGGCAATGAGGAGACTAAGCTATCACTCTTTGCAGATGATATGATGGTCTACTTAAAAAATCCTAGAGACTCAACTAAAAAGCTAGTAGAAATAATCAACAACTTTAGCAAAGTTGCAGGATACAAAATAAATGCACATAAATCATCAGCATTTCTATATATTTCCAACACATTAGAGCAGCAAGAGGTAGAAAGAGAAACCACATTTAAAATCACCCTAGACAATATAAAATACTTAGGAATCTATCTACCAAAACAAACACAGGAATTATACGAACATAACTACAAAACACTTTCCAAACAATTAAAACTAGATCTAAACAATTGGAAAAACATTGATTGCTCATGGGTAGGACGAGCTAACATAATAAAAATCACCATTCTACACAAATTAATTTACCTATTTAGCGCCATACCTATCAAACTACCAAAAAACTTTTTTACTGAATTAGAAAAAACTATAACAAAGTTTATTTGGAAGAACAATAGATCAAGAATATCAAGGGAAATAATGAGAAAAAAGTGAAGGAAGTTGCCTTAGCGGTACCAGATATTAAACTATACTATAAAGCAGCAGTCATCAAAACAATATGGTACTGGCTAAGAGATAGAAGGGAGGATCAGTGGAATAGACTTGGGGTAAGTGACATCAGCAAGACAGTGTATGATAAACCCAAAGAGCCCAACTTTTAGGACAAAAATCCATTATTTGACAAAAACTGCTTGGAAAATTGGAAAACAATATGGGAGAGATTAGGTTTAGATCAACATCTCACACCCTACACCAAGATAAATTCAGAATGGTTGAAAGACTTGAATACCAAGAAGAAAACTGTAAGTAAATTGAGTGAACACTGAATAGTTTACTTGTCATATCTCTGGGAAAGGAAAGATTTTAAAACCAAGCAAGAGTTAGAAAAAAATTACAAAATGTAAAATAAATAATTTTGATTATATTAAATTAAAAAGTTTTTGTACGAACAAAAACAATGCAACCAAAATCAGAAGGGAAATAACTGGGAAAAAATCTTTATAACAAAAAAATTCTGACAGACGTCTAATTACTCAAATATACAAGGAGCCAAATCAATTGTATAAAAAAATCAAGCCATTCCCCAATTTATAAATGGACAAGGGCCATGAATAGGCAATTTTCAGATAAAGACATCAAAAGTATCAATAAGCACATGAGAAAGTGTTCTAAATCTCTAATAATTAGAGAAATTCAAATCAAAACAACTCTGAGGTACCACCTCACACCTAGCAGATTGGCTAAAATGATAGCAGGGGAGAGTAATGAATGTTGGAGGGGATGTGGTAAAATTGGGATGTTAATGCACTGCTGGTGGAGTTGTGAACTGATCCAACCATTCTGGATGGCAATTTTTGGAATTATGCCCAAAGAGTGATAAAAGAATGCCTGCTCTTTGATCCAGCCATGCCATTGCTGGGTTTGTACCCCAAAGAGATCATAGATAAACAGACTTGTACAAAAATATTTATAGTTGAACTCTTTGTGGAGACAAAAAACTGGAAAGCGAGGGTATGCCCTTCAATTGGGGAATGGCTGAACAAATTGTGGTATATGTTGGTGATGGAATACTATTGTGCTCAAAGGAATAATAAACTGGAGGAATTCCATGTGAACTGGAAAGACCTCCCGGAACTGATGCAGAGTGAAAGGAGCAGACCCAGAAGAATGTTGTACACAGAGACTGATACACTGTGGTAAAATCGAATGTAATGGATGTCTGTACTAGCAGCAATGCAAAGACCCAGGACAGCTCTGAGGGATTTATGGAAAAGAACGCTACCCACATTCAGAGGAATAACTACAGGAGAGGAAACACAGAAGAAAAACAACTGCTTGAACACTTGGGTTGATGAGGACATGATTGGGGATGTAGACCTGATAGGGCCACACTAATGCAACTATCAATAATATGGAAATAAGTCTTGACTGACCACACATATTAAAACCAGTGGAAATGCAAATTAGCTATAGGGGTGGGAAGAGTTTGAGGGGGTGAAGGGTAAAGTAAAAACATGAATTATGTAACCATGGAAAATTTTTCTAAAAATAAATAATTAATTTTAAAAAAAGAAAACCCCAAATTGAGTCACAAAGAGTCAGACATGACTAAAACAGCACAATGATGTAGGTGTGAGTAAAATTATTCAATCATCCAGTCCAACTCCTTTATTTTATAGATAAGGAATCTGAGGAACTAAGTAAATTGCCCCAAATCTTAAAGGCAGAAATTAACATCCAGCATTCAAACCCAGATCCCTCGTTCCAAGTCCATCATATTTTCCATGATACCATATTGCAAAAAAGAAGAAATAAGGAAATGTCCTAAAGAAGATATTTTGGATGATAATTAGGGCAGGGATCACAAAGACAACTTAAAACATATAATGGAGAGTCTGAGGGCAGTAGAGGATTCTGCAAAGTAAAACGACAAATTTATAACTCATAAAAAAACATAAGGGGAAGAGTTTTTTTTTGGCAGAGAGGTCAAAGAAAGGAACTTTGAAATAATATATGAATTCTATTTAAGCCAAACTGATCTTAAAGATAAGATGTATAGAGAGATATGTTATAGATTTCCAAAGACTTAAAAAGTGTTTTTCTAAACACAAATACTACTATATTGAAGAAAATGCTATAAGAAAACTATCCCGAACTTTTGAACATTTAAAATGCTTTTTGATTGATCGCCATCAGTGAAAAATACCATACTTGAAAACTTGTAGTATTCCAATACCAAACAACACATTTTGCAAGTAAAGGAAAATAAAGGCCCAGGAGTATTTCGTAGTGAGATGAGCACAGCCAAATTTGGGTTTTGTTCAAAGAATTAGCAACTCAGACAATATCTATAATGAGAGAATAAACTTTACTGAGAGAGGGAAGAAGGTGGTAGAATGGCCCTGGTGATGGAAAGGAGAGGAGATGGAAAGGTCTCAAAAGGTTTTCAGGAAAGCTTTTTATCTTGATTTATCTTTGACTTGATTAGTTAATAAGGAAGAGGTCGTTTGTATGGGTGGTTGTTGCCCTATAGTTCCCAAGGAACTTATGTCTCTTTCCCCATAGTTTACCTTGGTCTACATGGCCTTACCAATCCTGGTTCACCTTGTTTCTTCACTGCAGGAGAGCAAACCATAATGCCAATGGAATGCTAAAGACATGCTAAACATCCTGGGATAACCTCAGGTTACTTTTGCCTGATTCTACACAGACACCAAAGGAAAGAAAGTCCCTAGTTTGCCCTGCTTATGCTGATTGGCTGGTTGCAGAGCTTCTGCCTACATCCTTATAGCAAGCCATCAACATCTGTACACCAACCTGTCTGCATGGCAACCCACATCAATAGCTATAAGAAAACAGAAAAAACACTGGAATAAGATCTTACCAAAAGCCCTAAACTCAAGATATAAACCAAAATTATAGATCCTAAGAAGAGTTGGAATGATCAGTTAAAAAAAGATAGACCCTGAATGATAACAGAACAATGACTTCAAGGCATTAATGCCAAAACAAACAAAAGCAGAAATGAACAGAATAGTTGACTTACAATCATTCTCAACAAGATAAATAGGAAAAAAAGAGAGAAACATACAATTCTCAAACAAAGACAAAGAAATTAAATAAACTTCATTACTCTAATTGAATCTGCATATTTGCCAATAAGTCACTTTCTCAGAGAGAGGAAAATGATAAAGGAGAGCTAGAAATAAACTTCTACTCATCTAGTGATAAGTAGGAAAGGGACAGCAATTTCTTCAGTCTCTCAATAGTAGAGTAAAAATGATGGGGGAGAGAAACTGAAATGCATGGGGAATATGAAGAGGCAGGGTCTTTATTAATAGGTTTCATCTGCAAGAAATTGGCAAAATAGGCAACTGCCTTCTTTGAGCAAGGATTATGCTTAACTGGATTTTATCTCACCCCAGGATTGAAGATAAAAAGGTAGAAATTAGCACTCAGGAAGAAGCACATTGATCCAGAGACAAACATACTGACTTTAGGAGAGGTGAAAAGTCATGATAATGGTAAGGAGTAGAACTAGCCTGAATTCAATATACATCATTGCTTCTTTCATGAATAGATATTTCGGGGGATGATGTACAGCAAAGGGCCCTACCCCAAAAGAAGATAAAATTAAGCTGATAAATAAAGAAGCTGAAAAAGTAGGAAAATCTAAATACAGTTAAAGAAATGAGACAGACAAGAGAGCTCAAATTTAGTACTTTGTTGTTGGTGACATAGTGTCATGAAGGACTATACACATGTTCATATACACACTGGTGTGCTGGAGCCAGCTCTAAGTGACTTAAAAGAACCAACTTTTTTCATTTTTAGTGTGAACATTTATACCTCAGAAATCATTCTTTCAAACTAAGGTTTGATTTATTGTTTTGCTGATTGTCTAAATGCACTGCCGGTTTTTTTTTTTTGCTTTGTTTCCTTTGGTTTTTTTAATGAGCCAAGAGCAAAGAATGGTTTTATATTTTTAAATAGTTGGGGAAAACCAAAAGAAGACTATTTCATAACACGGGAAAATTATAGAAAATTCAGATTTTAGTGTCCAGAAAGTTTTATTGGAACACAGTCATGCTTGTTTGTTAACATTTAGTCTATAACTATATATATAGATATAGATATAGATATAGATATAGATATAACTATATAGATATATAGCACATATACATATGTGCTACAGTGGCAGAGTTGGGTAATTGTATCACAGAGTGGCCCTCTCCTGATCTCAAAGTACTGCTCACTGCGCCACAAATTAGTGATGCAGATAGAATCTGACAGCATTCCAATCATCTTACCATGACATCTAATTTTTAAAAATGTTCACTAGTGCATCCCCATCATGTCAAAACAGGAAAAAAAATTATTATGATCTTTTGAGTTCAGGGCCAACCATGACATTTGCTGAATGAGAAGAACTACCCTCAACCACTCTTATCAAAACTGAATAGTTTTTTTAAATTAGCTTTTGCTGCAAATTTGATGTTTCTTAATGAATTTAACTTAAAACTACAAGGTAAACATTACTTGTTAAATTTACACTGTAATAAAAGTCAATTTGATGACAATTAACATTGTTTGAATCAGAAGTAATGTCGAGCTGGTTTATTCACTTCCCATGCTGTCAAAAGTTAAAACAAGATTTCCACTCCCACATACATTTGCAACAGTTATATTTTCTAAGCGCAAACTACAGTTCCAACAGCATTTTTCAGGCCTTGATACAAATACAAAAGAATCTTCCATATACAATTAATCTGCAGTACAATGACATTCTAAGAGAAAATATCAAAAGAAGAATTTGATAGTGTTTAATAAATGCCTTCTATATGGTAAGTATGCTCAATTAAACTTAACTGTTTCTATATTTAAACTTATATATCATATAAAACATATATTAATTACATTTGTGTATATATATATAAATTTATATATTAAACCTACATATCCATGGAAAAATATCAGCATTTGACAATATCTGTTTATGTGAAAAGATATTTTCAGAGATAAAACATGTAAAATCTCATTATAGATCAGCATTAATAAATGAACATTTGTAATCAATTTTGATAATGGGAAACAACTTTGAACCCAAATTAAATAAAACATCACCCTCCCTCAAAAAAACCCAGTTCCATTCTTCTCATTAGTAGATCTGTATTAACAACAAATTTCTATACAATTATCAATATTTTTCTATTTTGAATTTTGTAATTAAAAATATATGAAAATTAATTTTCTCTGTTATTATATAAGTACTTACATCATACCTTTGACTTTACATCTTGGCTCATAAAGCCTTAAATATTTATGATTTGGTCCTTTAGAGAAAAAAAATTCGTCTATTTCTAATCTAGTTTAGAAAAGTATCAATGAAATGGATTAAATTTTAAGGTGTGTGTGTGTATATATATATATTTTTTTCCCTTTTTGAGTCCACTTGTTAATATTTATTAGCACACTGCTTTAAACATTACTTGAGCTCAGTAGGAGTGAAATAGAAGGCTCAGGGAATGAAGGCTTCATCAGACTTAGGCCAGGTAACTCTAGGCTAATGGCAATAATAATGACAACAGTGATTATAACTAGTATTTATATAGCATTTTAAGGTTTGCAGAATGTTTAATATCCACTATCTCATTAGAGTTTTGCTTTTGTATTCTGAGTATATATACATATGTATATATATACTGTATTTAAACAATATATGACATATCATATAGGTATATTCATGTTCCATCCACTACATAATACAATTTAGAAAAAGATAGGAATGTTGAAGAGGACATAATAAGTGTAAACATCTCAAAACAAAGTACCACAAAATATTATTTAAGCTAAAATGTTGGCTGTGATGCTGGAATGGGAAAGCAGGATTTCAAATAACACATTGACCTAATTGAGGAAAGAGAAAGGTCAAAGATCTGGAGGAATATAGACAAAGAAAAAGAATTAGTCTTAATCACACTATGACAAAGGAAAATAAAAGCTGACAATGTAAAGAGATATGAACTGGAAAAATATATTATATTTAAAGGTTCCATAGACAATGAAAATATTGTCACCATTAAGTGTATTTGCACTAAATGGTAGAGAGAATCCAATTCATTAAAGTAAACAGATTTGCAAACAAACTACAAACTCTAAGACAAATTAGATTTCAAACACTAACACCATCTTCTGAATGGGAACACTAAAGAAAATACATATTCTCACCTTTCTTGGTTCTTTGACAAATGTAGAAAATGGACTCAGAGAAATAAATATTTTTATTTATTTATTTAAAACTTAAATATTTATAAAGCAGAAATATTTAATATTTAAATATAAAGGTAGAAAGAGGAAGCAATTCCTTTAGACCATAAACCGAAAAAAAAGGTAATCATTAATACAGGTAACAAAATCCAAACAGACTTAATAATAATACCCTGAATGAATGGATCAAAGAACAAATCATGGAAACAATAACTGTGTTAAAGAGAACAATAATAATGATACAACATAGCAAAATAGGATTCAGATAAAGTCTTTTAAAAATATGGTAACAAACTATAAAAAAAAAGAGGATTACTAAATAGAACAATTGTTGATGCTCTAGGTTATATGGAAAGCCCTCTATCAGCAAGAGGAAAGTAACAAGAGAAAAAGGAAGGAAGGAAGGAAGGAAGGAAGGAAGGAAGGAAGGAAGGAAGGAAGGAGAAGGGAGGGAGGGAGGGAAGTCCTTTACTAACCTATTCTTAGAAAGTGAAATTGAACAAATCTTCAAGTCATTAAAAAAAACTAGCATTTAATGCTTATTATATTCCAGGAAATATAGAACTACTAAAAGAGAAAGGAAATCTCAGCTAGATTTAGTATCTAATTAAAGTTTTGAAATCAATTGATAACCTGAACAAAACAAATTATTTTTAAGGATGGAAAAAGAATGGATGGGGAAGGGGTACTGGAAGTATCCCTGATCAATTGATTTCCTCCTTCAACCTAATAGGACTACAAGGCACATCCTACTCTATTCTCCCAGCTGAATGTAGATAAGTCTATTGGTACATTGCTGATAGAATAAGTCAAAAAGTTTTTCACTATGTGCCAGGTACTGTACTAAGCTCTGGGAATCCAAATGCAAGCAGAAAGATAGTCCTTTGCCCTCAAGGAGCTTACTTTCTACTGTAGAAGATAACACATAAAAGGACAATGAAAGGGGAGGTGGGGAAAACTGAAATTAACCATCTGGGGGTCATGGGAGGGAACGTCTGGGAAAGTTAATGCAGGTTGAAGAGGAATGAAGGCAAGGCTAGCCTATGTGCCCCCCATAAAATGGAGCTTCTGGAATAGAAACAGCCAATTCATATAGTCCAGATAGGGAGTGAACTTCCAGGGTGAAGAGATCTCTGGGACACTGGAGAGAAAGTCTTGAAGAGTTAGGGGTACATCCTGAAGAGGAAACTATTGGCTACAGCTCATATTCAAGGGTTGAGAGTTTAAGGATAAGACCTTCTACTGAAAGACCTGGGTTCAAATATGACCTCAGATACTTCCTAGCTGTGTGACCCTGGGCAAAGTCACTTAACCACATTTGCTTATCCTTTGCCCTTCTGTCGTATAGGTATTACTGAAACAGATAAAAAGAGTTAAAAAAAAAAAAAAGATGAAACCTTCTAGAAAGAAAGGAGGACTCCATGCAACACTTTCCTTTGAGGCAGAAGAGGCTATCTACCATAATTTCCTAATTGAAGGGTCAAACCAATAAAAAAAACATAGGTTTAGCAGTAAGAGGATTGATTGATTGTTCAGCAGTGCTCCTCAAATATCTTCGTTTCCCAAGGGTAGTCTAGACCACTGGGTGGTAATATGAGTCTTAGGGGGACCAAGTAGGAAAGAAAAACTCACTAGAATGTCAAAGTATTGCCTGGATAGTTAATTTCACATTGGGAGATGATAGGCTAATTGAGTTATTTATATGTTGTTGGTGGTGATGGGTTTTTGTTTTTGCTTTTTGTTTCTTTTTATATGCTCTAGGGCAGTGATGGGCAAACTTTTTAAAGAGGGGGCCAAAGGAAAGGAAATGCTCATCTGTCAGTCTATTTCTAAGGCAACTCTTTTGAAGTTTCATTGTATTGTATCCTACTCATTGTATTTGTCAGATTAGGAATAATGCTGCACTGCTAGATATAGCCATAGTTTGCCCATCACTGCTCTAGGGCATCCTCTGCATCCTCATTTAATATGGCATGAAATAAAGACTGGCCTACTTGATATGCATCAAGGGTTTGTTTGGGAGCAAAAAATCAGCAAAATGGATCCATATTAAAGCATTTTTCAAAAAATATATGCAATGCTCCATATCCATGGATTTCCCACCTCAGCAAAGGAATGGGGCTATACTCATTCTTTGTAATTTTGCCAGAGTCCTTTTGATGGTTTCATAGTTGTTCTTTCCATTTACATTATTGTAGTCATTGTGTATATTGTTTCCTTGACTCACCATACTTTGTTCTGTAATAGAGCATGTAAATCTTTCCATGCTTCTCTGCATTCATATTTGTCATTAATTACAGGAATTTTCCATTTTTTACATCCTTACCTCCTTAGAGGAGGTATTCTTGAAGCAAATCAAGGTAAAATTTTAAGCCAAAAATGAAGATGAAGAAACTCTAGAAACTTTCCCGATAAATATGTGCATAGAACAAGGACTTCCTCTTTCCCCATTTTTACTTGACCTAACCACCAATATAGAGTAGACTTGTGGATGATGGCAAGATCAAGAATATAATTTCCTCTTTGTGTAGTTGAAGTGGAATTGAAGAATAGGTCATAGGACTTGAAAAGACTGAGGAACTTGGAAATTAGAGTATTTAAGGAAATTTCAACAACTGTGTTTGTGACAAAAGTTCCAGGAGAATGTCTTCTGGGCAACAAAATCAATTCATTGAAGGCTAGCAATAACCAATAAATTAATTGACCTATGATCTCTCTCAGTGATCTAAGACTCCCAAAGAAAGTCTTATGGATCCTTAAATGCATTTTGGAAGCTCATTATTCAGTCTTCCCCATGACATTTTTAATTGATGAATAGCCAATGAGGAGGTGATCTCTTCTTCTCTTAGTCCCTCTCTAATTCTTTGGTGGATGAAGGAAAATCATATATCATGTTGTAAAAAGGAATTCTTTATTCCTTTTTTTAATTTAATGGGAGACCTGGAGGTCCTCTTACCATAGAGATATGTAGGGATTAACCAGCCCACAGGGACAGGAAGTAGAAGCCATAGAGACAGGAAGTAGAAACCATAGAGGCAGGAAGGAGGAACCATAGGAAAAAGTTATAAAAAGAGTCAGTTGATGACAGTTGGGGCTGTCAGTTGCTGACATGACAGTGAGGGCTAGCAGTTGTGGGGAAGTTGGCTGCTGGGCGTGATTTGGGTTGGTGGTTAGCATTTAGTTGCTGGAATATAAAGGGAGGCCTGAGCTTATTGAGAGGTGTGATATTGGAAATTTGGGAGTCCTTGAACTAATTTGAGGTCCCGGATCTAAACTTCCTGTGGAAGTTTAGGGGGTCTTCAAACTACATTTCCCATGATTCCTTGCTTGTGTAATTATGTAGGCAGGAAGAATAATAAGGTAGAGAAAAGTATAAAGATTGAGGACTGGACTGGTACTTGCTCTTTTCCACCTTGGGAGCAGGAGTCAAGATGGGAGGAGGATGCAACAGGGTGCAACTTTCAAACTAACTCTTAACAGGCAAGTGGCTTCATTTTCCTAATGGCTATCAATAAACCCAATAAACCCTAATATTTTTAAATCTATCCTTTTATATTAATTTTATCCTTTAGAGGGCTTTTTGACCTTTTCTGTGTTGGGAGGTGGCAGGTCTTCATTGACAGACCTAATTGGGGGTTGGATTAAACACTCAATGGGTTGGTTTGGATTGAAACTTTGTGGGATGGTTGTTATTAGCAGTAGTTATAGGTAGATATAAGCAGTTTTAGGTAGTAATTATAAGTAGTTATAGGATAACTAGCGTGGACATTAGGAAATTTTCTTTCTCTACCTCTTTCCTATATTTCTCTCCTTTACTATATTCATTTTACTATCTGAAGTGTGAATCAAACTTTGTCTATCAATCAGCAACTTTTAACTTAACCAAAAACTGAAAACACCCCTATTTAACCCCTACTTAACCCCTACTTAATACTAAGTAAGGGAGTTCACAGTCACTTATTTAGGGAGCTCTACCCTGTTAATCCAATCAATCAGAAAATTGTGAATCCTATGATAAGAGTTGACACCTTCAGAGGATGAGAGGTGGATCCCACTGGACAGTGTTAGGCAATTTGGAAGCTGTGATTGGCTCCTATGAAGAGGGGAAGGAACAAGAGGTGATTATAAAAAGTTCTGAAAGTCTTCAACAGGGGGGCTTCAGATTGAATCTTTGGCTTGGAGCTTTATCTGGTGACCTGCCTCTTAGAGGTGACTTGGGACTTGGACCTTGGCTTCAACTCAGGACCTTGGTTCTTGGACTGTTTCTTGGGTGAGTGAGGAGTTGGCCTTCTTTTCCTGGCTTCTGGAGAGATTAGTTCTAGAGAGGCCTTCCCCTCTAGAAGGAGGCCACATGGGTGGAACATCGGGTCCTGCAGGCAAGGGTTAACAAGTCTTGTTGGCCAAGCCAAGCACCGGAACAGTATTTAGTGTGATAGTCTATACATCTTCTCTACCCTCTTTTTGAATTTCTCTACTTTCAGTCTTTCCACCTCTTTGTAAATAAAAGCTACTAAAAGTCATTTTGACTTAAGCTATAATATTTTAAATCAGCAACCACCATATTATTTTAGAATTCTCACATATTTAGTCAAAACCCTTAATTTAATTCTTTACAATCTATTTTAATTAAACTAAATTGTTAATTGTTAAAAGGTGCTAGAAGTTTTCTTTTCTTTGGCTTAAAGGGATAATTTTAATTTACAACTCTATTATATGCACATTAAAGCTTAAATTATTAAAAGCTGCTCTCTTATTTTGTCAAAACTCCTAATTTACACCTTACAATGTCCCAATGATCAGGTCCTACCTGATTAAGCATGACATTCTCCATTCACTGTCATGGAGAGTCAAGGCTTGCAGGCACACCTGGACTAAGCTGGTTTTAATATACTGGACTAGATAGAACCCATAATCTCACTTTTCAATTGCTCTACAATGAAAGATACTCTATGGTAGAGCATTCCTTGAATTTTCTAGGAACAAAGGAATGAGTAAATAGATCTGAGTAACAAATATGATCCTCAATCCAAAACTCAGTAATAGAAATAATTCAATATACTAGAAATAAATCTTCTCATGATGAAGTCTCATAGCATGAATTTAAAAGTTGGGGTCAAAATGGATACTATATGATTCAGACACTGAACTCATTAAAAAAGAAAGAGTCAGGGCAGCTGGGTAGCTTAGTGGATTAAGAGTCAGGCCTAGAGATGGGAGGTCCTAGGTTCAAATCCAGCCTCAGAACTTTCCCAGCTGTGTGACCCTGGGCAAGTCACTTGACCCCCATTGCCCACCCTTACCACTTTTCCACCTAGGAGCCAATACACAGAAGTTAAGGGTTTAAAAAAATTTTAAAAAAGAAAGAGTCAATATATAATAGACATAAGTATATGGAATGGGTGATAAGATTTGGATAGAATCCATTTTAAGTGAGGAGAGGTTGCCAAGTGATGAGAATAGGAGAGTCTGACAAGAGTATTCTAACTTCTCCACTAGGATGAGTGAACCAGGGAGTATGAGAGAAAGTGAAACCAGTACTAGAAAGGCAAGGCCAGGTAGGTATACAGTATCATCCAGGGGGCATCAGATCTCTGTGATTAGGAAAAAATGGAAGAAACAAGATAGAAAGAAGTCTAAAATGAAAGGAAAAATATAGAATGAGTTTCAGAGAGCGAGAGGAATGGACAAGCAAACTTGGAGTGGAACACTGAGGTAGGGTTGAGGTGGAGGGGAATAAGAGAGTGGACTCTGGCTTGGTGAGTAGGGCAACTTGTTCTTTAAAAGTCAAGAGTTTAGCGCTGCTGAAATGGGGAGAGTAAGAGTGAGTGAGAATGTATTAACCATAGAGGGCCAAGTGAAGGAGAAATGTCATCAGATGAGAGGAGCTTGATGGAGATAAATGCATGACCCTGGCCTTTGAGGTCTTAACACAGCCCTTCACTGCCCAGGCTTATGTCAGGTAGTGCCACTGTGTCTCAGCAATGTCTAAAAATAATTAGAGAGGACATTTTCTGAGATTTTGAAGCTAGTGCAATTGTGAGCAATAATGAGGTTCAAGTTGAGGCCATGAGGGAGGACAGATGTTGTCAGGCAAACTTAAGGGACATGCTAATGATGAGTTGCAAGAAGTGGGAAGAATGAGTACTGAATTCAGATTAACAGAATTCAGTTGGAAAAGACTTCAGGGACTTTTTAGTGCACTTCTATACCTGAGTAAGTATCTTTTTTTTTCTTCAAATAACACATCCAACAAGTGGCCATCCAGGCTTTCCCTGACATCTAGTAATGTAGAACTTAGTACCTCCTGAGGAAATCTCAGCTATCTCTCTTAGATTAGCTATATTTTTCTTAAGAAAATTGTCCTTTCATCAGACCTAAAACTACCTCATTACAATTTCTACCCATTGTACTTATTTCTTTCTTTAAAAGCAAATAGAAGTTGTGATCTTATCCAACCATTCTAGAGGGCAATTTGGAACTATGCCCAAGAGGCTATAAAATAATGTATACTCTTTGATCTAGTAATACCACTACAAGGTCCATATTCCAAAGAGATAAAAGAAAAAAGGGAAAGGACCAACTTGTACAAAAAATATTTATAACTACTCTTTTTGTGGTGGCAAAGAATTGGGAATTGGAGGGATGTCCATCAAATGGGAATGGCTGAACAAAAAAGAGTATATGATGGCGATGGAATACTATTGTGCTGTAAGAAATTATGAAAAGGATGATTTCAAAAAGCCCTGGAAAAACCTTCATGAACTGATGCAGAGTGAAATACACAGAACCTGGAGAACAATGAATACAAAAACAGCAATATTTTTTTTAAACCCTTAACTTCTGTGTGTTGGCTCCTTGGTGGAAGAGTGGTAAGGGTGGGTAATGGGGGTCAAGTGACTTGCCCAGGGTCACACAGCTGGGAAGTGTCTGAGGCCAGATTTGAACCTAGGACCTCCCATCTCTAGGCCTGACTCTCAATCCACTGAGCTACCCAGCTGCCCCCCAATAACAGCAATATTGTGAAATGATTGATCAACTGTGATAGACTCGGCCACTATCCACAATACAATGCTCCAGCAGGACAATTCTGAGGGGCTAATGACAAAGATTGCTTTCTACTTCCAGAGAAAGAACTGTTGGAGTCAGAATATAGATGAAAACATACAATTTTTCACTTGTTTATTTGGGTTTTGGTTTTAAATGATTATTCACTTACAAAAATGAACAATATGGAAACATGCTTTGCATGACAATACATGTATAACCCAGATCCAATCCCTCGCAGCTCTGGGAGAGGGGTGGAAAGGTAGAAAGGGCAACAACTTGGGTCATATAACTTTGGAAAACTTATATGGAAATTTGTTATTGCATGTAATTGGGGAAAAATAATTAATTAAAAAAGAAAAGAAAAGAAAATAGAACATGTCTTATAACTCTACATGATAACCCTAGTGTAAATATTAGTAATATGGAAATAGGTCTGGATCAGTGACACATGTAAAACCCAGTGGAATTGCTTGTTGGCTATGGGAGGGAGGTGGGAGGAGGGGAAGGAAAGAGCATGAATCATAAAAACATGAAAAAAATCTTCTTAATTAATTAAATAAATAAATGAACTTTAAAAAAAAAAAAGAACATCTTATACTTCTTCCACATGACAACCCAATTACTCCCAATGACAGACAAACCTTTTAATTCTCTGTCCCCAATCCCAGTCACCTGACTGTACTAAATCCTGGGACAGTAGAGATCAGGATCTGTTCATGACCATCCCAACAATATAAAACTGAAGGTGAAGACATGTACTTAACTTACAGCTAGTTAATAGTGCAAAAGAAACTTGTAATGCTTCTCCTGGTGTCCTGGTTGCAGGGTCATGGACAAACTATCATTGTCCCCATAGGTCTAGGTACCCAGTTTTCTACTAATGCTTTTGTCCCTTTAAAAGTGGAGAAAAGTCTATTAGTCTTCCCCCCAGGAAATTCATTGTCTTCTATCAAAATTCCTTTGATGTAAAATAAATAAAATAAAACAATGGATTGATGCTCATCCATGAAAGACTGAGACTTCAATAAACTCTAGTAAACTCCTGGTTACTAGATCAAATATAAAGCCCTCCATCTGGCATTTAATAACCTGCTTCCTTCCTACATTTCTAGGCTCTTTACACCTTACTCTTTTCCACATTCTGGTCTCTTTCGGTTCCTCTTATATCTCTCTCTATCAATAATAATAATAATAATAATGAGCACAGACCTCACAATGTACCAGGCACTATGCTAATTGCTTTATAATTATTATCCCATTTGATCCTCACACAACCCAGGGATGTAGGTGCTATTATTAATTCCATTTTACAGAAGAAAAAGCTAAGGCAGTCATTTGTTAAGTGACTTGCCCTGGGTCACACAACTAGTAAGCGTATGAAGCCTTATTTAAACTCAGGTCTTCTTGACTCCAGGTCTATTAATTGTGGCATCTGGCCGCTGTATGTATCAACCAAATCTGGACATTCTCACTGGATGTCCCCCAGGCCTGAAATTCTTTTCCTCCCTCTCTCTAGTTCCTGGCTCCTCTGACTTCCTTTGAGTCTCAGACAAATTTCCTCTTTCTTCAAGAAGCATTTCATAGCTCTCTTTATTCTAAGTGCCTTCCCTCTGAGATTATCTCCAAATTATCCTGTACATACATATCTTGTTTGTTCATAATTGATTACATGTTGTCTCCCAATGAGACTGCGATCTCTTTGACAGATGAAATTGGTTTTGATTTTCTTTGCATCTCTGGAACTTAGCAAAGTGATTAGCACACAGAAGGCACTTAATAAATTTTGGCAACTTGACATATGGTTTGATCAGGAAAAAAAATAGTGGAATCATTGTGTCCCTGAATCCTGAACACTCCAGCCACCCACAAAGTTTATTTTAATTCCTGCCAGATCATATTGTTGATTCCTATTGAGAATATAATCCACTAAACATATTGAGAATATGATCCATTAAACCCCCAGATCTCCTTCCCATAAACTGCTCTTTGACCGAGTTATCGTCCAGGAAGTTTTTAGAACTTGGGATATCACTGAGCCTCCCCAAGTACTAGGGTTTAGTATCTTGATAGAAGCAAAAAGGCCCCTGTAAGGGAGGGGGCTGGAAGAGAGAGCTAAAATTTGCTGGTGTCCTTTGGGGAAAACAGTTAATCTCCATTGTGTAGGTTAGATTGTTTGTCAAGAGCCTCTGCTTTAATAAACCCAAGTTAATTAGTTGTACTTCATTTATCAAGTTTATACCCCAAACTGCTACCTTTGAGATATGTCTGTAAATAGTTCAGGTCTCGGAGCTTCTCCTTAAAGATATAAACTTTTCTTTGTGATAAATCCAGAAGAGTCTATAAAGACTGGTCTCAATAGTAAGTATGGGACAAGTAGGACAAAACAGGACACTAGCTCCTACTGAGGACAGTCATAATGCTTGGGGTTTGATGACCATGGTCCATACTTCATTCCTGGTACTCAAATATCACCACAGACCATCCATTCTTGCACACCAGTAACAAATGGCGGTCATGATGACAATGCCAGCACCTCGGGAAGATGCTTGTGTTCATTGGGGTATGTATTTCAATAATTTGTTTGCCATTTTAATTCAAGAAAATCCTAGCAAGGCACTAGATTCATCTACGAAAGATATGCCAGCAAATGTTCTTCTGTTCCTGCTATTCTCCTTCCTCCTCCTCATCTTTTTCCCTACTCCTGCTGCTTCTACCAACACCACTACTACCACTATTAACTTTTTTTAAAACCTTACCTTTTGTCTTAGGATCAATACTGTGTATTGGCTCCAAGGAAGAAGGGCAGTAAGGGCTAGGCAATGGGCATTAAGTGACTTGCCTAGGGTCATACAGATAGAAAGGGTCGGAGGCAAGATTTGAACCCAGATTCTCCCAACTTGGGGTCAGGCTCTTAATCCACGGAGCCACTTAGCTACCCACCAACTATTAATTTTTACATAATAATTATCTAGGTTCAGAAATATCCTCATACTCAGTTTCCATATTTACCATATAGGGATAATGATAGCACCCACCTCACAGGGTTATTGTGAAGATGACATGTGAAAGTATATGTAAAGCATTTCGCAAACTCTTTATACCATACAAATTTGAATTGTTATTTTTAATTAACTTGATGCAAGAGGAACCAAATGAGGTCCCTTCTGACACCGAGACTATGACTTTGCATGACCTTCATATTAACACACATTTACTGTGTACAGTGGAAAAGGGCATTAAGATTTTGTCATAAGGGGATCAATTGAAAAAATTAATTGGGGATGTCCACCAGGAGGAGTGGAGGGACAAAATGGCTGTCTTAGATTATTGCAAGGTCTGTTACTGAAAAGAGAAATGAGACTACTTATTCTGTAAGGTCCAGAAGGCAGAACCAAAGAACAGTGGGGAGACATTTCAAAGAAGACACTTGGGGTTCAATGAGGGGGAAACCTTTCTAACACTTGAAGATAGCTGGAAGTGAAATGAGGTTCCTTCGAAGACAGTGATTTCCTCTCACTGTGTCCTTTTACTCCTCTAGCTAAGACTAAATGACCACTGGATGGATCTATTATTACAGCTTCGATGCAATGGCTTCTGATGTCTCTTCAAACTCTCAGATTCTGTGTAGGGTCTCAGGGCTTCTTTTAGGTAAAGAGAAAGCCAGTTACCACCAAGCTGATGTGACTTAAGCGTTCCCTTTGGACACCTTAGGTAGAACTGGCATGGGAGTATTTAGGCAAAACTTTAGGCGAGAGATAACCAAATTAAATGAGACTGGCCATAAGGCAAAAAATTAGACAGGATTGGTACCAGGGCATTTCTGGAATACAAAAATCAAAGAGGATGAGTTTAGGGGCTTATAGAGAAGGACTACTTGAGAAAATGGGGGTTCCTTGGGGAAATGTGTATTAATCAAGAAAGAAATTGTTGGCAGTAGTAGGGGTTGACCTGGCTCAATATGTCTAAGACCTTAATCTTTTTTGACTACTGCTCCTATTCCCTGCCTAATCCTCCTCCCATGTTCTTATGCCAGCTTAGTCTACTATGCTCTTATCTGTCTCAAGGAAACTCTTCAGAATGTAGACTCATCCTTGCATGAATATATGTGTGTGTGTGTGTGTGTGTGTGTGTGTGTGTGTGTGTGCGTGTGTGTGTTTAAGGATACTATATATTCTTAGAATTGACTCCCTTCCCTCCTCCTACCTCTATTTCTGGAACCGTCAAAGATCTAAAATAAAAGGAGAAAAAAATCCTCAAAACCCTGTTTTACAATAATATTTTTAATACCTTATAACTCAACCTTTCAGAGTCATAAAATTCCACTGTAACATTGCTCGGAGGATTGTCGGTCTGGAATTCTATTAACATTGTTCCTATGGGACAAAGGTCCCCTATTATTGAGTTTCATTACATGCTGTGTCTTTGAGGAGTCATAAATAACAGTAGGTATAGAACACCTCTTTAGTAAGTTGGGTCCCTGTTAACCTTAAGGAACTTCCTGGCGAGAAGGGTTCTTAAGCCCCAAGATAAAGTTACTTAGGCAAGTTGTGACTTTTGGATCAATAATAAATTAATAAAGGATCTCGATTTAATTCAGTTTTTAAAAACCATTTAAGCACTTATTATTGACAAGGCACTATGTTAGGCACAGAGGGAGATGCACAATTATGAAGTAAAACACAGGTTCTATCCCTGAGTAACTTAAAATCAAAGAATCAACAAACATGTATTAAGTGTACGCTCTAAGACAGACATTAGTTACAACCTTATAGATCAGACAAGACCCACATATAGACAGCCATATGTGTAAAAGATAGAGGATCAGACCGGGGATTTCACTGCAACTTCCTAGTGAAGTAATGCCTTCTATGAAAGCTGCTTTGCCACAACTTAAACTCAGAGATTTTCCTAGAGCCCTGAGAGATTAGATCTAGGATCACAAAGCTAGAAAGTATCTGAGATAGGACTTGAATTCAAGTCTTCCTGGCTCACAGGGTGGTTATCTATTCTTCAATGTAATAAAATAAATATGATACAAATGAAAATATAATAAAGGCAAAGGAAGGATGGAAATTATGTCATAAGAAACTTGAAGAGAAAATACTTTAAGACTTGGGAGAGGGGAATAGGAATTTAATAGGAAGACGTGGGAAGGTTTCATTTAGGAGAAGCATCTGAGTTGGGTCTTGAAGGAAAGTCTTAAATTGCAATAATCAGAGATGGGCAGAATGTAGTAGTGCATTTTTGTCAGAGAAGATGTGTGAACAAAGGCATGGAGGGATAGAAAACAAAACAAGAATAGGGAATAGTCTAGTTTGAGAGAAGACTGTATTAAGAAGAATAACTGGAGATGAGTTTGGAAAGATACATCAAAACCAAATTGTGCAGGTCCTCAAATATTTGGCTAAGAAGATTGTATTTTATCCACTGGTCAGTGTGGAATCATTAAAGGTTTTTGAGCAGGGGATTAAAGCCAAGTCAACAATCACTTATTACAGATATACTATGTGCCAGTCACTGTTCTAAGCACTGCGATTACAAAGAAAGACAAAAAAATAAAAATAAAAATTCCAGCCTTTGCTTTCAAAGAGTCCACAGTCTAATGGGGGAAATAATGTGTAAGCAGCTATATAAAACAAGATATATTCAGGGTAAATTGGAAATAATTTTAGAGGTGAGAAAATTTATTTTTATACACTATATTAATTCCTAAATATTAGGGGAAATTACTGTATAATTCACAGGAATCTGTGTCTGGAATCAGGGTCAGAGATAACATCGAGTCTGCTGTTTTTTGTATTTTCTTTCCCCTGAGAATCCCAAGAAAGTTTTTCTTTTTAATAGGATTTGATTAATAGATAAAGGGTAGAGGGGTCCTTTTCCAGCCTATGTGATCTATCTCCATCTATGGGAATGGGTGGATTAGACTGAGGGACCACCTCTTATTTAGTTATCACCAATTAAAGATGTCTTGGGATGCTCAAGGGAGAGGCTGAATAACGACCTCCTAAAATTTTACTTATTAGACTACCTGACCCAGCTTTGGTAGTCCCAGGTAGTGAGAGAGTCATGGAGATGCCTATATCACTTTATCGATTATGCTGCTGGCCTCACCAATAAACCTGACATAATCAATAAACTTATATTCTTAGACACACATACACACACACACACACACATATATTTCCCTCCTATCTTAGAGATAATTTTAATTAAAACAAAAAGAGATGGCACTAAGATTAAGGACAATGAAAGACTTCTTGTAGGTGATAAGACTTCAGCTGAGACTTGAAGGAAAACAGGGGAGCCAGGAGGAAAAGATGAGAAGAGAAAGAGTTCTGAGCACGGGGGACAGCCAATGAAAATGCTTGTAGTTGGGTCAACAAAGAGGCCAGTGTTACTAGATCATGAAATATATGAAGGTGATAATGGGATAAAAAAGAGTAGAAAGGTAAGAAGGAATCAGGTTGTGAAGAGCTTTAAAAGCCAGATGGAAAAGGATATATCTAGTCCTGCAGGTTACAGGGAACCACTGAAGTTTATTATGTGGTTGGTGGTGTTGACACAATGAAACCTGTACGTTAGGAATATCCCTTTAACAATTGAGTAGAGAATGGATTGGAGTGGGGAGAGATTTGAAGCAGGAAGGAGGAAGACCAATCATCAGGCTATTGCAAGAATCCAGGTGTGAGGTAATAAGAGACTGCACTAGGAAGATGGCACTGTCAGAGAAGAGAAAGGAGAATATAAAAGAGATGGCACAGCACTTGGCAACCAATTCGATATAGAGGATGAGAAAGTAAAGAGTTGAGGATGACACCTAGGTAACTGGGAAGATGATAAAACCATAGAAGGAAATTTGAAAGTTTGGAAAAGGGGAGAGTTTTAAGGAAAAGATAATGAATTTGATGTTGGATATGTTGAGATTAAGGTAACTCTGAGACATCCAATTTGAGTTGCCCAATAGGGAAATAGAGATGTGAACCTAAAGGATATGAGAAAGGTTAATGCTATACAAAAAGATCTGGGAATCATTTGCATACAGATGACAACTGAATTCATTGGTGCTTATGAAATCACCAAGTGAAATAGTGTAGAGGGAGAAGGGAAGTGGACCTAGGACAGAACCTGGAGGGACATCCATCATTAGTAGGCATGATCTGGATGAAGATCCATCAAAGGAGACTGAGGGATGGTTAGATAGGTAGGAAGAGAACCAGGAGAAATCAGAATCAAAAAAAAAACCTGGAAAGGAAAAAGGGTGATCACAGTCAGTGGCTCCCAAAGTCAAAAAGGATAAGTAAGGACTAAGAAAAAGCCATTATATTTAACATTTAAGCTATGGTTGATAGGGACAGCTAGGTGGCTAAGTGGAAAGAGAGCCTGGCCTAGAGATGGGAAGTCCTGGGTTCAAATCTGGTCTCAAACACTTCCTGTGTAATTCCTCAGTTATTTAATCCAAATTTCTTAGCCATCCTTTTTCTGCTTTAGATACTATCTGACTATACATAGTACTGAATCTAAGATGGAAAGTAAAAATTAAAAAAAAAAGATATCTAAAAGCTAAAAATTAAAAAAGAATTAAAATTAAAATTAAAAAAGACATCACTGGTAACTTTGAGGAAAGAAGTTCAATTAAATAATGAAGTTGTAAGCCATATTGCAGAGAATTAAGAGAGACGGAGAAAAGGAAGTGAAGGTACCTATAATAGATAGCTTCCTCAAGGGGTTTAACCACAAAACATAAAGAGAGATATGGGAGAATAGCCATTGGAAACGAATGGATCAAAAGAGTTTTTTGAGATGAGAAGACATGAGAATTCTTATAGGCAATAGAGAAACAGGCAGCAGATAGGGAGAGAGTGAAGATTGGTAAGAGAGGATCTTAGAAAGGACAAACTTCTGGAGAAGACAGGATGGAATAGAATCACTTGTACCTGTAAAGGAGTTTGCCTTGGCAAGGAGAAGGGCCATTTTTTATAAAATGAGGATGGCAGTAGAGTTCACAGCAAATAGTGTCAACTTTTCAGTGAAATATTGGGCATTGTTTTCAGCTGAGAGAGTGGGGCAAGGATTGAAGAGGGATGAAAAGGTTTGGGAAAACCATTGTGGTCAGTTGGTTATTGGATAGATTTGGGAGGTATCAAAGGATTTCAGAGCTGCAGTGAGGACCCAGTTGAAATTATGCAACATAAATATTTGTAGTGGATTTAATCAGCACAGTTTTTTTGGATTTTCTCTATATTTGAGTAGGAATGAAGGCAGCTGCTGGTTGGAGTGGCTTGGTAGAGCAAGATCTTCAATGACATAAGGGTACAATAGATCCAAGAAAAGAGGACAGAATTGAATTGAACCATACTTCTTCACCAAGGGATCAAAATGGGGAAAGGACCAAGAGTAAAGCCAGCCTAAAGACTGGTAAAGAACTGAGAGGCGGAAGGATTAGAGGTAAGCTTGAGGAAGAAGAATGGGTTTTGAAATGGAAAGGCAGAAGTAGAGGTGTAATAACCATAGATTGTGAACAGATAAAGGAATTTTAGAGTTCATGAATATGGAGTAGAGATTTTATGGATGTTAGAAAGCCCAAGGATGTAACCAACTCTGCAGTAGTTGTGGGAGGTGAAGGAGAAGCTCATTGAACTGTGGAATAGTGAGGTTGAAGGGAGAATATATGCATACACACACACAGAGGTATAGGTATGTATATACATTAGATATATAGATATATATAAATATATGTACAACTTATATGTGTGTTTGTGTGTGTATATATGTATGTATGTGTTAAAGAAACACACATATAAATATACAAAATATACAAGATATATACAAGATATATAGTCTCACTTCCACACTGAGACTTCCCCTATTGTGGTTTGGTAAAAGAAATTAAATAGAAATTGGGGGGGGGGGGTTGCAGACAATATGATAAGGCCAATAGACAACACAGAAACTGTTTAGAAACTCAGAAATGCAGAGAATATATATGTAGTATTGTATAACATCGATATATTTTATCTTTTAATGCCATAAATATACACAATTTTTTAAAGTTAAAGTTTGCAAAAATAACGTGAGAGCTAGCAGATGACACACAAAGGCTAGAAATGAAGAGACATCTTAACATTGACCTACAGATAGTCTTTGACCAAATACTCAACCCAAATTTTACAGTAAAGTACTACAAACATCCCATAAAAGAGAAAGAAAAAATCAGACTTTTCTAGTACAAAGGAAGGATCAAAAAATTTTGCAAGGATTTTCCAAATCAATCCTCACTCCTATGATCTGGAAGGGATACCTGTACAAACATATACATACACACATATTTATTCATGTTTATTTATTTATATTGAAGTCTTCTAGTAAGAGAGAAGGAAGGCACTGAACTCAGGAACTGAGAAAAACTGTTCCAGGAGTCAGTAGATAATAGCTACTAGAATCTTTATAGGGTAATATGTATGAATTGAATAAAATGAACCCCAAAGAAAGTAAGTGAAGGTGGTATAGGGAGAGTCTCAAAGTAGCCTGAGGAATGCAGAGTATTCTAACTCCACCACTAGAACCACTGAGTCAGGGATGAGAGAAAGTATAGTTAGTTCTAGAGTGTCCAGGGAAGCTGTCAGGAGGAGAAGGAAGGAGAGTTTTAAGATAAAAGGTTGTTATCTATGAAGCAAGCATTCCAGAGAGTACAGTGGAAGGGATGGGTAGTGTTAGGGTATTTGGTTAAGGAGGATGGGAATAAGGGAGTAGCAAGTGGGAGATAAGGAATGGAGTTTGAACAATGGCAACCAAGGGTTCATAATCCCTGGGAAGGAGGTGGGCAAGGCAAAGTAACATTATTAGAGAAGCTCAAGGATTTCCAACTAGTTAGAATAGTGAATCCCTGCATATTGATGGTGGATTGAGGGAGAAGTAGGGAAAGTATGGGGAGACTGACTATTTTTTTTAAACCCTTATCTTCTGCCCTAGTGACAACTCAAGACAGAAGGTCAAGGGCTAGGCAAATAGGGCTGAGTGACTTGCGCAGGATCACATAGCTAGAAAGTGCCTGAGATCAGATTTGAACTCAGGTCCTCCTGACTCCAGGCCTGGCATTCGGTCCACTGTACCACCTGGCTGCTGTAGACCAACAATTTTATCCTCCCTCTACATGATCTCTTCTCTTTTTTTGACTTATAGCATAAAAATTATGAATGTTAGATTATGCCTGGCAATTGTAGCATAGAGAAGAGTGATATCCTTCATTTAATGACAATAAAGAAAAGTCCACACATGCAGAATTATTAGACATGCTTTGGAATATGACCTTTCCTTATAGCCAGACTCCAAAATACTACTTATAGAATATGTTCTCAGTACATGTCTACACACATGCAACCTATACTCATGTCTCATCCAGGTTATAGTTCTATCCTATCATGAAGTTTGCATTGGGAATTCTCTGTCAGACCAAAAAACAAATCCTTCTCATCTGTGTAATCATACTGAATTAACTTTACTACAACAACCTTATCTCTGTGGGAATTTCTTTCAACTATTTGCCCATAGTTTTAGTTTGCTGAGTTCTTTAAAAAAAAAAAATCTTAGCAAAAAGTATGGTGGATAGAATGCTGAATCTAGAGTTAGAAAGATCTAGATTCAAATTTCATCTCGGAATTTTTCTAGCTGTGCGATCTGGGGCAAATCACTTGACCTCTCTGAACCACATACATACTAAGTTATAGAAAAGAGGCTATCTGCCTCACTAAAGGATAAAGGCATAGATCTATGACAGGATAAAATAATAGTGCCATTTAAAAATTTTAGTTTCTCAAACAAAAGAAATCAATAAAATATTTTTAACTGAGTTAAAATTTGATTCTTTGCATAATGTTATTGAAATCATAAAGGAAGAAGTTTTTCTCATCAATGCTCCAAGGGTTTACATAGTCACTCCAATTACATTGATTTATTCCCATTTTGTTGTTGCCTTTGAGAAAAGAAACCCCTTAAGGTTAGTCAACAGAGCACTCCCTGCTTTGCAATGCAAATTATTCTTGTCTTTCTTAAGACCTTTAGGCTGTTGACTCCTCACAGTTTACATTTACTTTTAAAATTATTTCTGTGCTAACTTTACTTCAGAAATTCAACAGAATTTGAAATGCTTTAAATTCCTTCAGGCCCCAAGATGTGGAATTTTGAATGAAAACTGAACAAGAGGTAGAGCTTTCGGTAGCTAACCTTGTGTTTCACTCAACAAGCATCAACTAAACATTTACAATATCAAATCAATTGGGAAAACACAGGTTTGGATTCAGGTCAACAATATTGTTGATTATATTTATGTTTGGGGTTCTGATTTTCTAAAAAAGTAAACCCAAACAAATCTTCAAAGAGAATTTCTTTAATTAAATTGAATTTCAACCAGGTAGACTTTTACCCAGTGGGTACAGCTCAAGAAGACTCATCTTTTATTTCTTTTTTATTTATCCTCCCCTGACTTCAAAAGAAAATGGATGTGCCTCCAAAATGGAGAGTAGAAGAGTAAGTGTAGGACTATGGTCACAATGGATTCTAAGTTCCTAGTGGAGTTTTGTTTGTTTGTTTGTAAAGAAAAATTCTGGAAAGACAGTATGGATTTGGCATCAGGAGAGGCCAGCTCTGCTACTTACTGCCTAGTAGCCTTGGGCAAGTCACTTCATATTTGCTTTCCATATTTTGGCTCAGAGTATGCATTATGAATATACCAGACATTATCCAGGAATATTTATATAGAGTTGAATGAAATTCTTCACTGAGAGAAACTGTCTTCAAGGATTTGCAAGACTATCATTTGAAAGAATGATTAGAATTATTTTGTTTGGCCCCCAAAGGCAGAATTATGAATTATGAAAAAAGGGGTGGAATTTGCAAACAGGCAAATTTAAGCTTGATGTATGGAAAAATTTATTAGCAATTAGATACATCCAAAAGAAAAATGCCCTTTCTCTGGAGGGAAGTGGGTTTCTCCTCTCTGGAATTCTTCAAACTGAAGTTAGATGAGAGTATTTCAGATATAGGACCATAGAGAGCATTATAGATTTAAAGCTGGAAGGAATTCCAGAGGCCATCTAATCCTGTGTTAAAGAACCTATGGCACACGTGCTGGAGAGAGCTTCTCCCTTCCCCCTTTCTGCTATGCCTGAGGACATTTCTTCACATCACCTGCCCCTCTGCCCAGCAATCTAATAGGATCCCTTCCTCCCTCCCCTGTCTAGGGTAAGGGGACAATTCACATGCAGTGTGAGGGTGCAGTTTGGGCACTCAGTCTCTAAAAGGTTCGCCATCACTGATATAGTCCAACCTCCTTGTCCCCATTTTAAAAAGAAGTACCTTGAAGTCTAGGGACTTCAAGTGTCTCTTATTTGTATTATCAGAAGTGAGATTTAAATTTAGGTCCTTTGACTCCAGACTGTGGAAGTCTTTCTATACTTCCATGGAAAATATGAGTATTCTTTTAGTGTCTACATTAACCTACTAGTTATTATGGTCCCCTCAGATCCTGTGATTCTGTAAGAGATCCAGAGGATGTATAATTAATTTACATAACGCATATAATGAGGCAGCCAGGTGGCATAATGAATAGAATAGTAACTTCCCTGGAGTCAGGAAGATTTGAGTTCAAAACCAGACTCAGACACTAGCTGTGTTGACCTTGGACAAATCATTTAGCCCTGTTTGCCTTAGTTTCCTTATCTATAAAATGAGTTGCAGAAGGAAATAGCCAATCACTACAGGATCTTTGCCAAGAAAACCTTGAATAGGGTCACGAAGAGTCAAGCACATCTGAAACAACTGCACAACAACATGTATAAAATGCTTTGTAAATCTTAAATCATTATAAAATGTCAGCCTTTACTCTTGCTGTTATCTATATAGCACTCACAACAACCCTGTAAGTTAGGTAGCAGGACAGCAGCCTCTAAAGCTTTAGTTTTGCAGATAAAGAAACTGAGTCAGGGAGATGTTAAGCAATTTTGCCAAAATATCACAGCTAGAACATAGCAGAACTAGGATTCAAATGGAACTATTTTTAAACAACATGCGGGAAACAAGCATGTACAGTGATGTGTTTAAGTTATACTTTTTTTCTTTTTAATGTCCACAATGAAAATTATATTGCTGTCTTAGCAATCTGAGAATATTAATACAAACTTATGGGAGTATGATAATGAGCTATAGGAATATGGAACAGTCAATCAAGCTAGCTACATTTTTTTAAGCTCTTACCTTCTATCATAGATTCAATACTATGATCGATTCAAATCTATCATAGATTCAAAACTGTATTGGTTCCAAGGCAGAAGCACAGAGAGGACTAGGCAATGAGGGTTGTGTGACTTGCCCAGGGTCACAATGCTAGGAAGTGTCTGAGGTAGGATTTGAACTCAGGTCATCCCAACTCCAGGCCTGGCTCTTAATCCACTGAGCCACCTAGCTATGCCCCCATTTACATTTTTTATGGGTGCTTAATCTGTGTGTGTGTATATATAGTATGTAGAAATGGACCTAGAATGCCCCATTTGAGAGGCAATTCAGGCTCAAACTCCAAGAAAGGAAATACAACACCGAGGCATTCAAACAAGGTGGTTTGTGTCCAGTCTTTTGCTTGTAGTCTCTCTCCAGGAGAGTTTTTATTCAAAAGTCAATATGTGCCAGGCACTGTGAAAGAAACAGGGGATAAAAATAAGAAAAAGACAATCTCTGACCTCAAAGAGTTTACAGTCTACAGGGGAAGATAATATATAAAAGGAAACTGAAGAGAGTGTACCAGAAGGTACTCAGTATGGAGGTCATGATGGAATAGAAACCAAACAGAGCTTCTGGTTGTTGTTCAGTTGTGTCCAACTCTTCTTGACCCATTTGGGGTTTTCTTGGCAGAGATATGGAAGTGGTTTGCCATTTCCTTCTCCAGCTCATTTCACAGATGAGGAAACTGAAGCAAATGGGATTAAGTGACTGGTCCAGGGTCACACATCTAGTAAGAGTCTGAGGTGGGATTTGAAATTAGGAAGATGAGTCTTGCTGACTCCAGGCTTAGTGCTTTATCTACTGTACCACTCTCCCTAAGCAGAGCACCTGATGGGAAATGAAGGTTAATTAGAGAATTCTGAGTCCTTTTATGAAGGAAAGCTCTGGAAGGAGTTGATTACTCTGCCCTAGAGCCCTCCAGTCAGAGGGGAGAGACAACAGAAGGTCTTACAGAAGTTGTTGAGTTTCAAAGTCTGAAATGATCTCCAGTATGATGAGATTTCAGGTGGTGAGTTTATCCTGGGAGAGGCATGTTAGTTTTTAGAGTGGACAAAGCTGAGAAACTAATGGAAAAAAATTCATTCCTTCCATTCAAATAAACAAATTCAACAACATTTGGCTTATTGGGCATACAGTAAACATAGGCAGGCTTCTTAGGAGTGGGAATACAAAAACACACAGGAAAAATTTTAGTCTCTGTCCTAAAGAAGCTTACCAAGTTTCCAGTGTCTGTGCTGAGCTCTATTTAATATACCATACTGCCAACTACATTTTAAAACTCTGAATAACAGTAACAATAGCACTTTAAGGTCTGCAAAGCACTTTGCAAATAGCTAAATCTATCCTAGAGTGGAAAAAAAAGATTTTCTGTATTCCTGTGTCTAGGCAGGAAGTCACTAAGAGAAGTCGTTTTATTGTTCTAACATACTGCATGGAGAAAGCCTGTTAATTAGGTGCCTGTTCCAGGTTGTTTAATTCACCAAACATTAATTATGAGTTTGAATGGTAATCCTTAACTTTATGATGTCAGACATGAGTATTGGGGCACATTTTTTAGAAGTCAAACAAATAAAGAAAACACATCAAATCTGCAAAAACTCAACTAGAACAGTGTGGACTGCACTGGTCTCCTTTTTGAGGAGGGCAGGGTAAGGGGTGGGAGGTGAGGACCTGGAAGGAAAGTGGGGGAGCATAAAGAACAGTGATGAGAATGATTAAAGGTCTGAAAGAATCAACTTAAAGAGAGTCAAGTTTACTAGTTAAAAATCCTGGTAAAGGGACAGCTGACAATTCCTTCTGAACACAAAATGTGATGCATTATTCTTAGCATTACCCAAAGAAAGCTATTTAGACATAATTAGATCAAATGAGGGGAAAAATGAGATTAAATTTCCTCACTGGAAGAGAGTGGAATTGGCTTCCAAAAAGCGGAAGAGTGCGTTGCTTCTTGAGAGGTTTAAAAACAGATTAAACAAAGATTCAGGCATCACAGTTCATCACAGCATCCAAAGGTTAGACTGAATGGCTTAATAGGAATGGGTATGTTAAGGTTTATGATTATATCAATTATTCCTCTCAGAAAATAGATAATGTTTGATGGAAGATAAGCATTAATCTATGAACAATTTACTCTGATGAGGTAGCATTCTTGTAAGACTAATTCGAAGGTGATAGATTGTTCTAGCATGACTTCTAGCTTATACATTCTGAGAAATAATACGATTGATTAAGGAAAATCAAGTTGATCAAAGGGTCCAACTGCAAAAATGTCTTGAAAGACTGGTTTAAAAACAACAATATTAACAACGGCAAAGGAGCCCGAGAAAATTGCGATAGAAAGGAGTATATTTTTTTGTGTGAAAAGATTTTACTAGGGCAGGGTGACCCGGCTATGTTTAAAGGGTGCTGACAGCACGTGACATCTTGCAATAGTTTAGAAACAATAGGACCAAGCAGCTAGTTAACAAGAATAATAATTTAAAATGAAAAGTTACTAAATGCTAGGCCAAAATTGGGTTGCTTCTTCATCTTGCCCTCTGGATTCCCTCCCCTCCCAGTGGCCCACCGCGTTGGTTTCTCCCATGGAGGGAAGACATGCTATCCATCCTGCTTCATTAAGGGAGAGTCTTGCACTACTAGCCTCAGGTACATTTGTGATTTTTGCCCCAGCTGCAAAAATTCCCACGTCTAGTTCTGTGTTTGAGAAAGGAATGGAAGGGTCGGAGTCAATCTCATTTGAAGGTCAGTAACCTTTCCAAAATGATGAGACAAGTCTTCACTCACTGCTTCTTGAAAGACTAGGGCAGAGTACTGATGGCCACTCAAATCCACGGGGAGATTGTCCACTTGAGCCCGGTCAAGTCTGCCAACAAAGTTTGGGAAGTCATGGCGACCTGTCTTGGTAACATAAAAAATGTGTGTAACAGAATACTTTTGTATGTGCTGCCTTTGGCTGCTCCTGCTTAAGTATTCTACTCCTATGTTTCAATACAACTTTCCCTCTCGTCTTTCTTCAGATACAAGAGAGAAAAATCAAACAATTACCGAATTCATCTTCCTGGGATTTTCGAACCACCCTGACATGCAAGAATTGTTCTTCCTGGTGTTCTTAGTCATTTACCTGATAACTATTCTGGGAAATACCCTCATAATAACTGCAGTCACGGTCAATCCTGTCCTTCACACTCCCATGTATTATTTCCTTAGCAACTTGTCCTTTGTAGACATCTGCTACACCTCCACCACCGTCCCCACAATGTTAGTGAACTTCTTCCGAGAGAAGAAGACCATTACCTACGAAGGCTGCCTGTCACAGCTCTTCTTCCTCGTTACCTGTGCGGGTACTGAGGGTGTCCTGTTGGCTGCTATGGCTTATGACAGATTTGCAGCCATTTGTCACCCGTTACGCTATCCAGTCCTCATGAGTAGGAGGGTCTGTGCATATCTAGCAGCCGGGTCCTGCTTGTGTGGTTTGCTGAATTCTCTGGTCCACACAGGACTTGCAACAACTCTGGTTCTGTGTAGTTCCAATGAGATCAGCCATTTTCTCTGTGACATTCCCCAGCTACTGAAACTCTCTTGCTCAGATACTTCTGCCAATGAGATTGCACTCTACGTGGCAAGTGTCTTCATTGATCTGAGCCCCTGCCTGTTCATTGCTGTGTCCTATATGCTCATTATCTCTGCCATCCTGAAGATCCAGTCTGCTCAAGGGAGGCACAAAGCCTTCTCCACCTGCGCCTCTCACCTCACTGTGGTGGTCATCTTCTTTGGAACTGCCCTCGTCAACTATGACCGACCCAGCTCAGGCTACTCCCTGGATGTGAGCATCCTTGTCTCTTCCCTCTTCTGTATTGTTACCCCTATGTTAAATCCTATCATCTACAGCCTGAGAAACAAGGAAATCAAGGGTGCTATAAGGAAACTGGCAGGAGAATGGAGGTTACCAGGATCTTTAAAAGGTAAATAGTGTTGTTGTTTTTAAACCCTTACTCTCTGTCTTGGAATTGATACTAAATACTAGTTCCAAGGCAGAAAAAGAGTAGTAAGAGCCAGGCAATTGGGATTATGTGACTTGACCAGGGTCACACAGCTAGGAAATATCTGAGGTCAAATTTGAACCCAGGATCTCTTGTCACTGGGCCTGATTCTCTACTGAACCATCTAGCTGCCCCAAATGGTGTCTTGTAGAGAACAAAATGACCAACAAAGAAGTGCCACTCATTTCATTTTGTCAGTGACTAGAAAGTAGCCCAGTCTCAGTTTCCTCAACTATACTGGGGAGCACACCATAAATCAAATTAGTGGTAGTTAAATCAGGTGAGAATTCTAATTATATATATATATATAATGTAACTTCTTTTTAATTTGTCTTTTAGAAGATTTTAGTTCATATACCACATACTTTACAAATGCCCTATATTTAGCCATACTGTCAATAGCAATCCTTCAACTCTATCACATTCCCAAATAACAATCCTATTCCCTTTAACTATGTCACATTCCCTCATTCCCTATCCCATTTCTATTTATTTGGAATTGCTGAACTTTCGAAGCTAGAAAATAACACAGCCAAGTTCATGCTACTTTGGTTTTGCCTCTCAAAATGTCACCATTAAATACCATATTTTGATAGCAAAAATCACCCAGGAGAAAAGCTGTCGATTCTGAATAAAACACAAGAGAGGCAAAAATGTAAAGACATATAATGTAACTCCACAAACGTACCACCACCTTTCAGTAAGGGTAATAATGTTCCTATTAGAACATCCCCAATAATACATGTATAATGTGATACTTTTGCTGTGGATAAAATGTTTAAACAGCCCAGACACACACACATCCCTACACGCACATAATATGCGAACATTTCCATTGTATCACTTTTGCCTGCTCGTATTCCTGGACTTTGCAAGGGATCTCTCTGTATCAGATCTTCTCCACCTCACAGAGTTACAAGTCAGAGGTCAACGGTCACCTGCAACATTGTAGAAGAGAGGGCATGTGTTTGCTGTGGATAATAAATTTGTAAGGCTGACCAAAAGCAAGACTGATCCCCCTTTGATCCCCTCAATCAATTGTAACGTTCAAAGGTTCTGAGGCATAGATTTGGAAACAGAGGTCAAAGACAGAGCCTTGTCTCCTAACCACTGGAAAGCCCAAAGCAGAGATGGAGAAGCTTTGAATCAAAGAGAGGATTCTAAAAGTTAGGCCACCTACGGTATTGAGCACAAAAATTAAACCCCTAAATGAATTGTCTTTCCCAATGGCAGCCTGTGCTTAGTATTGACACGGGACCACACAGATTCAGAGAAAATTTGCACCCGGAGGAATAAAAAAGAAAAAGAGGGGGCCAAAGTTAGACCTGCCTTATCTTAATTAAGAATCCACTGCTGTGAGCATGGATCCTTGTTGGGTTACTGAATTAAAGAGAGCCAAGGACATGGAAGTATGTGTGGTACTGGAACGGATTTTTAGGCAGTAAGAACTGAATTTGAATCCTGCTTTCTGACACTAGCTGTGTGACCTGGGACAAGTCACCTAACTTGTGTCACTCTCAATTTTTTCACCTAACTTGTGTCACTCTTAATTTTTTCACCTAACTTGTGTCACTCTTAGTTTTTTCAACTGTAAAATGGGACTAATAAACTCATAGAGTTGTTATGATTATCAAATGAGATTTAAAGCACTTTCTATTCTTTTTTTTTAAATCCTTAACTTCTATGTATTGGCTCTTTGGTGGAAGAGTGGTAAGGGTGGGCAATGGGGGTCAAGTGTCTTGCCCAGAGTCACACTGCCAGGAAGTGTCTGAGGCCAGATTTGAACCCAGGACCTCCCGTCTCTAGGTCTGGCTCTCAGTCCACTGAGCTACCCAGCTGCCCCCACTTTCTATTCTTTAAAGAGGCATATAAATGCTAGCAAATAGTATTCTTGTCATTAGCTTTATTGCTGTGCTGGAAGGAAACACATTGTATTGCTGGGTTTGGTTTTCTTTTTTTAATAAAAATTTTGCCACCTGTGCCCACACTTTGCTTCGGCTCTCTCATTTACCTCACAGAGGAACCCTGGCATTCTGAATCCTGTGGTTGTAGCCATTCATGTTTTTCATCTTCATTGCAGCCAAAAAGTTTGATTTATCAAAATCATTAAAAAGATGAGAAAAAGTCAACCTAGAATATCTTAACATACAAGGCACTTCTACTTACTTGCTCTTTGTGAGCTATGCGTTGCAAGGGGAGAGGCACAATCACAGTCTCGGATCATGGAAACCACTTGGGTTGTGTGTCCCTCTCTGCAAATCATCATCCTCCCAGGTCAGAGAAGAAAGCGAGCATTCAAAAGAGGGCAGCATGTACACAGAAAGACTAATTTCATTGATACTCCTTTTTGCATTATATCATCACTTTTCAGAGGTGATAAAAATCTGGCCTCTTCCAAAACAGAAGTCTACGTCACAACGAAGAAATACAACCAAGAAAAACAGATCAACGCCATGGTCCTGCCTGACAAAACCTATAGTCTCTCACTTCTCTGCAGAGAGAAGGGAAGCCTGCTTTACTATTGGGCCAGTAAAGTCGTGATTCAATATTAGCTTTTATGTGGTCATTATTGTGAAGACTTGTTTTCTTGGTTCTACATAACTGACTCTGTATCAGTTCATACAATTATCATTCATTTTCCCATGAATCTTTAATATTTGCTGTTTTTTATGGAAGTACTTTGCTTATCTTTTTCTTTTTCTTTAAATAAACCCATACCTTCTGTCTTGGAATCAACACTAAGTATTCGTTCCAAAGCAGAAAAGCAGAAAAAGACTAGGCAACTGGGCTTAAGCAACCTGCCCGATCTGAGGTCAGATTTGAACTCAGGACCTCCTGTGTCCAGGCCTGGCTCTCTATTCATTGAACCAACTATCGTTCCTCCCTATCACATATTTTTGATCCAGTGATACTGACCTCTTGGCTGTTCCAGGAACAAGACACTCCATCTCTTGGCTCTGGGCATTTTCTCTGTCTATCCTACCATGCCCGAAATGCTCTCTCCCTCCTCATCCCTCCTTCCTGGATTCTCTGGTTTCATTCCAGGCCCAGTGAAAATTCCATCTTCAACAGGAAGCCTTTCCCAATCTCTCTCTCTCTTTTTTTAAACCCTTAATGTCTGTGTATTGGCTCCTAGGTGGAAGAGTGGTAAGGGTAGGCAATGGGGGTCAAGTGACTTGCCCAGGGTCACACAGCTGGGAAGTGTCTGAGGCTGGATTTGAACCTAGGACCTCCCGTCTCTAGGCCTGACTCTCAATCCACTGAGCTCCCAGCTGCCCCCCCCCCCCAATCTCTCTTAATTCTAGCACTTTACTTTTTTAAATGATTTCCTTTTTTCCCTGTATATAGCTTATATGTACTGATCTGTTCACTTGTCTCCTTCATTTGAGTGTAAGTTTCCTTGAGAGTAAGAATTGTAGTTTGGCTCTTCTTGCATGCCCTGCACTTAACATAGTGCCTGGCACAAAGTAGGTACTTAATAAATGTTTATTGACTGACGAACTTGACTATTGATG
This sequence comes from Gracilinanus agilis, assembly GCF_016433145.1. Taxonomy (NCBI): domain Eukaryota; kingdom Metazoa; phylum Chordata; class Mammalia; order Didelphimorphia; family Didelphidae; genus Gracilinanus; species Gracilinanus agilis. The sequence goes on from NC_058133.1 coordinate 473,319,785, forward strand.
ACTCTTCTTAGCCTTCATAAGTTCTTTGTAGTTGATTTAAATGATCATATTACTCAAAATAGCTTAGTCATTCACGGTTACTCTTCCAATAATATTGTAATTACTATATTCAATGTTCCTATGGTTCTACTCAGTTTACTCTGCATGATCAAATTATTTTGGATGGATATGGTTGCCACTAAGGTCCTACATAGGACCTTGGCTGAGGGAAAATTTAGTTCTGTGGAATTTGTTGATTGAGATCTTATAACATGTTGATTTGTCAGAAAAATTAACTCCATTCAAAAGTCATTTAATTATTGATTCTTTAAATTATTTTCCATAGTAATTGCTCCAAATACTTTTTCACTTTCCCCATCACCAACTTCACTCCCAAATCCCACTCCCTTCACTTGGAGCAAATGATCTTGCTTCATTTTCACTGAGAAAATTGCAATCAACCATTAGATACTAGCTTATTTATTTCTCCTTCACCATTTCTGACAATTTCCTAGCATCATCACTTTTCTTTCTTCATTATCCCAGGAGTCAATCAATCAGCAAATCAGTAGTGCAATGAATAGAGTGCCAAGCCTGGAGTTAGGAAGACTCATTTCCCTTACTTTCAGTCTGGCCTCAAACACTTACTAGTTGTATGACCCTGGGCAAGTCACTTTGCCTCAGTTTTTGCTTCATCTGTAAAATGAGTTGGAAAAGGAAATAGCAAACCATGTCAGTACCTTTGCCAAGAAAACACCCACTGGAGTCATGAAGAATCAGAAATGACTGAACGACAATAGCAAAATCATTCCAGTATTTTTGCTAATCAGATGGAGTCAGACAGGCCTGAAAATGACTGCAAAACAAAAAGTGTGCCAGGCATTGTGCTAAGTCCTGTAGGTACAAAGAAAGACTTTTAAAAAGAGTTTAGAGTCCAATGGGGCAGGCAAAATGCAAACAACTGTGTAGAAATTAGGTATAAATGGAGGGAACTGGAGATAATTTCAAAGGAAAAACAAAGTTTAAGGAAAACTGGGAAGTGTTTCTTGTAAAAGGTGTGACTTTAGTTGAGACTTAAATAAGCCAGAAAAGCCAAGAAGCAGAAATGAGGAGGGAGAGAATTCAACTGGGGACTGCCAGAGAAAGTGGGCAGAAATGGGAAAAGGAGCATTTTGTGTGAGGAACAGCAAAGAGACCAGTGTATCACAGAGTATATGTAAAAACAAGATTCCAGAATATTATAAAGGTAGGGAGGGGCCTATAGTTGGGAAGACTCATCAGGAAAACTCATCTTCCTAAGTTCAAATCCCACCTCAGGCACTTACTAGCTGTGTAACCCTGAGTAAGTCACTTAATCCGGATTGCCTCAGTTTCCTTATCTGTAAAAGGAACTGGAGAAGGAAATGACAAACAACTTCAGTATCTTTGCCAAGAAAACTACAAATGGAGAGTCAGATATAACTAAATGATAAAAAAGATTAAGAAGAGCTTTAAAAACCCAAAATTTTATATTTGATCCTAATTTTAAAAATTTAAATTGTCCTAATCAAGATACTTTTGGACTAATCTATACAATAAACTTCATCAATTTTTCTTCAGTTACAATACCCCCAAAATATCCTGTGTTGGACTCTTTCTAGTTATTCTTACCAAAAGCTTAATTGCTTAATTTCTAACCCATCCCTAGGCTCCTCTCTCCTGATGGGTCTCAGAAGAATCTTTCCTGAAGTGATTAGGGTAATGAATAGACTCAGAAAAGGAAAAAAATCTTTGGTTACTTCACTTAATGGAAGCGTTCACCTTTAATCACCTGGAAAGGAAAATCCTTAAAAGAAATGATCAAAGAAAGATTGAATAGTTTTAGGAATATGATTCTCCAAGGGTGTGCTGAAAATCAGGTCATTTAACCTATCTGCCTCAGGTTCCTCAACTGTAAAATAGGAATAATAATAGCACCCACTTTCTCATGATTATTGTGAAGATAAAATGAGATAATATTTGCAAAATGCTTAGCCCAGGGTTTTTCTATACACTTCATAGTGTTATTTGTCCTTTATTTTTCCAAAGGCCCAGTGATGTCACGGGGTAACATCTGTAAGTTAAGTTTTGCAAGGATTTGCAAGAAGCCATGCCTGTGGGCACAGTTTGCAGTTGGACACTTGGAATCTTGGGAGATTCCTGATGCCATCCTGGGGCATGAGACCAATCGTCGGTTGGGTTGTGCCCTATATAAGGGAGGCAGAGACTGGACCCAGAGACTCATTTTGGAGCCAGAGATCCAAGGTAGAGGGAGGAGAACGTGGGTTTAGATTACTTAGATAGGTAGGTTTATCTATCTTGGCTGACCAATAGCAACATCTCATTGACAAACCCAACAATCTCTTGTTGAACAAAAATATATTTCAACCAACTAAACTTCACCATCTGACCGAGAGCTTATCAGCCGAGCATCTATTCATCTATTTATCTTTGATCAAGCTACCATCTAATTTGTCTATAGGCAAGCAGTGTTCACTAAAGCAGGCCAGATTGACCAGTGACCTGCCTGGGCCTGGTTAGCTCAGCTGTCAACATTCTGGAGCTGTTAGATTTAGTATTTAGAGCTAAGATCAAACCTCATTCAGGGATTCCTAAAACCCTCTTCCGTCTATCAGTTTCCCTTGCTGTTTTGATTAACACCAGTAAAGTTTTGTTTATAAAAGTCAATCCTGCTACTGACCTTTTGTTGGTTGACTTGGCAACTGGTCAGCCTCAAGGAAGTTCTAGGGCAAGTTGAAGGGTCGGAGGAGGATCCAGTGTTACTCCCTGAAGTTGAGTTTAAGTACCTTCAGTAATATCATTAGTCAGGTGTGTTATTGATTTATCATTTTTATTCTGATATTACTGATTTAGTTATCATTAATTGAACATCATTTGGCACTAGGAGGCTAGTCTTCCTGAAGAAACACACTGTGATTGGTTGAGGGGATTCTACAGGAAGTTTAGTTGTGTTATCTGATTTCCTATTTATACCTAAGGAAGATTTAAAGCTCCTTTGTCATCTGGGACTTTCTGCTTTACCTTTCTTAACAATTTACATCTTTACAATCAGGTCCCTCAACGATCATAACACATCTTGACTTGTTCATGGATTTAAGTGAAATAGAATCACACAAAGTCATCAGCCTCACTTTCTGTTCCAGACTCATCAAAGACCAATGGTGAGTCAAAAGTAAGGAGAATTGGTGATGGCCTGGAATGCATTGGCTGACCCTGGCATCTTTGATGTCTGAACAAGCTCTAAGCACTCCACAGTGCCTGCTTCGACTGCCTTAGTGACCTTTGTAACAAACTGTTCTCATCTTGGCCCATTGGTTCCTCTCAACACCGTTTAGCCTATCTACTGATATAGTTTACTGGGATGTGACCACTGTGTGCACTACAGCTTCTTGGAACCACGGGTAAGAATTGGGTGACTGGTAGACATCAAAGGTGAATGAGCAGCCTGGAAAAAGACTTAGCAAGCCCTCATGCCAGAGGTGCTAGTCTTCGATGAACGCCCATTATGTACAGGGCAGCAAGGTAGCACAGTGGATAGAACACTTTGCCTGAAGTCAAGAGGACCTGAGAAATCCAGCCCCAAACACCAACTATATGATCCTGGACAAGTCACTTTATCCTGCTGGCCTCAGTTTCTTCACTTGTAATATGAGCTAGAGAAGGAAATTGAAAACCATGCTAGTATCTTTACCAAGAAAACCCCAAATAGGGTCATAGTCAAACACAACTGAACCAAATGAACAATAGCATACACACACATGCACATGCACACACATGCACACACATGCACACGCACACACACACACACACACACACACACATTTTCAAGTAGGTGGTATTGCAGTAAAATCTGACCTCGGATGCTTATTTGCAACGTGAACCTGAGTAAGGTTTCTGATGCTTTTACTTCTTTGCCTCAACCATACCATTTTATGTAAACTATAATTTCTGTCTTTTCCTCTTCGTATTCATCCTCTATACCAAATTCATTTCAACCAATGTCTACCTGGAAGAGTTAGCTGATACTTCATCCTGTTGGTATCAAAAGTCATATATAAAATGGAAGGTTAACTGCCTCCACACTCCCCAGGAAGCCCTTATGTTCTGACTCCTAGAAACTGGAAGACCCAGTGGACAAATTTCCCAACACTCTATACCCCCTATAATCTACCAGCTGGCAGGTCTTATATCTAGGATGAACCACTTCATCACACATCCACCCCATGTTCTACTTCTCCTTCATTATTGGGTTGAGCCTGCCTGAAACCTGAATAGTACCTGCCCAATCTAGATCCATCCTAACTGTGGTCAGACAATAAGACTACATTGCATCAAAGATGAATGCTTGCATTTACGGAAGTAATCAAAGACTTTTCCCTTCTCATTAAAAGGGAGGAGACCACTTAGAGTATAAACTCAAAGAGATAACATAGGAAATAGCATGCATGTGGCTGCCTCAGAGTCACTGGAGGCTGTCTGTCAACATTATCCCAGTAATTCATAGGCTTGGGCCCCAGAAAGACACTCTAGGGAGAAGAATAGTGACCATCAAGTGTCCAAAAAACTGAATGTAGACTAGGCATAGTAGGTTCATCACTACCATAAGAGAACCCTCCCTCATTTGAAAACTTTGAGTGAAACAAGCTATAATTGGCCAACACTTGGTGTGATTTCCCATGAAGTGCTACAGGATTTGAGATCTGACTGATTCTGCCCTCTACCCCATATTCAATGACTATCCATGACCTTTCCCACAGTCATACTCTTTTCAGGCTTGTTCTTTCCCTTTAATTACCAGCAGGGGGACTGATAATTCCTTCCTCCTTTCCCTTTTGATCCTTTCTTTCCTTTCTTTTCCTCTCTTTTTGTTTTCTCCATTTTTCTTTCCTTCCTTCTTTCCATCCTTTTCCTTCTCCCCTTTTCTTTCTTTCCTTCCTTCCTATCTGTCTTTATATCATTCAATATTTACATGATTATCTGTATTTCTTTTAATTCTGTCTGGCTTCATCAGCATTTTTCTGAGATCGTAATCACCCCTGGGTTTGAGGATGATCCTTGCTAACTCCCATTGTGTATATATAAGCCTTGCACAGGGCCAAGCACAGTGTTTCACTTAATAACTGTTTGCTAATGTCCAATGTTGAAGGACCCTTCAGTCTAGACTACCTAATCCATCTATAGAGGGCAAGCCCTTTGTTCAGGGACCTTGTCTGGGTCTGCATTTTGTACAGTAGCTAATCCTTGGCTAGAAGGGATTAGCTTAAACGCCAAGGAAAAACAACACTCTATCAACAGCCACCTGTTGCTTTGCTTAGATTAAGAAATCATTTGTACTACTCAACTAGAACATAAATTATAGTCCCCTTGTACACCCCAAACATACACTATTAAAACTCTGCTTTACATCTTCCGTTTCTCTTTTCGATCACCCTGGGGATCGCTATTTTCTCCCCTCTTTCCACCTCCACACAGATTTTGATTTCCCCTTTCCCCTTATTCTCTGCTTGCTCAGTGGGGAAATGTCAAAATGGAGAATAGGGAATTGTACTCTGGTTGGAATAACTTTATGTTCTGGAGGTTGAGGATATGGATACTTTGGTGAGACCATGTTGGTAATGAGCCCAAACTTTATGTGGTGTGACAGCTTATAAGGTGCCAGAAGAAGCCCCATCTTCACAAGAACTAAAAAGCTTCATATACATACGTGAATTACAACTAAAACCCTGGCTCAGAAATGAATTCTTTTTATTGGTTTCTACTAGAGCAGTGGTTCCCAGACATTTTTGGTCTACAGCCCCCTTTCCAGAAAAAAAATATTACTTAGCGCCCTGGAAATTAATTTTTTTTTATTTTAATAGCAATTAATAGGAAAGATAAATGCACCAGTGGCCATCACTGCCTCCCTGGATCGCTGCAGCACCCACCAGGGGGCAGTGGTGCCCACTTTGGGAATCACTGTACTAGAGGGTCATAAAGGAAGAAGAATAGATCACTGTCTGTATGTCAATAGTACTGAAAAGGGGGCAGCTGGGTAGCTCGGTGGATTGAGAGCCAGGCCTAGAGACAGGGGAGTGGGGGTCATCCTAGGTTCATGTCTGGCCTCAGACACTTCCTAGCTATGTGACCCTGGGCAAGTCACTTAGTCCCCATTGCCTAGCCCTTACTGCTCTTCTACCTTGGAACCAATACATAATATTGATTCTAAGGCAGAAGGTGAGGATTAAAAAAATAGGACTGAAAAGATAATATAGGGCATGTGTTTTGTGTTTGTCATATATAGAGGATATCAGAGCTATAAAGAGCCCTTAAGGGTTGTATAGACCAATTTTCTGATTTTAAAGATAAGGAACCTGAAGCTCAGAGAAGTTAGGAGACTTGCCAAGATCTCCCAGGTGGTCAGTGAGAGATTCCAAACAGGAACAGAAGTATCCTGACTCCTAGCTCAATGTTCTTTCCTTTACAGCAGAGTGGCACATTATTATTTGGGGCAGATGGGATTTGGGCAATAGTTTCAGTGACTAAGCATTCCTGGGTTGTCCTATTCAATAAATATGAATTTATACCTTTCCACACACATATTCTAGTTTCATTTATGATTATTGAACTAGGATCATAGAATCACAGGATTTCAGACTATGGAAGGGAACTTGGAAGACATCTAATCTGACTTGTATGTGAAGTACAAATCCCTTTTCCATCAGCACCAATTACAATATAACACCTGTTGTCTGAATTCTGTTTGAACACCCAATTGAGGGAGAATGTATTGTTTCCTAAGGCAGCTTACTCCTCTTTTGAAAAGTTCAGATTTTTAAGAAATATTTTTTTCTTCTTTTCTAAATTTGTAGAACCCATACAAGTAATGGTTCCTAGGCAGAAGAGCACTAAGGACTAGGCAATTGGGGTTAAGTGACTTATCCAGGGTCACATGGCAAGAAAGTGTCTGTAGTCAAATTTAAATTCAGGTTGCCTGACTCTAGGCCTAGCACTCTATCCACTGAGCAACACAGCTGCCCCAAGAACTTTTTACCTTGCATTAGTCCTACCCCTATATTTCTTATACCTTTTACTTGTTGCTTTCTTGCTTCTCCCTTTAGCATCAAGCAGAATAAGCCCAATTGCATTTCTCCATGAAAGACTTCCAAATACCAAGTTATGCTTCCCCCCTCCAAGTCCTCTTTCCTACAAAATAAACATTCCAAGTTCCTTAAATACCTACTCAAATGGAGTATCAGTTGGAATCCTCCCTCCATCCTGTTTACTCTCTGTTGAATGTGGTCCACTTTGTCAAGACACCTCCTAGAACTATACTGCAGATGGAGTTTTATGAAGACATAGTATATCAAGATCATCAGTTCCTTCATTCTGAATAATTGCTGTTGTTCAGTTTTGTCCAACTCTCCATGACCCCATCTGGGCTTTTCTTGGCAGAGATAATGGTGTGATCTGCCATTTCCTTCTACAGCTCATTTGACAGATGAGGAAACCAAGGCAAACAGGGTTAAGTGACTTGTCCAGGGCCACACAGCTAAGATACTGTGGCCATTTCCTTCTCTAGCTCATTTGACAGATGAGGAAACAGAGGCAAAAATGATTATTTGACTTTCCTAGGGTTATGCGACTATTAAGTATCTGAGGCCAGATTTGAACTCATAAAGAGGAATCTTCCTAATTCCAGGTCCAGCACTCTATTCAATGTGCCACCCAGCTTCTCTATGCTGGAGAATAGGCTTCTGCTATTATAGTCTAAAATTGAACTGGTTTGAGAGTGGGATCTATTGAGCAAGTCTTTTATTATACTATTAACCCATATTGAGTATGTTGTACATGAAAAATCCCAATTTTTTTTCACATGAATTTATCTTTCCAATGCAATACTTGGGAAGGTGATTTAAAAATAAAGTATAGTAATAATAGCTAATATTTACAGAGTTTTGGGGGGTTGGATAAGTTCTTTACCTGTATTATCTCCTTTGATCTTCATAACTCTTTGAAATAGGAGGTATTATTAGCCCTGTTGGTAGATGCGGAGGCTGAGCATAAGAGGGGTTAAATGACTTTTTTTCAGGATCTCAAGATAGATAGTAAGCATCGGAAAGAAGATTTAAATTTAGGCTCTTCTCACAAGTGCAACACTCTATGCCACCAACTGCTCCTGTGGTATTTTAGATATTGAGACTTGGAAATATAAAAATTCACTCATATTTTATTTTATCTTCTTATACTTAGCCTATAATTGGCTAAAGTATTATCAAAAATAGAATAATAATGATATGATTTGCTATCAAGATTTGGGTGAAATCCAAATTCCGTTCTCTTGCACTTTAGTTAATTCTCCAAGCTTCTTGTCATCTTAATTCGAGGGTCTAAGATCTGTCCTTGGCGCTGCATTGTTCAAGTCAAATCAAAGAGTATTTACTGACCACCTCCTGCAGGCCAGGAGCTGCACCATAGATAGATGATGATAAGCCAAAAGCGAGACAGTCTCTGTTCTCAAGGACCTTATGGCAGTAACTTGGGTGTACAAATGGACAGTATGCTAACAAAGATTACAAAGCACAGAAGGTCATAGACACATCTGTTTGATTTCCAGTACTTCTTCAAATAAGACCAGGAAAAAAAACAAACACAGAGAGACAATAAAGAAATAAATAAACAAACCCTCTGCGATACATGTTAGCCTGGGTAGAAAGGCTGGGATAGGCAGTTTCAAGCAGGGGACCACTGCTGCCACTGCTATTACCTCTCTATCCATCCAAAGACTTATAGCAGTTACCCTTTACCAAGAAAGAGAGTGAGCAATTTTTTCATGAACTCTTTTTGTATCATATATTTTTTTAAACCCTTAACTTCTGTGTATTGGCTCCTTGGTGGAAGAGTGGTAAGGGTGGGCAATGGGGGTCAAGTGACTTGCCCAGGGTCACAGAGCTGGGAAGTGTCTGAGGCCGGATCTGAACCCAGGACCTCCCATCTCTAGGCCTGACTCTCAATCCACTGAGCTACCCAGCTGCCCCCTCTTTGTATCATATTTATTTCTGGCTTAGTAGCCATCTCCTCATGTAGTTTGACTATAGTTAAAACATACTACAGTTACTCAAAGGATAGGGTTCCCATTGATCAAATCCTGTTATGTGATCAATCAATTAACAAACATTTATTAAGTATTTATTATGTGCCTGGAATTATATTAAGCACCAGGGATAGATACAAAGACCAAAGTGAGATAGTCCTTGGCCGCAAGGAACTCACATAATAATGTATATTCTAATACAACAGGTAGAAATATGAGTATACTCACAATATAGGCCCAGAACAAGGTAGTTTGGGGAAGTGATACAGTAGGAGTTTGGGGAGTTACCAGGAAAGGCTTCATGGAGAAGGGGGACTTGAGCTGAGTTTTGAAGGAAACAAGGGTATGAGGGAATATGGAAAGACATGGAGAAAGAGAATAAAGCATCATGTAAGGCAGTATGGCTGAAATGGAGGGAAGAAATACATGAGAAGATTAGAAAGATAGGAAGGGGTCAGGTTGTGAAGAGATATAAGTTCCAAATAGATCATGTTCTATTTTATCATAGACATAATAGGAAGTTAGTGGTGTATATTGAGCAGGAGTGTGCCATCATCAGATCAGGGTTTTAAGAAAATAAATATGGGGGAAGCTGGGTGGCTCAGTGGATTGAGAGCCAGACCTAGAGATGGGAGGTCCTAGGTTCAAATCTGGCCTCAGACATTTCCTAGCTGTGTGACCCTGGGCAAGTCACTTGACCCCCTTGCCTAGCCCTTACCACTCTTCTTCCTTGGAGTCAATACACAGTATTGACTCCAAGAAAGAAGGTGAGGGTTTTTTTTTTAATAATAAAAATAAATATGGTGTTTGGATTGGAGTAGGGAAGAGGCTTAATAAGGCATAAAGACAAAAGGGCAGACTATTGCCATGTTCCAAGGAAGAGGTAATAAGTGACTGAACTTGAGTGTTAGCTTTTAGAATGGAGAGATGATGTAAGCAAGAAATGTTGTGGAGAGAGAAATGATCAATTTTTTTTCATCTGATAAAAAGTATGTGAGTCCAGAGAGAGTCAGGAGTAAATGGCATAATTTATAGGTGATTAGATTTATAGGTGAGACAGAGCCAAGATGGTAGAGAAAGTACACAGACCTACCTGATCTCTACCAAATTACCCTCCAAACAACTATGATATAATGCCTCAAAATGCATTCTGAAGCAGCATAACCCACAAAAAAGACAGGGTAAAATAATTTATCAGCCCAAAACAACTTAGAAGGCTGATACAAAAGATCTACTGCACTGGGTTGGAAGTGAAAAACAACGCAGCATGCCAAGGCAAGCCCTACCTCAACAATAGACTTAGGGACAGCTGAATCAGCAGCAAAAGCTTCTGGAGCTCTAAGCCACAGAAGGAAAAGGGGGGTCAGACAACTGTTCAGAAGGAGATCACAGGGGTCCCTTTGTTGGCTCTGGGTGCAAAACTCTTTTTACATTGCCCATACACATGGATCTAGGTCATGGCCCAGAAGTGCAGTCTCACAGTGAGGAGGAATACTAGTCCATACCCACATTTGCAGTCACAGGGGAACAGGGGACTCTGGTTACAGTTCCTAGGCAGAAAAAAAGTATTTCTGGTTACTCACAGACAAGAGAACAGGCCAGGAGAGTATTGAACATACCTTTCCTTAGATCATACCATTTCAAAAGAACTAAACTTATAGCTCCCCAGAGCTAATGGTAAATGCAGGTATACAATGAACCTGAAGCTTGGAACGGTGTTCCCTTCACGTCAGGTACAGAGAGTAACTTTAATAGTTTTTTTTTGATTAAAAGGAAAGAAAGAAAGAAAGAAAGA
>NC_058133.1:473340578-473448219 GCF_016433145.1 Gracilinanus agilis
AAGGAAGGAAGGAAGGAAGGAAGGAAGGAAGGAAGGAAGGAAGGAAGGAAGGAAGGAAGGAAGGAAGGAAGGAAGGAAGGAAGGAAGAGAAAGGAGAGAGAGAGAAAGAGGGAGAGGGACAGAAGGAGGGAGGGAGAGGGAAGGAGGGAGGGAAGGAAGGAAGGAAGGAAGGAAGGGCATTTGAAGGAAGAGGACCTGGGAGAATTCTGCCACTTGTAGCCTGGATGACCATGGGCAAACCATTCACCTCTCTAGATTCTTAGCTCCCTTGACCATGAAATGAGAGAATTGAATTATTATGATCTTGAAGGTCTTAAGGAAGGCTACGTTGGCCCTTTGTGTGGAAAAACATCTACTCAGTTCTTCTGGAATCTTGAATGTTCCCACAAGGGGGCAGCAGAGACTAGCAATGCTTGACTAAAAGCAAAGGGTTGCAAAAGAAGGGAATTGGGTCTTTTCCTGGTACAGAAGATGGTTAATTGCTTGTCACTGAGCACTAGCTTTTACCAATAATCTCAAAATGCTCTACAGATAACATCTAATTTAATTGGGGAAGTCTAAGCTACAGAAGGGAAAATTTAGGTGAGGAGATGAGAGCTATCCTCAATTATTTGAAGAGATATCCTGAAAGATTGTTCTCCTAAGGCATAAGTAGAAGCAATCCAGGGAAAGCAGTTAATAGAGGAGCACTTATTAAACACCTACTATGTGCCAGGCCATTGTGCTATTATCCGAAGATATAAAGAAAGGAAAAAACAGTCTGTGCTCTTAAGGAGATCATACATAGGTTAATAGGGCAGACAACATGAAAAAAAAAAACTATGAAAAAACAAGATATAAACAGAATAAATTGGAGATAAAAAAGAAAGGGAAGGTACTGGCATTAAGGGGGTTCAGAAAAGGCTCCTTGTACAAGATGAAATTTTAGCAGAGATTTGAAGAAAGAAGGAAGCCAGGAGATAGGGAAGAAGAAGGGGAGAAAATTACAAGCATGGGGGGCAATCCCTGAAAATGACTGGAGTCAGGAGATGAATATCCAGGAGGCCAGTGTTACTGGATCACAGAGTGTGTAGGGGAGAGAAGAGTATAAGGAGACTGGAAAGATAAGAAATAATCAGCTTATGGAGGGCTTTAAAATCTGAAGAACCTGTTGTACATCTTGAACAGGATGTACCCCAGATATCTTAAGCTGAACTCATTATCATTTCCCTCAAGTCCTCCCCTCTTTCTATTTCTCTTATTACTGTCTAGGGAGCTACCCATTTCCTAGTAACCCACACTCATTATCTAACTTCTCATTTTCTCTTACCCCACATCCAGTTGCCAAGTCCTATCAATTTTATCTCTGCAACATCTCTAGGATATATACCTATTTCTGTTCTCTGCTTTCTTTCCTTGAGAAGATAGGATTAACAGGATTTGGATAGCTCATTAGATAGAGAGCCAGACCTGGAGGCAGGAGGTTTGGGGTTCAAATTTGGCTTCAAACATGTCCTAGCTGTGTGACCTTGGGCAAGTCACTTAACCCCAATTGCCGAGCCCTTACCATTCTTCTGCCTTGGAACCAATACTCAGTATTGATTCTAAGACGAAAGATTAGGGTTTTAAAAAAAAGAGTTGGCAAAGGATTTGACAGAATGAGAGAAAGAATGAGAAGTTAAAGATGACATCTAGATAATAAACCCAGGTTAATAGGAAAAGGGTTCTAGACATTAATAGAAAAGATAGGTCAATAGGAAAATTGTCCTAGGAATTAATAGAAAAGATGAGAATAGGGGAAGGTTTGAGAATGAAAGACAATGAGCTTGGTTTTGGACATGGTGAGTTTAAGATATCTTTGGCACATCCAGTTCAAGAGGTCCAAAAGGCTCTTTGGTTTTTAAAGTCCTTAATAAACCAGATCTTTTCTATCTTCTTATACTTTACTTCCCTCCATATACTCTGCAATCCAGTAACACTGACTTCCTTGCTGTTCTTCACCTATGATATTCCATTTCCAGGTTCCATACATTATCCCCCATACCTAGAACACTCTTCCTCCTCATGTCTACCTCCTGACTGTCCTAACTTCTCTCAAGTTTCATCTAAAGTCCTATCTTCTGAAAGAAGTCTTTTCTGGTCCTTCACTCTGGTGCCTTCTATCTAGGACTACTCCCAATTAATCCTGCATGTATCTTGTTTGAACACAGTTGTTTGCGAGTAGATGGTTTTTTGGTCTTTCTTTGTATCCCTAGAACTTGGTGCAATCAATACCTAGCACATAGTGGGTGCTGAAAGTAGCAGACAGACAGATTTCATCTGGAAGGACAGAAACATTTCCAAACAATTAGAATTGTCCAGAAGCGGAATCGACTGCCTTTGAAGATGAATTCAGGTAAAGGTTAGTGGTTGTTGAGGGGTGGTGCTGGTCAAGTAGAGATGCAACTAGGTGACATCTAAGGTCCCTTTCAACTATGAAATTCTGATCATTACACTTTGATGCATCAGAGAAAGAATATCAGTGATGATGGTGATGATGGTGATGATGGTGCTCATATAGGGCATATACATCTGACATTTTGGAGTTAGTAGATCCCATTTATATCTATTCTTTCATTTGACCTCCTCTCTGTCTCTGTCTCTCCCATCTATCTATCTATCTCTCTTTCTTTCTATCTATCTACTTATCTATTTTTCTTTCTATCTATCTTTCTTTTTGTCTATTTATCTATCTTTCTATCTATCTATTTTTCTATTTATCCATCTTTCTATCTTTCTATCTCTCTATCCATTTATCTATTTTTCTATCTTTCTATCTATCTCTCTCCATCTATCTATCATCTGTCTATCTTTCTAGTGATAGAGCTATCTATATATCTATGCTAGAGCACACTTTCCAAATAGTGAAACTGTGTCAAGCAAATCAAACAGATTGGCTGGAAGGATTTAAGAAGGAAAGGCTCACGGATAGTAGAGAGGATCAAAGAAGGCTTCCTTGAAGATGTGATCCCTGGACCAAATTTGGAGAAAGGGGGAGGAGGTTAATAATAGCAAGTAACAACAACAACAAAAAGTATTTATTTAGCACTTTAAGGATTGCAAAGACCCTCATAAAGACTGTCTCAATTTATTCTCACAACAACTCTGGGTGGTAGGTACTATTATTATCATCTCCATTTTGCAAATGAGAAAACTGAAGCAAGTGAAGTTAAATGACTTGCCCAAGATTACACAGCATGTAAATTTCTGAAACAGGATTTGAACTCGGGGCTTCCTGATTCCAGGTCCTCCTCTGTATTCAAAGTAACACCTAAGAGGAGTAGCTAGAATCAAGTTTTGGGGTAGGAATGGGGAAGAGGATCTATTTCAGGAATGCTAAAAGGGAGCTACTACTTAGTGAACAAAGATGGGAGAGGGCAAGAGGAGGTGATAATAATAGTATTGTTAGCGAGCATTTACATAACCTTTTTAAGGTTTCCAAAGTACTTTACATTTCTCACTGGACCCAGAACCTGAAACATGAACAGTAGAAAGTTTGGTTTGATTGAAGCTTAAAGTTTGTGAGAATACCATGAAATCAAGCAGGGAAAGTGGGATGGAGCCACCATTTACTGCACGAAGCCTCTCTAAGCCCCCCAACTGCTGGCATTCTCTTTCCCAAACTGCCTTGGATTTTGACTTTGTGCTTTTGTATTTATTATCTTTATAGGTGTTCTGTACATGATTACACATGTACTTGTTTCCCCTACTAGCATTTATTGTATTTGTATCCCTAGCAGCTAGCACAGTGTTTAGCATATAGTAGGTGCTTAATAAATGTTTATTGATTAATTGACTGACTGATGTAAGAAATTGACCGAATCTGATTTGCTATGGATTTTCCAAAGGGTGGAGGTTTCCCTTCCCCCTCTTTCCAACAGTGTCAAAGAAGCACCATACTATGGACTGGGAGAAGAAAGAAATCTTTGTGGTAAAGCATAGGCTCTAGACCTACACTGGGTATATAGTATAGGAAACAGAGTTCTGGACTTGGATTTAAGAAGACCTGAGTTCGAATCCCATCTTATATATTTACTAGCTAGGTGATAGATAAATCATTAACTTTTTGTGCCTCAGTTTCCTTATCTGTAAAATGAAGGAGGTAGACTAAATTACCTCCAAAGTCCCATCCAGCTCTAGATATATGAAATATCAGAAGTAATTAAAGAATGCTAGGATAGTAAAGTGGCATGCATGAAGAAAGCAAAACACTTTGATAAGCAGTTGTAAAAGACATTATGCTGGGGGTAGCTAAGGGGCTTATTGGATAGAGAGCCCGACGGATCTGGGATTAAATTTGGCCTCAGACACTTCCTAGCTGGGTGACCCTGAGTAAGTCACTTACCCTCCATTTTCTAGCTCTTATCACTCATCTATCTTGGAACTGATACTTAGTATTGATTCTAAGACAGAAGAGAAGAAGGGCTTAAAAAAGAAAGGGAAAAAATTCACCATACTGGAAGAAAGAAGGGTCTAAAAGCAAAGCGGGAACACATGTGCCATCACGTCTCTCCACTAGCTCCCATGAGAAATTAATTTCATGTTGAGTTGCTCTATTAAAAAACCTTGACCGAAGTGTCTTTTTGAGGTAAACAATTGGAATGGCTCCAGGACCATCCTAAGACATTTAAAGCAGTCTAAGGCTGACCTGACCTAAATTGGGGGGAGTGGAAAGAAGACTGGGGAATACCAGCCTCTCTTCTACTCCAGGCTGGCCTGGCTGACTGCCACTTAAAGACACCAGCCTGAGCCTTGTGGTTCCTGCAGCAGCTGGCAGGCTGCCCCCCGGCCAGAGGTGTTGCTCACTGTAAGTATGGTGTTCATTATCGAGCATCTTCTAAATCTGATGATCCAAATGTCTTTCAAAGGAGACCCAAGAGAGCCAAGCACCTGAAGAGTGCCCTGGTACCCACGGAATGGGGCTGCTGCTGGCATGGGGTGCTCAAGGAGTTTAGGGAAGAAGGATGTGGAGGAATTCAAATTGAGGGACTTGATTGTTAGCCATTGGTCCTGGAACACACTTACTAAAAGTAGCATGCAATGGCAGAGGGTGGTGATGGGAAGAGAGGTAGACTCTGCCCTTGTCAGGTCACATCTACAGTATTGCACTTAAATCATGCCTGGCAGCCAAGTAGCACAGTGGAGAGAATGCCAGACCTGGAGAAAGGAGGTCCTGGGTTCAAATTTGGCTTCAGATACTTCCTAGCTTTGTGACCCTGGGTAAGTCACTTAACCCCAATTGCCTAGCTCTTACTGCCTTGAAATCAATACTAAGATAATTCTAAGACAGAATTCTAACAAATCTAAGGCAGAAAGTAGGAGTTTTTTTGTTTTTTTTTTAAAAGAAGAAGTTAAGGGCAGCTAAACATCACAATGGATAGAGAATCAGACCTAGAGATGGGAGGTCTTGGGTTCAAATCTGTCAAATAGATAATTCCTAGCTGTGGGACCCTAGGCAAGTCTCTTAACCTTAGTTGCCTAGCCCTTATAGCTCTTCTGCTTTGGAACCAATACTTCATGTTGATTCTAAGACAGAAGGTAAGGGTTTAAAAGAAAACTGAGTGCCACATTTTAAGAAGGATGCTGGCAATCTGGAGCATATCCTGCAAATGGTGAGAAGATGACAAACCATGCTATGGGAGTTTCACTCAATATTATGGTGGAATATCCTTGATCTGGAGGGACAGGACCCCTGTTTCATGACTACTACCTGTGTGAACTTGGGCAAACTCTCTGGATCTTACATTTCTCATCCATAGAATGACTCTTTTTTTTTAAACCCTTGTTCTTTGGTGTATTGTCTCATAGGTGGAATAGTGGTAAGGGTGGGCAATGGGGGTCAAGTGACTTGCCCAGGGTCACACAGCTGGGAAGTGGCTGAGGCCGGGTTTGAACCTAGGACCTCCTGTCTCTAGGCCTGACTCTCACTCCACTGAACTACCCAGCTGCCCCCTAGAATGACTCTTAATGTCACTTCCACCTTTAAATCTATGGCCTTTTGAAACGGAAATGTTTTAGTCTAGAAAAAAGGAGACTTTTTAAGACAACTAGGTGGTACAGTAGTTAGATAGGTGGGTCTAGAGTCAGAGAGACCTGAGTTCAAATACTGCCTCAGGCACTGATTGTCTCATATGACTGAGCAAGTCACTGTCTGCTTTAGTAGCCTAAACCGTAAAAATGGATAACAGCACCTACTTCACAGAAAAATTCCTACCAAATAGAGCCATCTAAAAGTGGAAATGGGTTATTTAGTCATTTCGGTCATGTCTGATTTTCCACCATCCCTTGTAGGGTTTTCTTGACAGAGACATTGGAGTAGTTTGCCATTTCCTTCTCAGGCTCATTTTTTTACAGATAAGGAAACTGAGGCATGCAGAGTTAAGTGGTTTGTCCAGGGTCACATAGCTAGTAAGTGTCTGAGTCCAGATTTGAACTCAGGAAGACCAGTCTTCCTGACTCGAGTCTGGCACTCTATCTACCCAACTGCCCTAATGAGCTATCTTAGAATTATTAGATTCACCCTCCTTGGAGGTCCTCAAGTAGAGTCTTCACATGCCAGAGATGTTGTAGAACCTCTGTTCAGGTATAAGTCAGATGAGACGGCTCCTGAAGTAACTTCCAGTGTTCATACCAAGGACAATGACTCAGGCGGAGGAGAAAGTAGAATCTACTATCCCAAGGATGTCTGTCAGTGATCAAACTGTACCATGAATGACTTTCATGTTCTCTGATCTCCTAGCAGTTAAAGAAACAAATTATTGAGTTGAAGATGGCCTCCTTCAGTTCCTTCAATATTGCAAAGTGTTGGTGATTCTAGGCTTTTTCTGGATGGGGACTTCTTCCTTGGTAGCAGTCTGCCATCCCTCCAAGCCTTAGTAGAAGTCTTTCAGCTCTATAACTAAAACTGGTGGCTACTGCTAAAAAGGCAGATGTACCCACTTGCTGCTGTTAAGGAATATGAGTTATTTGGGATAGCACCTAGAAGAGTGACTGGGCAGATGAGTCCATGGGAGGGGGCGGAAAGCTCAGGTCTGGCTTAGGAAATTCACTTTGATTATTGGGCTGTAGAATATTACAAAGCATTTGTCTTTAATAAAATGGGGTTTATAAATAAAGTATCACCATAACCTAGAGAAGAATAAAGAATTGACATGCCACAAATATTTTAGATTCGGTTTATATTGCCCAACCTCATGATTTTGGAGATAGAGAAACTGAGGTTCTTACATACAAAGTGATTTGTGCTAGAAAGGGTCTAGTGCAGTGGTTCCCAAACTTTTTTGGTCTACTGCCCCCTTTCCAGAAAAAATATTGCTTAGCGTCCCCTGGAAATTATGAAACTATTTATTGAACTCAGAATAGAATGCAATACAAAAAAAAGTGTGGCCATCACCGCTATCCTGGACCACTGTAGCACCCACCAGGGGGTGGTAGTGCCCACTTTGGGAATCACTGGTCTAGTCAAAGCTCCTCATCTGACAAATGGGAAACCTGAGACTAAGATTGTTTAAATGACTTGCTCAAGGTCACTCAAGGAATAAGTAGCAGGACTGGAATTTGAATTCAGGTATAATGGGCAGCTGGGTGGTACAGTGGATAGAGTGCCTGATCTGAAGTCAAAAAGATCTGAGCTCAAATTTGATCTTAGACACTTACTAGCTGTGTGATCCTGGGAAAGTCACTTAACCCTATTGCTTTCCTTTTCTGTAAAATGAACTAGAAGAGGAAATGGCAAGCCATTCTAAGATCTTTGCCCAAAAAAACTTAAATGGGGTCAGGAGGAGTCAGATAGGACTGAAATGACCGAACAACAATAAATAGTAGAATGAATGTTGGACAGCATCAGAAGACCTGAGTTCA
The DNA here is from genome assembly GCF_016433145.1 of Gracilinanus agilis. Lineage (NCBI taxonomy): Eukaryota > Metazoa > Chordata > Mammalia > Didelphimorphia > Didelphidae > Gracilinanus > Gracilinanus agilis. The sequence continues at coordinate 473,348,457 of NC_058133.1, forward strand.
AATCTTGGATTTGTTAGTTCTTACCCAAATAACTATGGTCAAGCCACCTATGAGCCTTAGTTTCTTCCTTCATCAAATGGAGATAATAATTCTTAATATGTCTACACCAAAGAGATATTATGAGAAAATGTACTTGTAGATCTCAAAGTGATGTAAGATATATGAGCTATTATTATTATTATTTCCCACAGTCATACAAATAGCCAAGTGGCAGAGATAGAGGTAGAAACCTCATCCCCTAAGTAATTGCCAATGAAGTGGTCTTTAGTAATAGAGACCATAAAACATTGTGCAGAAAGAGAGTACAGTGGAAACGCTAATGATTAATTCAGTTAACTCTCATTATTGATGGTTGGCCTGGTGACAGGGCCAGCCCTAGGCAAAATTGTGAAATAAAAGTTTATCTTTTAGACCCTACTGTCCTCTTGTGAGGAGGGGGAAGGATCTGAGTGTTGAAAGCTTTCTTGTGAATGAGTTTGATGTTAGATGCATTGAAAATCCGATCCTAAGAGCATTGACATTATAAAAGGAGTCTTTAGAAGATGAGCCCAAAGGAATGATTCTATAATTGTGTAATTTCAAACACTGTGATGTTTTGAGTAAGCCAGATCTTCTTGCCACCATTTTGGAGAATAGCACGAAGGCCAATGTTTGCTCTATCTACAAGTTAGCCTAACATCACAGAACAATGGAAGTTAGGGAATTGCCTATAAGGCCTCATGATATATAGAGGAGAGAAATCCTGGCACCCAAAGAACTAAGTGGCATCCAAATCTATTTCTCCTCCTTCTCATCATCATCACTAGCATCATCATCATTGCCACCATCATCATCCTCATATTGTTTATGTCATCCTATGTGAGCTCTCCATTCTATTTTCTTCTGCTTCCTCTAGGATCTTTCTCCCTCCCTTCCTTCCTTCCTCCCTTTCTTCCTCCCTCCCTCTTTTCCTCCCTCCTTCCTTCCTTCCTTCATTCCTTCCCTCCCTCCCTCCTTCCTTCCTTTCTTCATTTCTCCCTCTCTTCCTCCCTCCCTCCCTTCCTTCCTTCCTCCCTCCTTTCCTTTGTTACTTTCTTTTTAATAAACATTTTATTTACTGAACAGGAAGAGTAGTTCTAATACCATAGCTTCTGGAATAAACACTCATTTTTGCCTGTCTTGTACCTCTCCTCAAACTTGATGTTGGCTTCCATCTTAACCTTATGTTTTAGCACAGGGTCATGAAACACTTTCTTTCTTCCTTTCTTCCTTTTTTTCCTTCCTTCTTTCCTTCCTTCCTTCCTTTCTTTTTTCTTTCTTTCTTTCTTTCTTTCTTTCTTTCTTTCTTTCTTTCCTTCTTTCTTTCTTTCTTTCTTTCTTTCTTTCCTTCTTTCTTTCTTTCTTTCTTCTTAGAATTAATACTGAGTATCATTCCTATTTCAAGGCAGAAGAGTGGTGACAGCTAGGCAATTGGGGTTAAATGATTTGCACAGTGTCACACAGCTAGGAAATATCCAAGATCAGATTTGAACCCAGGACCTCCAATCTCTAGGCCTGGCACTCTCTCCACTGTGTAACCTAGCTGTCCCCTCCAGGATCTTTCTCCATAAATGTTCCCTTCTTGCCCATGAACATATAACACGGATGTTCCACATCCTTCCACCTTAATTAATGTAACTAATAAGATGTTCTAGATACCTTTATCAGAGGAAAAAACCCAGGAGTATTTTATGTATGTAGCCAGTCAGAACAAGCTCACAAGAGACAACTGTTCAAGGGGCAGCTAGATGGCTGCTCAGTGGGTTGAGAGCCAGCCTAGAGAGGGGAGGTCCTAGATTCGAATCTGGTCTTGAACATTTCCTGACTGTATGACCCTGGGTAAGTCACTTAACCCTCATTGCCTAGCCCTTCCCTCTCTCCTGCCTTAGAACCAGTATATAGAATCAATTTTAAGACAGAAGGTAAAGGTTTTTACAATTTTTTTTTAATTGTTGAATTTTCAGGGAGAACTTTTATACATCAAAAAGCATCAAATGCTACAAACCTGAGCTTGGTGTACTGCCTTATTGATTTCTAGACTTAAGGAAACAATAGAGGAAAGAGTTAATAATGCAGATTAAACATAAAAGTGTGTCCTGCATACATCAATGCAGATTGTTAAACACTTACCAGCACATTCCTATTTTCTTTGACTTTAAGATCATTCAATCAATCAAAAGCAGAAACTAAACTTGAACAAGTTCTTAATCATCTGAGAAGAGAAATGCTTTGGAAACCTGGTGATAGTAGAGTCTAGAACTTCATATCTTCTCTCTGAATCTGGAAGGCAGAAGACTAACATCTCTCTTCTCTCAACCTCCCGACAGCTCTGCCCCTCATACAGGTAGGAAGCATGGAGTAATGAATCTCCACCAATGAGGAAAGTCTAATACAAATGGACTCTGATCCCCAGATCACATCTATTTACCTTGTGAATAACTGCTCTTCTTTTATCCTACCTAATCTTCCTAGACACCATACTCTCCTAGTTCTCCCAGCTTCCTAACTGCTGATTCTCTAACTTTTTCTTTGACTTAGCAAACTCTTTTTTAACCCTTTACCTTCTGTTTTAGTGTCACTTTTAAGACAGAAGAGAGGCAAGGGCTAGGCAAACATTGTTAAGTCACTTCCCCAGGGCCACAGAGTTAGAAAGTGTCTCAGGCTAAATTAGAACCATGTTCTCTCGTCTCTAGTTCTGGCTCTCTATTCACTGAACTATCTGGCTTCCCTTCTCATGTTCTTTTAAGAACCAACATGTTAGAGTGGAAAGATTCAGGAAATGTGAGTTAAAATAATGGCTCTCATTTACTAGCTGTGTGAAAATGGATGTTAGCCTCAACTTCCTCAGCTGTAAAATAGTCACAATACTGATGCTGCCAGAATTTTTAGTATTTCATAAACTTTACAGTGTGTTAAAGTACTATGTAAATATGTTGTTATTATCGCTATTTCCAACCCTTTAAAGAAGATGTTTTCTATCTATCTTTTGGTCTTTGGCCATTCTCTCTCTATACTCTCTCCCTTGGCGATCTCATTTAGTTTTGCAATTCAACAATCATTTCTACTCAGATGACTTTAAAAAACCCTTACCTTCCATCTTATATATTATTAATTATTATTTTGTATAATACTATATATTGGTTCTATGGCGGAACGGTAATGGCTAAGTAGTTGGGGTGAAGTGACTTGCCCAGAGTCACACAGCTATGAAATAACTGAGTTCAGATTTGAACACAGGACCTCCCGTCTCTACGCTTTGCTCTCTGTCCATTGAGCCACCTAGCTGCCCCCTACCCAGAGAACTTTCAAAGCTAGATGTCCAATCCTGATCTCTCTTTCTGAGATCTAGATCCTTGACCCTAACTGCCTATGGGAAAACAGCTGCCCCCTGCCCATTCTGTATTCTAGAATAAACATTCTCAGTTCTTTCAACTGATGCAGTGGATAGAGCATTGAGCCTGCACTCAAGAAGACCTGGATTCAAATCCTACTTCAGCCATTTATTAGATTTGTGACAGTGGGCAAGTCACTTAACCTTTGTATGTCTCAGTTTCCTCTTCTATAGAATGGAAATAATAGTAGCGGCTACCTCTCAGGGTTGTTGTAAGGGTCAAATGTGAAAATATTTGCAAAGCACCTAGCACAGTGTCTGACAAAAAGTAAGTACTCTATAAGTATTAGCTAGTATTATCATTATTATTATCATCCTTGTCTTCATATAGCATTAACTTGAAACCCTTTCAACTTGATTTCTTTCTTCTAGATATTCTCTAGTTTATTGATGCCCTTTTGTTTCTTTTAAATCTTACCTTCTGTCTTAGTATCAATTCTAAGATAGAAAAGTGGTAAGGGCTAGGCAAATGGTGAAGTGACTTGCCTAAGGTCATACAGCTAGGAAATGTCTGAAGCCAGATTTGAACCCAGGTCCTCCCAATTCTAGATCTGGCATTCCATCCATTGTGCTACTTAGTTGCCCTCTAATGATGTCCTTCTTAAATGTGATGCCCTCTACATGTGATTCCCTCCTTTCTTTTCCCACTGTTGGCACCCTAGAATTAGTCTTCATTACCATCAGTGACCTACACTATTACAATGGTCTAACAGGCTTTCCTAATTCTATTTTCTACCACCGCAGGCCTGTCAGGGCAGAGCAAGACCATCACCCCTTCTTCCTGGGAATGACAAGATCTTTTGTACATGTCAAAATCACATTAATTTTTTGGCTACCACATCATGCCATTAATTCATATAAAACTTTCAGTCCACTTAGAACTACCCCGCTCCAAAAATAGCTGTCTAATTGTAATTCTCCTGCCTATAACTAGTGAAACTGAGAATAAAAAATTTACATTTATCCCTACTGAATTTCATCTTATTCGAGTTGACTTAATGTTGTACCCTGCCAAAGATCTTTTAGAATGATACTTATTCTATTACCCAATTGTATTAACCTACAGATTTGATGACTATGTCTTAATCCAAGTCAATGATGAAAATGTTAAACAGCACAATTCTTTGGGGGTACTATACAGGGGACCTTGTCTCAAATTTACAAAACTCCAGAGCCAAAAAGTGCTCAGAAACCCTCTTGTTCATTCCTTTCATTTTACAAAGGAGGAAACTGTGACTTTTCCAAGTCACAGAAATATTATGAATCTGAGCTAGGATTCGAACGCAGATCCTTTGACTCCGGAGCCAACATTCTTTACTGTTTACCATATTGCCTCCCAAGTTGACACTGAGTCATTAATTTTAGATGGGTCATTTAACCAGTTGTAAATCTATCAACTATTTGTTATTTTCTAGTCTATAGCTCTCCATCTGTTCCATGATATAGTTCTCTGAAAATCAAGGCAATTGGGGCGTGGGGGGGGGTATTGAAGAGCCATGTGTACTAAAATAGTCATATTTGCACTTTGGCTACATCAATCCATTCCTTAACTCATCAAACATTCTGTACTTTCTTTCCATTATTAATTTTTTTATAGACCACTTTATGAATTTGCATGTCATCCTTGCTCAGGAGCCATGCTACTCTTCCCCATGTCATTCCTATTTTAGCATATATACTGCCAAAGCAAACACTGTTCTGTACTTTCTGACTCTTTGTTTTTGCTCAGGTTTTTCTTTATATTTGAAAGATTCATCTTTTCCTTTTTCGCTTTCAGAAGTTTTAATCAGCCTTTAATTTTTTTTAACCCTTACCTTCTGATTTAAAGACAGAAGAGCAGTAAGGGCTAAGCAACTGGGGTAAAGTGACTTCCCAGGGTCATGCAGCTAGGACGTATCCGAAGCCAAATTTGAACCCAGGATCTCCAGTCTCTCTTCCTGACTCTCCACTGAACCACCTAGCTATCTCTATCTTCTTCTTTTTTAAAAAAAACCCTTACCTTCTGGCCTTAGAACCAATGCTAAGTGTTTCTGGCCTCAGATACTTCCTCTCCATACAACTCTCAGTGAGTCACTTAATCCCAATTGCCTAGCCCTTGCCATTCTACTGTCTTGGAATGGACACTTAGGATTGATTCTAAGACAGAAGGTAAGGGTTAAAAAAAAAAACCCGGAAAAAAACCAATGACAGATTCTTCCAAATCCTAGGAGGTGTCACCCCATCTAAGTGACCTACCTGCATGCATACTGGTCTACACCTTGCACATTTCTTTTTCCCCACAGTCTACATTTCCTTTTCTTTCTCTCCTGGCTCTCTCTCTTCTTACCAGCCCTTTAGAAACTCAAGGACAATCTGGTACACTGAGCATTTCCTGACCACTGTGGTCCACTATGATTTCTCCATCCTCTGAATCCCTGTCTAGTACACAACACAACACAACCTGATAAATATTTAACTGCCTCCACTGAACTTGGCAATTCAAAAAGTGCTAAAGGAAATACAAATTTAGACAAGACCTGATTTCTGCCATCAGGGAGCTCACAGTCCAGTAGCGGGACAGGTCTCTAAGAAAGAGTTATATAATAGCTTTTGAGGTGTAGTAGAGTAAGCAAAGGAAACATTTTGTGGGTTCTAAAGGGGAGGATGAGAAAGTCAGATAATAAGCATTTTTTTAAACCTTTACCTTCTGTCTTAGAATCAGTACTGTGTATTGGTTCCACTATGTATTGGTTCTAAGGCAGAAGAACAGTAAGGGCTAGGCAATTAGGGTTAAGTGACTTCCCCTTGGTCATGCAGCTAGGAAGTGTCTGAATCCAGTTTTGAACCCAGGACCTCCAGTCTCTCTTCCTGACACTTCACTGAACCACCTAGCTGTCTGTGTGTGTGTGTGTGTGTGTGTGTGTCTGTCTGTCTGTCTGTCTGTCTGTCTGTCTGTCTCTCTCTCTCTCTCTCTCTCTCTCTCTCTCTCTCTCTCTCTTTAACCCTTACCTTCTGGCTTTAGAACAAAGCTAAGACAGAAAAGTAGTAAGGGCTAAGCAATTGGATTTGAGTGACTTCCCCAGGGTCACACAGCCAGGAAATATCTAAGACCAGTTTTGAACCCAGTCCCCTCCAGTTTCTCTTCCTGACTCTTCACTGAGCCACCTAGCTGTCTTTCTCTTCTTTTTCTTTTTTTTTTTTTTTTAACCCTTACCTTCTGGCTTTAGAATCAATACTAAGACAGAAGAGCAGTAAGGATTAAGTAATTGGAGTTAAGTGACTTCCCCAGGGTCACACAGCCAGGGAATATCTAAGACCAGATTTGAACCCCAGGACCTCTAATCTCTAGACCTGGCTCTCAATCTACTGCCCTTTAACCATCCTTTACTGCCCAGTTCAAAAGCCATCTCCTCTGGGAAGCCTTCCGGGAACCCTCTCACCTATGTCACTAATGATCTCCATCGCCTACACGTTAGATTTCCCACCGCTCTTTGTTTTGCATTTCTCTAATATACTTATCACCTATTCGATCATCTTCCAGCTACCTGTGCATGTGTTTTTCTCCTTTTACTAGACTGTCGGTTCCAGGAGAGAGAACCCTCTCTTGTTTAAACTTTGAATCTCCTCCAGCACCCAGCACAAGGCTCTGCACACAAGTCAGTGCTTAATCAATGTTTGTTGAATTTAAATTTGTTGAATCACGATTCTCTTCACTCCCAGACACAGGCAGGATGGCAGCCCCGAAGGCAGGCTCTGGAACGCAGCGGGGTCTGCGGCATTCACCAAACGGTTAATTTCAGAAAAGGCAGCCATTTCCACCAGCTGCTTAAGAGAGCCGGCCGCCCTCGGGAGCCCATCAGCCAATCAGGCAGCAAAGGCAGGGAGGTTGGGGCTTTTTCCCTGGGTTTTTGTTTTCTTTCTTTCTTTTTTTTTTTCTCCCTTCAGTAACCAGATTCAACTGGGTGTCTGTGGCTGCTTAGTTGTTTGTGTAATTCCAGTTAAGCTCAGGGGAATATAGTTTGGGATAAAAGCTATTGTTACCTTGATACTCTTACTCCTGTTCTGCGATAGCTTGTATCTGTTCTTAACAGGGTAATTAGATCAATGTGTTCTCTATTAACCAACCTGTAGAGGAGAGGAATGGATGGAGGAGCTGGCAAGGGCTCCTTTCAGCTCCAGCATCTTATGATTCCAAGACTGTGATTGTTATTACGATAGCAATTAAGATGGGGGAAGAGGCTGGCTGTTTGGCTGCTTCAGACACCGGCCTCTGGAGACATCTGCACCTGGGTGAGGTCACCACGCATCCAAGATTTGGTCCTCACATTTACACCTTCAGAAACTAATTTTTTTTAATCCCTTTGCCTTCTGTCCTAGTGACAACTTGGAGACAAAAAAGGGCAAGGGCTAGGCAATCAAGGTTAAGTGACTTGCCCAGGGTCACACAGCTAGGAAGTGTCTGAAGTCACATTTGAACTGAGAACTTCTCACCTCTAGACCTGGATCTCTTTCTACCCTAGTTGCCCCTAGAAATTCACTTCTTGTCAGTTGGCTTAGAGATATCAAATATTTATTGGCCTGATTCATGATAATAATCCAATATCCAAAATTGGAATCCAAATTCCAATCTATGAAATTAAAATCAATTAGAAAGGTGCTCCAGAGCTAGTCTATAGAGCAGGGGTCAGAAACCTTTTTGGCCATGAGAGCCATAAACGCCACATTTTTTAAAATGTAATTTCGTGAGAGCCGTACAGTGCTCACAGTGAGCGCTCCTGTAACAGCGCCTGAAAAAAAATTGACTCAAAAAGAGCCATACTTTGCTGACCCCTGCTATAGAGGGTACTCCTTACTGGTAGGTAGGTCCATTCAGGAGGCCAAATTACAGATCACAGGCACATAGATTAAGAGCTGGAAGGGAATATAAAAGTCATCAAGTTCATCCACTTTAATCCACACAGCTAGTAAGTATTTGAAGCAAGACTTGAACTCAGCTCTTTCTGTGCTTGGTGAGCACAGTCAGAGATTCATTGGCAAATCCTTATACTTCAACTCTCTTCTATCTGGACTCAGGATCCAAATGTTTGCCTTTTGTTATTAATGTCCAAGTTCCACACTTACAATTTGTTTTATGTGATACCTTTAAATAAATGTCTAACCTAATGGGATTTGAAGGAGGATCTTAATCTCTATGGTAACATAATTACAAGTCATCTCTTAGGGTAGGTCATAGGCTCATAGTTCTAGTTTGGGAAAGAACTCTCAGAGGAAATCTAGGTTACTCACCACTACTTCTGCCTTTTTTTTTTTCCTTTTTAATAAACCCTTACCTCACCATCTTAGAATCAATATTGTGAATTTGGTTCCAAGGCAAAGGAGTGGCAAAGGTTAAGCAAGTGAGCCTAAGTGACTTGCCCAGGCTCATGGAGCTAGGAAGTGTCTGAGGTCACATTTGAACCCAGGACTTCCTAAATCTAGATCTGGCTCTCAATCCACTAAGCTACCTACTTGCCCCAGTAGAGGTTTAATTAATGGTTATGAATGGATTGATTCCTTTGCCTGGCATTTATGGACCTTAATAATTTGGCACCATTACACCTTATCATCTTTATCTTCTACCACTGTCCTCCATGTATTCTTCCCTTGAACCAACTGGACAGCTCTGTTCCTTGAATATTTAACCTCTGTAAGATTTAAATTAATGTCCAACACTCCAAGGATGGATTTTATAAAGTTTATTAATAATCACTTAAAGTAAAAGGAATAAAAAGGAAATAGAAGTATAAAAACCCAATCATCTAACAAAAGTAAATCCACATGAGTAAGTTCTCCTGCTCTCAAAAAGCCCGAGTCCATAGCTGCCTGCGATCACAAGAAGAGAGAGCGAGAGGCAGGGTTACACAAAATTTATATCTCGCCTACATCAACATATAAAATGAGGAGAGTGGGGTGCTGGGAACTGTAGTTCGGGGATTCCAATTACACGCTTCTTACCTTCATACTTTTGTGCTTTTACTTGAGCTGTTCTTTGTATCTGAAATGCCTTTCTTGACAAACATGCTTGTTGAACTCTCTACATTTTAAAGTCCAATAAACCCATCACCTTCTTCAGTTCTTTGGGTCCTATTAACCTTCCCTGATCTGACTTCACAATGTACTCTCTACTAGAATTCTTAAGCATTTTGGAATATTGTATATTATAGCTGATTACAGGATTATGTCTTCCTCATCATAATGGTGATATAACTCCCTGCTGTGTCCACACTTCTTTTTGAATATCATAGACAACTTCTGGGGAAAAGCTACCTCTCCAAGTACAAATTGAGTCCTCTTTCTGCTCCACCCAGCACCTCGTTAGAATAGGACTAGTCGAAAACAATCTTTGGGAAATACATGAATGATTGACTACACAACTGGGTATCTCATATACTTCAGAATTAATTCACATATCTATGATTCTATCCTAGGTCATGTTCTCTTCCCCCTCTAACTCAAAAGTCCATGAATTTGGAAGGGGAAGAATTCTATCTTTTCCTTTTTTTATTAATTAATTTGTTTGTAGGTTACATTAAAATTCTCAGGTATCTCTTTTTCTCTCCCTCCCCTCCCCATAGTAGAGAAGACATCATTTGACCAAAAAAAAATAAATAAAAGTAAATATAAAACTATGTCTTGCGTGTTTCCATTTATTGGTCCTTTCTCCAGAGGTGGGGGGGAAATATACATCTTCATTTTCACTCATCTCTGACTGAAATTTTGCACTTCCTTCATTAGAAGAGTTTTGTTGGACTCACGAGACATCTGAAGGGGTCACTGACACATGAAACTGACCTACTTGCCATTCCCCCAATTTGACAATTTATCGCCTGTCTCTATTACCTTTGCGTAAGCTAAGTATGGAGCCCCACCACTCCATCCTCACTTCTACCTCCAACAATGCCTTGCTTCCTTCACCATCCAGCAAGCTCATGTGCCATCTCCTCTAGGAAGGCTTTGATGATCTCCTTAATGAGGATTTTCTCTCTCCACCACAAATTGTCATGCATATACTAATCTATTTTTATGCCCTTTGCTCCCAGTGGGTTGTATTGGGGGTAAATGGTATCTCCACAGGAACTACTTTTTGTTTTTTTAGCTTAACCCCAGAATCTAGAATCTTGCACATTCTAAGGATTTAATAAATGCATATTGAGTCAGAATCTATTGGACTGGAAAGATCAGAATGTTGGTGGTATTGCCAGAAGTTGGATACCTGAAATGAGGAGCTGTTTGAGGAATGAAAGGGTTTGAAGTGATGGTGAGGCACCCCAGACCTGGGATATGGAATATCTGTGATGTGGCCATTCTAATCACTGAAATGATCATGGGCTTTAAATGGATATTTTCAATATATTCCTTTGTCTTAGTTCTCTGACCAGAGGACCCACACAAGATGATTTACTTATTTATTATTAATTCAGAGGAATATGCCACTCATTTAATGTAACAGAAAAGGGGTAAACAGGAGGCAGCTCCAAAAAGGCTAAGCCAACTATTAAATTTACACCTTGGAAATCAGCAAATCTTAGAAATCAGGGTTTGAATTGTTGTTTTGTTGATTGTCTAGACTTAAGAAAGTGCTGGGAAAAAATGTGAAAAATGTAGTTGTTTTTGGTCATTTGTTAGTTGCATCTGACCTTCTGTGAACCCATTTAGGGTTTTCTTGGCATAGATACTGGAGAGATTTGACATTTCTTTTTCTAGCTTATTTTACAGATGGGAAAACTGATGTGAACAGGGTAAAATGACTTACCCAAGGTTACACAGTCATTAAGTATCTGAGACCAGATTTGAACTCAAGATGAATCTTCCTGACTCCAGGGCCAGCACTCTATCAATCTCCTGAGCCACCCAGCTGCCCCTGACCTAGATTATACTTATAAGAATGTTAGTCGTACATTTCCCTTCTCCATACCCCCAGATCTGGTTGTTAAATATTTCCCTACTCACTCCTGAGTAAAAGCTAAGTTATCTTAAGTACCACAACAATGTCTTGGTCAAAGATTAGCTGAGTCTAGAAATACTCCCTCCTGAACTGTTAGCAGAGCCCAACATATTTATTTGTAAATTCTTCACTCAAACTCCTTCACAACCTTGTTGAGTAGGATGGGATGACTAACCTGACAGTGAGTGAAGCAAATTCAAGATTTAAAACTTCAGTTTCCTTACAGAGTAGATGAGCAGAAGCAAAGAGACAAGAAGAGAGCTAAGAGCTCGACCGTGGGCTGCTGTCACTTACCAAATCTACACCAAATTAGATAAAGGAATAAAGATGAGAAAAATATAATTGTAAGTGATTATGGAAGTTACAAGTTGACTTGTTTAAATAAGCTATTGACTCCAAAGAAAGGGAAAAAAAGATAAAAGTAAAGACATCATCTCTATATTTATTAAAGTGTGAATAATGTGAAACAGGCACTACATAACAAGGATGTTGAAAGAGCTCTGAAGCTGCCTCAACAGGGAAATGTGATCTAGAGTACAAAGAGACACCTGGCAGTCAAAGGTAATACTGTCACAGAGCACAAGCTTATTCACAAAACACTACAGAGTATTGTTGTTCAGTCGAGTCCGACTCTTTATGACTCCATTTGGGGTTTTCTTGGCAAAGATGCTGAAGTGGTTTGCCATTTTCTTCTCCCTATGAAATGAATATGAAAGCTCTTTTCACAGATGAGGCAAACAAGGTTAAGTGATTTACCCAGGATCATACAGCTCATTAGTGTCTTAGATCAAACTGGAACCCAAATCTGCCTAACTCTAGGCCTGGCACTTTATCCACTATACTACCTATAGAGTAGATGGATGGAAAATTGCAAAATTACAAGCAGAATTAATGCCCAAAAGAGTAAAAAACAATTGAGGGGGAAACCAGTCCCGGAGAAGTTGCTTTGAGTTCCTGCTAAGCCAGACTATTCCAAAAGATTTTATAGATATGAATGAGAGGGGAACAAATATACTTGAACTGGAACAGATCTGCAATCCTATCTGTAGTGACCTACTTTCAACAGCAAAAATAACAAATATATCATTTTCTCCAATAAAATGTAAGCTCTTTAAGGTCAGAGAATTCTATTTTTGTCTTATACAGCACAGTGTCTGGCACAGAGTAGGTGATTAATAGATGCTTACTAATTAAATGAATAACAGATGCATCAGTTTTGCCTCCACTATCTCATGTACCATGTAAGAAACTAAACTCGGCACTTAGAAAAATAAAGTCAAGGAAGGCAGCTAGAACATTCAAATCCATGTCTAAAATCCAAATGACAAAATTTTAATGGCACTTAGTGATTCTAAAGACTAAATTAATGGCTGGAGGTGACATAATTTTAAGGGGACTTGGGAATACAAAAGCCATAAAGAAAATTCAAGATAAGGACAAAATGAGCCAGAGATTTGTTTTCTGAATTTTCAGTGGGTATAAAACAAATATCCTGTACGTCATATACATTGTTATCTTGAATTCTAGTTATTCTTCATTTTTGAAGAGGACCAGCGATATCACAGAAGGATGTCCTGACTTTCAAGTGATTTGGACTTTGGTGAGGTAGAATTAACTGCACAAAGTTGTCAGCCTCCCTTTCACTTTCCGAGTCTCTGAAGTCCAATGGCAAGATAAAAATCAGGACAACTGGCAATGGCCCTGGTTGCAGTAATGATTTTAGATTATTCCGTGCTTGTCTAAGCTCTAAGAACCCCACAGCGCCTTCTTCAGTCCCCTCCCATAGTCTTGGAATAGACTGTTTTCATTTGCTCATTCAGCCCAGGGAAGTCTTCCCATGCTTGGGGTAGACACCCCCCTAACTCATTAATAGATTTGAGACCTGTCAGTCACCCTCAACCTGGTTTAACCCATCTGGAAAGATGGTTTCCTGGGTGTGTTCTCTGCCACTGCTACAACTACTTGGAGCCATAGGTGAGAATTGGGTGGAAAGTGGACATTAAAGAGGGATGAGCAGCCCTGAAAAGGGCTCAGCAAGCCCTCATACCAGAGGTGTTAGTCTCTCTGAACATCCCATATACCCCTGAATGCCAGTATGGGGAATGGGAATCACTTTACCTCCATATGTGAAAACCTGAGGGAAAAAGAGGGGGACTGAGAGTAGGAAAGTACGATGGGGATTGAATTTTCCAGATACCTCAAACAAGAGAAGATGCCAAAAGAATGAAAGGGGACTCGAAGGTCATCTATGTCAACTCCTTCTATATAGATGAGGAAACTGAGGTCCTACTGAATTATGTTTGCTATGAGTCTTCCTAGGGGCAGCTGGATGGCATAGTAGAAAGAATGCTAGGCCTGGAGTCTGGAAGACTCGTCTTCTCAAGTTCAAATATGGCTTAAGATACTTTCTAACTATGTGGCCCTGGGCAAGTCACTTAACCCAGTTTGTCACAGTTTTTAATCTATAAAATGAACTGGAGAAGAAAATGGCAAATGACTTCAGTATCTTTGCCAAGAAAACCCCAAATGGGCTCATAGAGACATGGACATGAATGAAATGACTGAATGAACATGAGACCTTTTCCCAAAGAAAAAGGGACTTATATCTTTTGCCCAGGAAACCCAGAAACTATCTCAGTTCTTTTTTTATGATTTCAGACCCTAGTCACAGGATCATAGATTTAAATTCCTTCATTTTATAAATGAGGAAACAGACCCAGAAAGGTTAACTTATTTTCCCAGGTTTATAAAGCTAGTAAATTTCTAATGTGAGATTTGAACCCATCTTCCTGACTCTTATCCCCATTTTCTCCTCCCTATACCATCTGCCTTTCTTGTGTCAACTAGTCAACCAACCTGAGAGACTCTTAAAATCTGGTATTGTTTAAACTGCCTCCAGCTCTTGCTTCTTGAATTTAGTTTCCTCTTTGAGTTTGGATGATAAGACTTCTTTCAGTTCCCATTTTGTTAATCGTGACCCACACAAATTACCTTAGGAGATTTATTTAGTATGACTAGGTGACTTTTGTCCTTATTTTCTGCCAGCAAGGCAACAGTTGCCCTTCCAAAAGAGGACTCCCAAATTTTTGGGTGGATCCTCTGTGAAGAATTTATGGAGGGACATGGGCAAGAATCACAAAGATTGAGAAAACATAGTATGATATACTTGGATTCAGGAGACCAGAGTTAGAAACCCAGCACAGACATTATATGATCTGTGTGACCAGTCAGGTCACTTAGATTCTCTCAGTCTCAATTCCCTTATCTCTTAAAAACTAGATGGATGGACAGATAGATAGATAGAGAGAGAGACAGAGAGACAGAGACAGAGACAGAGAGACAGAGAGACAGAGACAGAGAGAGAGAGAGTCAGAGGCAGAGAGACAGAGAGAGAGAAAGAGAGAGAATCAGAGAGAGAGAGAGAGAGATGGTAGAACATTTATTAAAGATTTACAATGTACCAGAAACTTTACTAAGCACAGGAATATAAATAAAAGCAAACAAGAGAGTCCCTATTCTCAAAGAGTTTACATTCTAATAAAGGAAGATGACATAAAGGGGAGCTAGAAAGTTGGGAAGAAGTACCCAGGAAGAGGTAAGCCAGCTATTAAGGAGGTAAAAAAAAGCCTAATGGATGAATTGAGTCAGGAGTCAAGTGAGCATGGCTAGAGACCATCAAGAAATGTCAATCCAAGCTAGAGTCTTGCCAATCAAGATAGCAGATCTGGGGGGCAGCTAAGTGGTTCAGTGACTTGAAAGCTGGGCCTAAAGATGGGATGTCCTGGATTCAAATCTGGCCACACCCCTTCCTATCTGTGTGACCCTGGGCAAGTCACTAGACCCTCATTGCCTAGCCCCTACCACTCTTCTCCCTTGGAACCAATACACAGTTTAAAGAGAGACAGAGACAAAGACAAAGACAGAGAGAGACAGAGAGAGCACAGGCTTCAGAGCTTCTTACCCTTCAGGGATTGGAGGCATTGAAGAGGAATCTTAGAAGTCTAGAGAGTGAACCAAGCTGGGAGTGCCTCTGAACCACTCTACCTAATCTGTATGAGTTTTAATTTCTTATCTATAAAATAAGAGTCATAACTAAATGCCATATTTGGATATTATTAATAGGGCCATCCTAGACCCATCAAAATGGAAGATGTTGCTAAGCATTAACATTTATATAGCATTTTATAGTTTGCAAATATGATCACATTTTATCCTAACAACAAATCTGGGAGGTAGATGCTATTATTATCCCTATTTTACAAATGAGGAAATTGAGACTGAGAGAGATCGGGTTCTTTGCCCAGAGTCACACCACCATAGAGTATCTGAATCAGGTCTTTCTTTCTCCAAGTCCAGTACTCCATCTACTGTATCACCTAGCTACCTAGTGTTTATCAATCAATAATGGACCAAATCTTGTGATCCAAAGTATTTAGTTTATTAGCCTACCACCAAGCTCATCACCTCCCATTTCAAGCTCTACTCTGACAACTGGGCCAAAGCTCTTAAAAATTACCATCTCCTGGGGGCAGCTAGATGACTCAGTGGATTGAGATCCAGGCCTAGAGACGGGAGGTCCTAGGTTCAAATCTGACCTCAGACACTTCCCAGCTGTGTGACCCTGGGCAAGTCACTTAACTGCCAATGCCTAAATTAAAAAAAAAATTACCATCTCCAGGAGTGATTGAAAGTATACTGAACACTTTCCAACCATCAGTACTATTGGATAATTTTCATTAAATTCAAGATTTAAAATATTTTCTTGTTTGAGAGTAATTTCAGGAAAAGAAACTCCCTAACTCCCTGAATCAAGAAAGTGAACTGTTTGGGAAGGGCACCATAAAGATGCCTGCAGAAACCACACATGGCCTCAAAAGATCCAGAATGAACTTTGGGATGTAGTGAATTGAACTGAGGTGGGACTGAACGCATTTACTCTGAATGTAAACTCTTATGCCAAAGGGGATTGCCTCCTAATTGGCTTTTTGTCAATGTACCTAACAACCATTGGTTTTGCTCTCTTTCTCTTTTATTTCCCTCTTGTTCCTGAATTATTGTAATTTACCCTTAGAAAGTGCAATATTTTATTCACCTCTACTAAGAGATCTTTAGAGATATAAGCTGGTTAATTGAAATGATTCATTGGGGAAACTAGGCATGTAAATCTAAATTTCAACATGCTTGTCTCCCAAATAATCACAGGGGGGATTGTGTAGCTAGAATTCTCTCCCCAAAGCTCATTCACCCCAGCTCATCTTACCCAGCATCCCATTTGCATGCTTATGCTGCGTGAATGGACAGACATCAATGCATGTGCATGGGAAGGGGGCACAGAGGATAAAAGATTTGGTGTGGCACCACCCTTCCTCTCTGTTTCCCAGAATGCAGTTAGGGAGCTTGGCTGAGAGCCAGGCAATGGTCAGTTAGGTTAGATTAGACTTTAATCTGCTTTCTCTATCTTTAGTAATTATGAATAATACTCTATGGAAAATAAGAACCTGGAGTTATCATTGTTGATATTAATTTACATTTTATACTCTCAAGTAGATAAGATAATAATTTGGTTTAATCCAAATCAGCAAACATTTATTAACTCCCTACTGTTTGCAAAACACTACAGTGTTCTGTGGAAGGAAAGCTATGGCAAATATGGATAACATGTTAAGAAACAGAGATGCTGCCTCACCGACAAAGGTCCCTATTGTCAAAGCTAAAGTTTTTCCAGAAGCAACATATGACTGTGAAAGCTGGACTGCAGAATGGAGACATTTGAATTGTGGTGTGAGAGAAGACTTTGGGGTCTCTTGGACAGCAAGGAGACCAAATCAAGACTTAAAGAAATTATTTCAGACTATTTACTGGAAGTCCAAATGCTGAAGCGAAAATTTCAATAATTTGGCCATGTAATGGAAAGACAGGACTAATTGAAAAAGACCTTGATGTTGGGAAATATTGAAGGCACAAGAAGAGGATGAAATGGACAATGTTTGGACAGACTATTGGAGGCAAAGGAGGATAGACCAAGCCTGGCCAGCTTGCTATGGTCGATGAGGTCCCAAGAAGTTCGACATGACTGAATGATCATTATTTCTATTTTGTAGATGAGGTAACAAATTCAAAGAGACAAGTGACTTATCATAGGTTATAGGATCATAGATTTGGAATTGGAAAGGCCCCGAGAGGCCATCAAGTCCTGACCCTTCATTTCAGAGATGAGGAAACTAAAGCAGTTAGATATTGGGTCATTTGCCCCTCCCATCCCCCATTACACAGCTAATAAATATCTCACAAAAGAAGAACTGAGATCCAATGCTCTAAGGGACAATTAGGTGGCACATAGATAGAGTGCCAGGTCTGGAGTCAGGAATATTCATCTATTTGAGTTCAAATCTGGCCTCAGACATTTATTAGTAATGGGACTCTAGCCAAGTCACTTGACCCTATTTGCCTCAGTTTCTTCACCTGTTAATGGCAAATCATATCTTTGCAAGGAAAACTTCAAATAGAATCAAAAAGAATCACACATGACTGAACAACAACCAGTGTTCTATCCACTGTCCCACCTAGCCACCCATGGTCATAGCATTCATAAATTTTAGAAACTAGAGTGTTTTAGTTCGTTAGAAACCCAGGTGTTACTGATTATCTAGTCCTTGAATTTTGATTATGCCAGGCTGCCTCTGCAGCCCTTCCTGACCACTGATAATAACAACTGTGAGCTATTATCATTATTTTTCCTCCAGATTTTCCCCCAGGATGATTATAATTGTAAGGCCCCTGAGAGCAAGGAATATATATATTTTTTATATCCTCCCCTGGAGCCTGCAACAAATATTAAACTGATAAGGGCAGCTACTCGTGAAGTGGATAGAGTACTGAGCCTAAAGTCAGGAAGACTCATCTTCCTAAATTCAAATCTGGCCTCCAACACTTACTAGCTGTGTGACCCTGGGTAGGTCACTTAAACTTGTTGTTTGCCTCAGGTTCCTAATCTGTAAAATGAGCTGAAAAAGGAAATGACAAACCATTCTAGTCTCTTTGCCAAGAAAACCCCAAATGGGATCATGAAGAGTTGGACATGACTAGAAAATGACTGGACAACAAGAAGGAAAGATAGATCCAAAAATCCGTATTTTCAAAAAAGGGTGTCTGGGACATATTGGATGATAATTATGCATCAACATAAAAATATTCTCAAAAGGTACAGATTACATCCAAAAAAAAAAAAAAAAAAGGGAATCCAGAAAACCTGGGAATAGTTCAGAGGAAAGCCAAAAAAAAAAAAAAAAGTTTGGGAATAATACCTTTAATGTTTCATTAACTGAAACTATGAGGGGGCAAGTAGGTGGCTTAGTGGACTAGGAGCTAGGCCTAAAGACAGGAGGTCCTGGGTTCAAATTTGACCTCAGAGGCTTTCTAGCTGTGTGTTTCTGGGCTTCTCATTGCCATTGCCTATCCCTAGCTGCTCTTCTGCCTTAGAATCCGTGATTATAAAACAGTAGATAAAGGTGTTTTACATATATATATATATATGAAATAATCATACACATGTTTCCTGCTAGAGAGAAATTGGGTGAGAGGCCAGTTAATAAAGATATATAACAATAAGTGCTTGAAGGGCTCTTAACAGACAAAAGTAACCAGTTGTCGCCTTTTTCCTTAGAGGACGGAAGCAAAGGAAATGAGTTGAAGCGAGAGGGAGAGCGGGATTTAGATGAGAGAGGAAGAGAAATTTCCAGACAATGAGGTCTGTTAAGTGCCTGAATGGGTTATTCGAGGGTGGTGCCTACTCTCACTCTCTGATCCTTATTGATGTAAATAAGAGACATTTTCATTTCTGGGAGACGACTAAGCTTCGGGTTTGCCTAAAGGCTGTACCTGAGGATTTCACTACTGGAAAGGATCCTCTAGCAGCAACCTCCTCGTTTTACTGAAGAGGGGAAAGGAAGCGAACCCCGAGACGGGAGACTGTCTGCCCTAAATCACACCATCACTACTCAGCCGAACCGACACTTGACCCCAGACCTCTGTCTCTCGATCCACAGAACATTGGATCAGGGAAGGAGTTTAGGGACGTAACGCTCTCCTTTTACAGAAAAGGAAACTGAGACTAACAGAGATGGAGTGATTCAATTAGGGTCCCACAAGTGCTAAGCAGCAGAGGCCGGATTCAAACCTAAGTCTTTTCCTTGCTTTCCTCTCCGGGAGACGGGCTTCTCAGCGCCGGGAGGGCAGGAGCAGAGAGGCTGAGCCTGAATATTAAGCGTCCTGGTTGCTTTTGCTCTCCCATTTCCGTACCTGTTTTTCTTTATTTGTCTATAGAGTGTGCGATTACCATTCATTCTCTCCTTTTGCATCCTCTCGGGGCTTATTCCTTATACATGATTATATCCTCATCAGCTCTAACAGGACTGCTGTTTCCCGGGTACGTGGGCCTTTAAGATGAACTGGTTCGGGAGGTGGATAGCTACAGGGTTTTAGAGGTTGGAGCTTCCCCTGGGCTTGAGTCTCCATAAGCTTCTCTTGGCAACGGCGGAGCTGGAAATCATGACTGCTATTTATTAATTCCTCTGCTTCGCAGGTGCTGGATAATAGGGACAAATTAAGGAGAAGAAACCGATAAACAGACTGCTTTAACAAGTGACTCTATTCGCGCAAAAGCAAACCAGAGGCAGCCGGCCATGCAGCCCAGTAATTAGACCACGCGCGGCTCTCAGCTTCTAGGTTTGCTTCGCTTGTGTTTTGAAAGGGCAGAGCAACTCTGTTGCCTGAATGTCCTGGGGGAGAAAATTCCACCGGGACCGATGATTACCATGCTGTCATGGAGGAGGCGGGCCGAAGAAGCCAGGGCGGAAAGCGATTCGCCGACTGCTCTTTGGGAGAGCCAATAGCAGGTCGGATGAAGGCTCTCCCTGCCCGGCGCTGCTGGATTGTTTAATAAATGCTCAGGGCTAAATTCTATCAGTGCAAACTCCCTCGCTAGCTTGGCAGCTTCAGACCCAGCTGGAGTTTCTGGAGTGGGAGAGGTAGGGTAATGGGAATATAAGGGGTTCACTCTTCTCCCAACCCCACTCCTCCATCCTTCTATTGAGTTGCAAATCCCTTGGGCGGAACACTTACCCTCCGCCCTCAGGGCTTTCGGTGCATAAGAGGAGAACGATAACGTTGCTGCTTATTTTGCTGGGGTCTTCAGAGGACTGACATTCTAGGAAATGCTAGGAGGCTCCTTGAGTTTCTTAATAACATCATTGCTGTTGCTGCTGCTGCTGCTGCTGCTGCTGCTGCTGCTGCTGCTGCTGCTGCTTATCACTAATAATGATGAAGCTTCAATAAACGGTGAAGTCCTGGAAGCAAAGGAAACTACCTAGGTTTATTCTTATATATACCTAGGTATATTCTTAGGGCTGGATTCTCCCATTGGGCACAGAAAGGATCCTGTTATAATGGAGATAGCGGAGGATTTGGAGTCAAAAGGCCTGAGTTCAAATTCTGACTGCTACTTTCTACCGCTTGGACCTTAAGCAAGTCACTTTATTTCCTCCAACTCAAGTTCTTGGTCTAAAGATGGCTTGCCGGGTGATCTCCAAGAACTCCCCTCCCCCAGTTCTAAGTCAGGGCTCTTAACCATTTTTATTTGTTTCCTAAATATCTTTGACAGTATGGTAGAGAGCCTAAACCTTTCTCAAAGTCATAGTTTTAAATAATTGAAGGAAATACTAAATTTCAGTTAGTGATCAAAGATGTATTCTACATTCACAGATCTCCGGAAATCTATCCACAAACTCCTAAAGGGTCTATGGACCACAGGTTAAGAATCCCTTTTCTTAATGGCATGATCTGTCCATTTTCCTGATATTCCTTTAATTTGCTGGAATGACAGTGAGCCATCCTTGGCAACCTCCATATTTTCTTGTTTCTTTGCCCCAATTCTAAGCCAATTATTCTCATCTAACAGCTTCTCTACTCATCCCCTTTTCTTTCCTTCTGTTACTCTTTCCTCTCTCTCGCCCACCCCTTACATCATTTATTTCTCTTTCCTTTTGTTCCTCTTTCCATTATCCTACCAGTCTTTTCCCTCTCTCACCCCTTGTAGCAGCCCTTTCTCTTGTCTTTATGTTCCTCTCCTTTCACCATTTCTACTCTTGTTACATGCCTTATTCTTCCTTGGGATTCTCTTCTCTCCCACCAATCCACACTTCAAAGTGTAGTACCAGGACAGCCCAGTACCTCGATCTAGAATATTAGCATTTTTGAGGCTGTCTAATCCATTAAGTACCTAAATAGGAATCCCTTTGATCACAACCCTGACAAGTATTAATTCAATCTGTATTCAAAGATCTTCACAATAGGTGAATCTACTAACTATTGAAGCTACACGTGTCACTTTTGGAAAGCTCTAAGAGGAACTTTTTCCTTGCAACAAACACCATGCCCTGGGACATAGCACAGTGCTTTGTGCAAAGAGTATATGTTTAATAAATGCTCATTGATTGATTGATCCATCTTGTCTTTTCTCCAGGCTAAACATTCCCAGTTCCTTCAGTCAATTCTCATATTTCATTTTCTGAAGGTCTTTCACCATTCTTATCAACCTCCCTCTCAATGTTCTCTAGCTATTGTAACAGAAATTCTAAATAACACACTATTGAAATTACTTCCTAAAATGGGGTACCCAGAAATGAATTCAGTACTTCAAATGTTCTCTGAAGAAGGACAGTGTACAGAGGGCTTTGTACTAGCTGATCCTGAACGCTTTACTTTGCCTTTCCTTTTCTTTTTAATTTTAATTTCCTTCGATTATGTGTCTATATAATTTTTAATAAACATTTTCTGACATTTTGCAATTTGTGTTCTATTCCTCCTCCCACCCCTGACCCCTCCCCAAGACAATAAGTAAAATGATATAGGTCGTATATGTGTTATCATACAATACATATTTCCATATTCATCATGTTGTGAAAGAAGACATAATGATCACACTAGAGAAAATTCATGGAGGAAATAAAGAATGTCATGTTTCAATCTGCATTCAGATTCAGTCAGTTCCTTCAATATTGTGGACAGCCTCTTCCTCGATGAATCCCTTGTTGTTGCCCTGGATTCTGGCATTGTTGATATAGTTAAGTCATTCACAGTTGATCATTGTACATTATTGTTGTTACTGTGTACAATATTCTCCTGGTTCTGCTCACTTCACTTTGCATCACTTTATATGTCTTTCTAGATTTTTTTTATTGTGATCATCTTGTTAGTCATTTCCTATGATACAATAGATTTCTATTATAATCATATACCACAGCTTGTTCAGTCATTCTCCAACTGATGGATATCCCTTCAATTTCCAGTTCTTTGCCACCACAAGAAAAGCTGCTATAAATATTTTTGTACAAGTAGGTCTTTTCCCCCCTATATTTAATCTCTTTGGGATACAGGCCTAGTAATGTTATTTGCTGAGTTGAAGGGTATGTACAGTTTGGTGGTCCTTTGGGCATGGTTCCAAATTACACTCTAGGACGGTTATATCAGTTCATAGCTTCTCCAAGGTATATTAGTGTCCCAATTTTTCCACGTCAGATTTATCATTTTCCTTTTTTACTAAGCCTTTCTTAATTCAGCCCAATATGCCATTAGCTTTTTTCTTTTTAAGTTGTCTACACCAAATCGTTGCCTCCCATTAAGCTGATAGTCCAACAATAAAATTTCCAGCTCTTTGTCAGATACGTTATTATCTAGCCAGATGTGTTCCCCTTCCCCAGCCTATACATGTGAAGTTTATTTTTGTAACCCAAAAGTAAGGGTTTACATTTATCCCTATCCAATTTATCCCTTCATTTCATCTAATTAGATTGGGACTGATATTCCAGTCTGTTAAGGTATTTTTGCATCCTACTTTTTCCATCTAACATCCCAATTTTGTGTCATCTGAAAATTTGATTAGCATGTCATATATGCTTTCATTTGTTATTGATAAAAATAATTGGCACAGGACCAAGCATGGATCCCTGGAGCCACTAGTCTGGTACAGTAGAAAGAGCACTGGGCCTGGAATAAGGAAGACTAAGTACAAATTCAGCCTCAGACACTAACTAGCTGTGTGACCCTGGGCAAGGCACTTAACTCTTTTGGCCTCAGTTTCCTCATCTGTCAAACAAGCTAGAGAAGGAAATGGCAAACCTCCCTAGTATCTTTGCCAAGAAAACCCCAAATGGGGTCAGGAAGAGTATAAAACAACTGAACAACAACAGCAACAACAACACAACAACAAGCACAAATCTCTAGGGCATTCCACTGGAGACCTTCTATTGAGTTGACATTGAATCAGTAAAAATATACTATCCTCTGGATCATATCTCTTCATCTTGTCCACAAGAATATCACAAAACCTTCCATTAAATGCTCTGTTAAAATCTAGGCAAACTGTTACTTAGATATGAATTTAAGTAAACAACATATGTAAACAATATTCCCCTGATTTGTGAGCTTAGAGGCCCCATTAAGAAAGAAAGTGAAGTTAATGTAGTAGGAACTGTTCTTACCAATGCCATGCTAACTCTTGATGCAGTTCTTTCTTTTATAGATGCTCACCAGCCATCTCTTTATTAGTTTGTCCTGGAATCTCACCAAGAATCAAAGCTAAGCTCATTGGCTTATGGTTTCCAGGCTATGTTGTCTTTCCTCTTCAAAAAATCAGGACACCATTTGTCTTTCTCCAATCATAGGATCACAAATTTAGAACTGGAAGGAACCTTAGAGGTCATCGAGTCCAACTTTTCCTAATGACAGATGAGGAAAGGAAGCCCAGATAGGTAAAATGAATTGCCCAGAATGGTTTTGCTAGTAAGTGTCTGAGGTGTGATTTGACCCCAGGTCCAGAGCTCTATCCACTACACCACATTGGAATCCTGTTATACTTTCATGGTCCTTGGTCTTTCAAGGCTCGCTGGCAGTGGCCATTCTTTTGCCCATTCTTTCAGTCCCCTAGCATGTAGTTTGTCTGGGTCAAATAATCTGAACTCATCAAGGGTATTCTTACTATCTCCGTAGTTATCTTAGCTATCAACTTCTTTTAGCCAATTTTATTCTGCCTTTTGCAACCCAAGGATCACTCTGGCTGCTGAATGTTATGAATTAAGTAGTATAGTCTGGGAGGGACAAGGCATCTTTCCTCATTGGGCCCAATCTAAAGTGATCTTTTCCTCCTCATTATTTCTGTACCAATTATTGTTTATATCACATAACTGACAATTAATTTTCTCTTGCCTTGTGACACTTCTTCTAATGTTGCCTTAAATGGTCATTTTAATCTTTCATTGTTATTTGACTTTTCAAGTGGTTTTGTTTTTGTAGCCCTTTGTTTGTACCAGGGATGTACACCTCCCAGTTCTCTGGTTTCCATGGGGACCTTCACACTCTGGGAGGGCAGGAACAGAGGGCTGACAGATACCCAGAACTGAAAAGTGAATCATCTTACTGACGACTGGACTGTTTGATAGGGCTACCCCTGAAAGATTGCCACAAGGCACACTCTGAGACACAATTGGGCCCTCTCAGTGGGGTCACTTTCCCCATCCCTGTCTTAAGCATCACAGGACAAGGTCAAGGGCTATAGCAACCTAAGACACTGGAGAAAGACCTGAAAGAACCCAGCCAGAGAAGCAGCAATGGCTCACTTGGTTTGTTGAATGAACAGAACAGAGAGAAGACTGAGGAAGTCCCTCACTCTGAACCCTGGGAGAAATTGCTCACAAGCCAGGAAAAATAGGATGAGACCGTAGAGTTCTATGCTGGTGAGATTGGGAAAAGGGCTAGGAGGGGCAGATGAGAGCTCTCTTCTCCCAATTAGTTCCCTTGGGGAAAGATTATACAATATGTGAACTCAGCCATTAAGGAGGTAACAGCT
Organism: Gracilinanus agilis; assembly: GCF_016433145.1. Classification (NCBI taxonomy): domain Eukaryota; kingdom Metazoa; phylum Chordata; class Mammalia; order Didelphimorphia; family Didelphidae; genus Gracilinanus; species Gracilinanus agilis. Next base: position 473,373,729 of record NC_058133.1, read on the forward strand.
GCTGCTGGACCTAGAGACACCAGACCCTTTACCTGAGCGGTGAGTGGGCTCCTGGGGAGTCTCGACACTATGTTCATTATTTTTCTATTGCTTATAGTAAGTGTATTTTAAGCTATGATTTGTGTCACTAAAAGTGGGACAGGAAATAAGACTCTAATGGGAAATGAAGCATAAGCTATTTCTAAGCTATATTGAGGTTGGGGAGGAGAGTTCCTGGAGTAAATTCCAGGTGGGAGCACAATGAGCCAAATTTGTTTTAAATTCATGAAATGGTCTGTGTAAATGATTCTTTTTCATTTAAAAAAAAAAAACTAGTTTGAACCAATAGGAACCTGAGTCAAGTTGGAAAGGAGGGGTGGGGAAGCAGGGAATTATTGCAGTTAAGACAAACTCCATAAACTACCTACCTGTTACCACTGTGTTGGTTCTTTACCTGTGGGAGGTACCCAACCAGCCATTCTACTAGACAGCTGGAAAATACTCTTTGATTTTAATGTCTTCTTTTACATATGGAAATTAAAGCTCTCAATATATTTTCTTTACTCAGTGAGACTATGGTCCCTGAATTCTAGGATGAAATTATATAATTTTATACCTCCTGCCTAGCAACCCAATAAAATGGGCTTCTTCCTCTCTCTCTTGTCCTCAAGAAATAAGTCCTTCTTCTTCTTTTCCCTTTCTTCTCTTTCTCTTCCTCCTCCTCTTCTTCCTCCTCCTCCTCCTCCTCTTCACTTCCCTCTGACTTAATATCAATTCTAAGACAGAAGAGTAGCAAAGGTTAAGGCAGCTGAGGTTGTGACTTGCCTAAGGACACATAGTTAGGTAGTGTCTGAGTCCAGTTTTGAACCCAGGTCCTCCCAACTCCAGGCTTGGCACTCTATCCCTCGTGCTACTTAGCTGCCCCTCTCTAGGATCTTCTGTTGTGATCCTCTAACTTTGTCTTGGCCTTCTAATGGTGTCCTGACAATCATTCACGGGATGATTTCCTGGGGTTGTTCCAAGGTGTAGCCTACTTCTGCAAGTCCTCATCCTATCAAAACAACACAAAAAAACAACCCATAGCATTAGTATCTGATTTTTTATGATTTAACTTTGAAAATATGGCTTCTAATTCAGAGGAGCACAGATCTAAAGCTAAGAGGGATTTCAGAGGTCAAATGGTTGAAGTTCTTCATTTTATAGAAGAGGAAACGGAGGCCTAGAGAGGCTGAATGACTTGAAGGTAGCATAAAACATAGGGAAGGATATTAGAATCAGAAAATCTAAATTAAGATCCTCGATCTGCTCCTTACTACCCATGTGTCTTCAGGCAAATCACTTCACCTCTCTTAGGCTAAATGACCCTAAAGTCCCTCCAAGCTTGAAATTAATTCTATGATCCTAGGGTAAATCTGATTTGGGTGACTTCCTGGGTAAGTTTTGCTCCTCAGCTGAAGAGCTCATTGGGAAGGATACAAATGTGGGTCTAAAAATGCCTTGAGGCTCATTTAGCCCATAAACTATTCCTTCCTGCCCTACAAATAGTTAGGCATTCTAGGTCAGTCCTTCTACTCTTTTAAATGCTCTTAATGAGTTCCATAAAGCTCTTCTTAAAGATCATTTTATTATATTAAATGAGATTTATTAAATGCTGTATGAAAAGAAAAAAAAAGTCCCTGTCCTCAGGGAGTTTATATTCTACTGGTTTCACCTGCTTTAAAATACTGGAATCAGCAAACAATGATTAAGTCTCTACTGTGTTCAACCTTCTGCCTGGGAGTGAACTGGATTCTCAGAGGTTGTCAAGAGAACATAAGGAAAGGCAGACGGGACCAATCATTGAGAACAAGCCCCACTTTCTCTCCCCCAGATTCAGAGAGGTGCATCAGGAGAAGGCTGACCAGCAGGTGATGGTTTTGGCAGGACACTGCAACTGGTGAAGACCATAGAGCTGTGTAGATAGAAGATGCCCCCATACTGAGAAGATCTCAGGCCTTGAGTTGAGTCTGGGATTCTTTAAGGCAGAAGTGAGGATGGAAAACATTCCATGTGCAGAGGCACAGCCAGGGCAAAGGCATAGGGATGAGAGAATCAATAAGAACACCAGTCTGCCTAATGTGCAGGAGGAGGAATGATAGGGGACAATGGGGAGGTAGATGGTGAAGGGCTTTAAAAAGCAAACAAAGGGATTTATATTTTATCCCAAAGGCAATAGGAGATGGAGTGGGAACTCCTTGGAATTCCATTCATTGAGGCAGATTGCCATCTGTCTAAAACTGGTCTTAAGAGGCTACCTTAAGGGCAGCTAGGTAGCATAGTAGATGGAGACCCAGGCCTGAGCCAGTTGGATTTGGGTTCAAATATGGCCTCAGACACTTCTTAGTTGTGTAACCCTGGGCAAGTCATATAACCCCCATTGACTAGCCTTTATTGCTCTTTTGCCTTGGAAGAAATACACAGTATTGATTCTAAGACAGAAGGTAAGGGTTTAAAAAACCAACAACCTGATACTAAGAAAGTGAGAGTTGTTAAAAGGGGGAGGTGCTAAAAGAGTGACTTGTTCAGGGTCACACAAGTCACATAAGACCTTGATACAGGTATCAAGGAGGAAGATTCACACCCTGGACTTTTTGACTTCAAATCTAGTGCTCCATCTATCTGCAATGTCGATCTATTGCTACCTTTTCACATACTGGTGGCTTTAGAATTATCTGTTGCCCTGAATAAGGAAGGAGTGAAACACTGTTAAGGTATTACTATGTGCCAGAGGTGTATGGGGTGTTCAGGAAGGACTGGCACCTTTGGTGTGAGGGCTTGCCCAGCCCTTTTCAGGGCTGCCCATCCACCTTTGGTACCTTTTCACCCAACTCTCACCTGTGGCTCCAAGAAGCTGTAGTGTGTGAAGCAGCCATGCCTGGGAAAAACCATCTCAGCAGATGGGCTGAACCAGATTAAAGGTAATTCCCAGTCCTCAGAGCTGTTGATGAATTAGGAGAGTATCTATCCCAAGTAGGAAGAGACTTTTCCCAGTGGAAGGGGCAAATGAGAACAAATTTGCAAATTTGTTCTGTATTAATTAGAATCTTGAACCCTTGGACTCCATCTCCCACAATTCCTTTTCCCTTTCATTTATGTTTGCGTTGTTAAGTTGTCTGTATATAGTTTTGGCTTCTCCTCCCCCTTGCTCTCTCTTCCACGTGAGTGGCTTGGGTGAGCTTCCTCTAGTTTTAATAATAAACTTTATAAATATCATACTTGGAAATTTTGAATATTAATTTTAAAATCTACAGTTCCAATGGCCTCGAAGGCAACAAGTGGTTGCTGGGGAGCCCTTAGAGCTTGGCTAGACATCAAAGAAGCCCTGGCCATCACCACTCATCTTAACTTTTGTCCTGCCACCAGACTTCAGTGACTCTGGATATTTTATCATTTGATTCTCACAACAACCCTGGGAGGTAGGGGCTATTATTATTTCTCTGTTATCATTGAGATAATGGAGGCACTTAGAGATGAAGTGACTAGTAACTGTCTGAGGCTAGATCTGAACAGCCAGCACCTGGTCTGGACTCAAGAAGATTCATCTTCTTGAGTGCAAATCTGGGCTCAGTTACTCACTGACCCTAGGCAAGCCATTTAACCTTGGTTGCCTCAGTTTCCTCATCTGTAAAATGAGCTGGAGAAGGAAATGGCAAACCACTCCAGTATCTTTGCCAAGAAAACCTCAAATGGGGTCACAAAGAGTCAGACATGACTTAAAAAAAAAAAAAAACGGATCTGAAGAAGTCCGACTCTCCAGGCTGGAGTGCTGAACAGCACCCGACTTTGTATTCATTCAGCTGCTCCAGCTGCCACCCAAAGACCAGTGTTTATAGGGTTGCCGTCATGGTTGGGGTTAGTTTTCTCAGCCATGCCTGTGGCCCCGGGCCAGAGCTAGATGACTGGCATTGTTGGCCATCATAATGGTTGGATGAATAGTGGGTTTGATTGACTGTGCGGCAATCAACCCTTAGCGGGGCTGCAGTTGCTGAAATGACCATGCCCGGGCCAATATGGCCACATAATATAGATATAGCAATCACTGTGAATAGCAACACCTTCCAGCACAAAGGACGAGGAGTAGAGCCTGGTGATAGAGAAGCCAAATTTTCCATGGGTCAGAGCCCAGGCTAACATAAACCTTCAGAGGGAAGCTCTGCGGAGGATTATTCCCTTTTGTCGGAGGAGTGCGGAGAAGGAAGAATTGGACAGATTGTTTCAGTGTGAGGGATTAAAGAGTTCTCAATGGCACAGCAAAAATCTTGAGCTATTGAAACTCGGAGATGATAAGCCTTTAAAAGTTTATAACGCCGGCGTATTTAGAAGATTTTGTCACTGATCTTCAGCAAGTCACTTAACCTTGTTACCCTGCAGGCTAAGTCTACACAGTCGAAACATCTGGATGGGGAAGGGGGGAAAAAAACCCTCACCAACGAGCATGTGCAAACAATCAGCCTGCCAGTTTTCTGAATGTTTTGTCTTCATGATAGCCAACATCTGGAGATTTAAAAATCTCTGAAGTAGGGCCTGGAATTTCCACTTTCCAACCAAGTTATCCATTTCTCATTATTTTAGAAATCAAACACTGAGAAACATGTCTCCTCTCTCATATTACATATAGTTTACTTATTTTTTAAAACATTTATGGATATGTAAAACCTATATGAGATTGCTCGCCATCTGCGGGGTAGGGGAGGGAGGAAGGGAGAGATTTCGAGACTCAAAATTCTTTTTAAAATATTGGAAATTGCTTTTACATGTAATTGGGGGTTGGGAAATAATTTTTTTTAAACCCTTACCTTCTCTTGGAGCCAATACTGTGTATTGGGTCCAAGGCAGAAGAGTGGTAAGGGTAGGCAATGGGGGTCAAGTGACTTGCCCAGGGTCACACAGCTGGGAAGTATCTGAGGCCAGATTTGAACCTAGGACCTCCTGTCTCTAGGCTTGGCTCTCAATCCACTGAGCCACCCATTTGCCCCCAGGGATAAATAAAATGTAAAAAAGAAAAAAAATCTATTTTGTTCTTCTTGGCTATTTAAAATATATATATATATATATATAGATATATGTTTATGTATAAACATATAATTTTATTTATTATTTATTTTGTTGTGTATTGTTTATATATTTATAATTTATTATTAATTTGATTTATATTTTTATAAAATTATATATAAGTATAAAAAAATAAATGTGTCATTTCCTGGTTAAAATAGATGATTACATGCTGTGTAGACATGAATTGAACTGGAAAAATGCAACCAAATCCTATAATTATATGAGACTGAATAAAAAATGTTGGAGGTGTTTGCGTGTGGGTAGGTTTGAATCCTGGTGCTGGACTCTGACAAAGTGTTGAAAGGACCTGGTGAAAGTTAATGGTCTCCAATCTTCCTGTAGGAAAAAGCTGTAGCTACACTCTTAACCATCAGAGTGGTGACAGCAGATTTGGAGTTTTGTTTGGTTTTACCATACATTTCTGTGCCTGTCATTCAACCAGCATGAGTCAAGAAAGGGGCTGTTCCCAGGCTGAGGCTGAAATGGAGTAGCATCAGGACAGGGTGGCACAGAAAAGCAGACGATGAACTGGGCATCTCGAGAACTGGGTTTCAGGCTCCTTTCTGCCCTGACTTCCCTATGGGACTGGGAGCCTGGGAGCAAGTTCTCTGGGGTTCATTGTTTTTGTCTGTCAAATGAGGATAATGGATTTTAAAAATGGAAGGGTTCTTAGAGATGGTAGAGAGTCTAATCCCATTCGGAAGGCAGGGTGATATAGCGCCAAAAGCACCATATTTGAAGTCAAGAAGATGTAGATTCAAATTTGGACAAAGTCTTAAATAAATGGCCCATTTAGCAAATTTTCTGTTGAAGCAAAGCTGGGAAGGACAGTGAGGATTTGAAAAGGTCTTGCCAGTCTTGAATATTGAACAGAATCCAATCAGATGAAATGTAATAGGAATAAATATAAAATCCTACACTTGAGTTCCAAGAAAAAAATTCCATAAATGCAGCATAGGGAAGATGAGTTATATATAGTTCATCTGGAGTGAGGAAAAAGAGGAAAAAGAATCTCAGGGTTTTAGTGGACCACAAGTTTCATTGATATGAATTAGTGAGTTAATATGGCAGTCATGAAAGGTCATCTGATCTGAGACTGCGTTAAGAAAGCGGTGGCACTAAGAAATAAAAAAGTGGTCCTAGGAACAGCAAGGTAGCTCATTGGGTTGAGAACCAAGCCCAGAGATGGGAGGTTCCAGGTTCAAATATAGTCCCAGAAACTTCCTAGCTGTGTGACCCTGAGCAAGTCACTTAACCCCCACTGCCCAGGTCTTACTGCTCTTCTGCCTTGGATCCAATATACAGTATTGATTATAAGATGGAAGGTGGGGGTTTAAAAACAAAAGTTGTACTGAAGTCCTCTGCCCTGGTCAGATCTCTTCCCTTTTGGGGTATTGTGTTCAGTTTTGGGCACCACATTTTAAGAAGGAAGGAAAAAAGCATTTATTAAGTACCTTCTATGTGCCATACTGTACAAATATTATCTCTTTTACTACAACCACCCTGGGAGCTAGATGCTGTCATTATCCCCATTTTCCAGATGAGGAGACTGAGGTAAACAGAGAGCAATTGACATGCCCAGAGTCACATAACTAGAAAGTATCTGAAATTGGATTTGAACCCATGTCTTCCTGCCTACAGTGCTCAATATAGTGTGCTCCTTAGCTTCCTGATAGACCGTAGTATCTAAATTAACCCAGCAAGGGCAGTATTCATTTCTCAGATTCATACTACACAATGACCTGATGAAAGAATTATGGATGTTTAGACTGGAACTGAAGGTAGTTAGGTGGCACAATGTGTAGAATGTGAGACCTAGAGTCAGAAAGATTCGTCTTCCCAAGTTCAAATCCAACTTCAGACACTTACTAGCTTTATGACTCTGGGTGAGTCTTTTGACTCTATTTGCCTCAGTTTCCTCATCTGCAAAATAAGCTGGAGAAAGAAATGGCCAACGAATCCAGTATTTCTGCCAAGAATGCCCCAAATAGGTTCATGAAGAGTCACACTTGACTAAACAAGTCACACAGCTAGTAACTCAAGGTCTAAAACTCAAATCTATTGTGCCACCTACCTGCCTCCAAGATATCATCAGGGAGGTGACCTCTTTGGAGTTCAGAGAATTGCAGCTTCCATGCTCTACAAGGTCCCCAATTCTTGGAACTCAGCTGAGAGCTATTCACTACTGAAGGGAAATTTCATGAGAATTCTGGAAAGGAAGGAAATTTCTTCCCTCCAACTAGGAGCTGTGAGTTAGCCCTCTGCCATGCATGCCCACGAAGCCTGAGCCCACTTTGCCCTGGACCCTGTATGTACGTGTGGGAAAGTGTGAATGAGACTTCGGGGATCATCTTTGTACCCACTCTTTTTTAACAATGAGTACCTAAGTACTCATTTTGGAAAGTTAATTAAATCAGGCTGGCTGGTAATCAATGGGGAGTAAACTAGGTTCTGGTTTCTGAATGACAATATTAAAAAATCGCCCTCAACTCTTCAGTTATTCCTTTTGAACCCTAAAAAGCAATTAGCCGTCCTCTGAGGACCCAACCTACTAGTCCATTGAGGGTTAGGGAAGTAATGTGTGTATGTGTGTGTTTGTGTATGAGGTACTACATGTAAAGCACTTTGCAGTCTTCAGGGTACACCCAAATGTCAGTTATTATTTGATGGATGAAGAATCAATCCACAAATCAGGACAATTAAACAGCATGTTGATAGAACCAGCATTTAATAGATAGGGCAACTTGGCGGAGCACTGAATAAAAAATTGGATCTGGAGACAGAAAGATCTGAGTTCAAATCCAGCCTCAGATTCTTCCTAGTTGTATGACTCTGGGGAAGTTACTTGCCCTCTGTTTGCCTCAATTTCCTTATCTGGAAAATGGGGATAATAATAAAGCACCTAACTCATGGGGCTATTGTGAGGATCGAACGAAATAATGTTTGTTAAAGTGCCTGGCATGTAGTAGTAGCTACATAAATATTAGCTATAATTATTAGACTTGAATTGTGGGATAAAAGGGAGGAAAAAAGCATTCCTTAGGACTTCTGGGTTTGTTGTTGTTGTTGATGGACTGACTGATGCCGGATGAGAGGGAAGGAAGTGGTAGGAAAGGAAAGAAGCAGTTGTCTGGCAGAGAAAGCTTGTTGCAGGACCATATAGGCAACACCTTTGAAATTTCCCACCCTGGGCAAAAGTCTCCTCAACCTCCCACAGTTACAGCTCTGCTCATTCCAAACCTTATTTCAGCTTCAAGGAGATCTGATTTCTTTGGCAGGGCTATTAATGCTAGCCATGCAGATTGCAAGACCCTCCCCACCCTAGTAGACCGTTTCATAAGTTGCTATGACCACAACAAAATCATCCCCTGCAGATGAGCCTTCCAGATCTATCCTCTTGAAATTCAGAAGAGCACACAAAGCTTTCTTTGAAAATAATCATCCCCCCCAAATAAATACAGAGAAAAGATTGGGGGAAGGGGAATAACTATTTCTCTCATCCATCCTTCTCCTGGTCTAATGTGTCTAATATTCATGGAATCTTCTTTCAAAGTGCTTTCAGGTCTATTGCCTCATTTATAGGGGTAAGGGCCACAGAAATGGGTGCAGTCAAATTAAGGCATAAAGGCAAATGGGAAATATTTTACAATCTAAATAATGCATAAGCTAAGCCTAAATGATCTTCTGAAGAGGAGAATGAAGTTAAAAGGTGCAGAAAAAGGAAAAAAAAGGCTGAAATGAGATGGTGAGTCAATGAGGCAGAGAGATATCGGAAGGCTGTTCTGGATGGCAGCAAATGCAGATAAGGGGTTTCTTAGATTTGCAAAGATGAAAGCTTAGGAAGGGGTAGAGTGGAGGCTGCTGGCGAATAAGTCAGCCAGTTAGCCAACCGGCAACATTTATTGAGAGCCCACTCTGTGGAGAGAGCTCACTGAGCCAAGGAAAGGCTGCTAAGGGATATATGGAGTCAGAGATTTCCAAAAAAGAGATTATATTCAAACAGGAGAATGCCACCCCAAATCCCTGTGACTTTAGGATTAATGATGTCAGAGCTAGAACTTTAAAGCTCACCTACTTCAACTGCCTTAATTTATAAGAGAGGAAACCAAGAAGAATATTCATGAACCCAACATGAACTCAGTGATCACAACTGAAGAGACAGGGTCTTCTAACACAAAACCAGTGGATTCTGGGAGTGATATGTAATAGCAAGCACCACCTAAGCTAAGCACAAACTAGAATTCTATGAGGAGAATCAAACCCATTCCCAGAGAATGACACAATCCGGAATAGAGCATCCAGAAATATAAACCATAGCTATCCACATTGTATATCACCATAACTAAGCTCAAGAACAGCAATGCTACATGCTGAGCACAATTAACTCAGCAATATTATGGAGGTAGGTGGTTGGTTAACTAGGAATGTGTCAGGCTTTGAGTCGAAAGATGGAAATTGAGGTATGCCTTCAACTTCTTCAAAATAAAATCACAGTCTTTGAGAAATGGAGAAAGGAGCGTTACCCCAATATCTGCACAGCAGCGAGCAGTAGAGGGGTGAACCTTGTCAGCCCAAGCTAGGATCTGTGGAGCTGAGCTGGAATAAACACGTAGATAAATAATAGATGAATAAATAGATGAAAGGAGAAAGAAATGGTAGGGTTGAACTTCAACAGGGAAGGAAGAGATCAAGGAAGACCATTGACCCCATAGGCAACTTGGAATACAGGCTGAAGTCAGTGGTTGTACTCATGTTTTCAACTGAGAGAAACCAAGAAAAGAATGACTTTTCCCCCCAACTTCCATTAACAGATGCTGTAGCATGCATACTTTGTTCACTTCTTTTCCCATATGTTTCCAATAAACTGAATTTTGCCTCAACTACCTTGAGGGCAGGAACTATTTTTTATTTCTTTGTCTCTCTGGTGCTTAGTGTTTAATGATCAGTTATTAGTTATTAATGGTTTCCTCACTTATAAATTGAAGCAGTTGAAGTAGGTGAGCTTTAAAGTTCTGGCTTTGACACCATTAACCCCAAGGTCACAGGGATTTGGGGTGGCAATCTCCTGTTTGATTATAATCTCCCTTTTGGAAATCTCTAAGTGCTAAATGTCACAGAGTAAGTGTCTGATGAATGACTATTGACTTGGCCATAAAGAACACAGGGGTTGGCTAGAGATAAACATAAATTAAATTAGAAATGAGAGTCAACTTTTCATTTAAATGTTAGAAATTTTCCTAATGGGGTTTCTGAGCTTTTTTTTAATTTTACTTCTTTTTTTTAAAATATAAACTATTTAAGATGGAAGAAGGGGGGGGGACCATGTGGACCTAAAGGTCCATTACATAACCTCCAAATAGAAAAATCAATGGTTTATTAAATCTCCAGAGGCAAAGGGAATAGATTGGAAAGGGTAGCCACATGTAACAGCCAACCAACGATATGGCATCTACAACTACCACCAATATTACAAATATATGTTTATATATGCATATATCTACATATAAACAAAATTAAAGTATATATGTATTTATATAAATATGTCTATGTAGAGACAGAGAAAAAAGAAAAACAGAAACAGAGCAAACCCTGAAATCTAAGGACACTAGAATGTCCACTTATTTTTGGCATCTTCAAAACTATAGCATAATTTAGAGGGTCTAGTATAGATTTTGATACACAGAACTATTCAGAAGCACAAAAATAGATTGTGGAAATAATAAGAAAGAGGAAGAGGAGGAGGAGGAGGAGGAGGGGGGAGGGAGGAAGGAATGAAAGAAGGAAGGAACGAAGGAAGATCTTACAATAAAAGCAATAGTCCACATCCATGGACTGACCCTCTTTCTATCCACCCCACCAACTCTTTAAAGGACTGTCCCTATTTTCCTTCATCTTTTTCTCCTTTGACAGTCTCATCCACTCAAATAACTTCAAATAGCACCTTCATGGAGATGACTTTCCATGACTTATCCAGATGTCTTTCTCCTGCCTTCTTTCTCCTAGAGATTTTTGTGGACTACAATGGTGATTTGAGCCAGCCTACAATGCTATGTAGCCACCAAAAAGTTAAAATCTCGAATCGCATGAAGAAAGCAACATAACTCCAAGCAATCAGGGGATACCCTGGTTAGACTTTACCTGGAATATTATGCTCTTGGCACCATATTTTAGAAAGAAAGGAACCCAGCATTTGTTAAGCACTTACTATGTTCTAGCTAAGTTCTTCACAAATATTAACTTATATTACCTTCACAGCAACACTGGGAGATTGGTGCTATAATTATCCCCATTTTACAGTTGAAGAAATGGAGGTCAAATGACTTGCCCAGGGCCATATAATTAGTATCTGAGATCACATCCTCACTTCACTCACATCACTATCCTCACACAGAAAAAGATGAGTAGGAGAATGAAGGGTTTCCACATTGCAATATAGGAGAATTTGTTGAAGGACATAAAAATCTTTACCCTAAAAAGAGAAGATTTCAGAGGGACATGATAGAAGTCTTCAATGATCTGCAGGGTTTCCATATGGAAGAGAGATTCTACTTGGCCCCAGAGGGTGGAGAGGAATGAACCTGTGATTTCACTGGTCTATGGAATTCTGGGTGAGGAGGCTCTTTGCTTAGCATGGTGCTCAGCACTTAATGGGTGCTTAATATACTTATTGTCTCACTCTATACCAGTGATTCCAAAAGTGGGCGCTACCGCCCCCTGGTGGGTGCTGCAGCAATCCAGGGAGGCGGTGATGGCCACAGATGCATTTATCTTTCCTATTAATTGCTATTAAAATTTTAAAAATTAATTTCTAGGGGGCTAAGTAATATTTTTTCTGGAAAGGGGGGCGGTATGCCAAAAAAGTTTGGGAACCACTGCTCTATGCCAATGAAGATCAAGACTTCTTCTGTAACTCTTCGTCCGCAAGAGTTGGTTCTGCCCTAGGGAGCACTGAGAGTTCAGCCCTGCTAAGTGCAGGTGTCACAGTCATTAGGTATTACAGTGAACCCTGGCAGAGAGACTGGTTTTTACCCACTATGATGAGGATAGAGATAAGAAGAATAGTCAGCAGCGTTTTTGCTCACTCCCTATCAGTGGAATGGGATCCCTCAAGAGGCAGTGAATTCCTGAAAGGTCTTTAAGCACTTTTCAGGGAGGTTGTACAGATGATTTCTATTCAAGTCCAGACTAGATTAGATGACCTCCGAGGATTTCTTGTAGTTCTGAGCTTCTGTGATCTTTTCTATGCCCAGAACAACCTGAGTTTGGCTGGTCAGGGAAGGTTGCCCAGAAATGGGATTGTCTGCCAGTGGAGAATGACAGCTGTCCAGGTGCTAAGGATGATGCCCAGCATAGATGTAGAAACAGCTCCTAATTACAAGAATTGCCTGGACAAAAGGTGAGCTGAACCTGACAAAACAATCTGGGTCAGTGATGGGCAAACTACAGGCCCCGGGCCAGATGCAGCCCCCTGAAATGTTCTATCCAGCCTCTCGATATTATTCCTAATCTGACAAATACAATGAGTAGGATACATACAATGAAACTTGGAAAGAGTTGCCTTAGAAACAGACTGACAGAAGAGCATTTCCTTTCCTTTGGCCCCCTCTTTAAAAAGTTTGCCCATCACTGGTCTAGGTCATTAGGGACCAAAGAGAATGGTGGTAGTAGAAAAGGATTACTTAATAATAATGGCTATCATTTACATAGTGCTTCATGGTTCACAAAGTATTTGACATGTTATCTTATTTAATCCTCACAATAATCCTTCAGAGTACTTGCTATTATTATTGCCATTTTATAGATAAGGAAACTGAGGCTAAGAATGGTTAAATGGCTTGCCAAGGTCACACAGCTATTAAGAATTTGAGGAAGGATTCAAATATAGGTCTTCCTGACTCCAAGTCCAGTACTGGTACCACCTGACTGAACTAAGATTGGGTTGAATTTTGCTCTAGGACTTGTGAGTCAAATGATTGATAGGGAAGAAATCTATACATGGTGTGCTTGGATTAGGTTAAAATAAAGTCAAAAGCAACCCCAGGAAGTTCTCTTGGGAAGATTTGTGCCTCTTTGGAGCTTCTCTGAGAATCAAGGCTTCTTAACAGGGTAACTTGATACCTTTTGGTCAGCCCACCCTTAAAGATGATTAGTGCCTGCCCTGACTCAGGGGTTAGGTATTCCACTAGTTGATCTCTTCCTTCCTTGGACCTCATAGCTGATCAGTTAAAAAGACTTGACATTCCTGCTTTACCTAGTATAAGATTACAACTTTAGAATCAAAAGAGACTAATACCCCTTCTTTTACAAATGAGGAAACTGAGTCCAAGAGATTTGCCTCACATATTGGTCACAAATAATGGTTGTAACCATAGATGTAGGATTTGAGCCTAGGATCTCTGACTAAGACTTTCCATTGCCACCACCTTGGTTCATACCTTCATTATTTCTTTCCAGGTCTAATGCAATATAGCCTCCTAACTAAGTTCTGTGCTTCTAGTCTGGGATACAGCAGGGGAAAGAGCCCCAAATTTCAGTTGTAAGAGATCCAAGCAGCCATCATGTCTAACCTATAAATGAACCCCACTAAAACATATGTCAAGTAAAGTGTCTGAAAACTTCCTAAGAGATATATAGCCCATGCCATAAGAGAATCCTTTCTAGGGCACAACAACAAGTAGTCATCTAAGGCTTTGCTTTAATGATGATGAAAGGGTACACCCTACCTCCTGAGGCATCTCATTCCACTTTTATTTATTTTTATTTGTTTATTTATTTGTTTGTTTGTTTGTTTGCTTATTTGTTTATTTAAAAACCTTACTTTAAGGCAGAAGAGAGGTAAGGGCAAGCAATGGGGGTTAAGTGACTTGCCCAGGGTCACACAGCTAGGAAGTGTCTGAGGCCAGATTTGAACCTAAGACCTCCCATTTTTAGACCTGGCTGTCAATCCACTGAGCCACCTTGCTGCTCCCTGAGCCTTTTTCCTTTGAACCTTTGCTCATACATCTACCTAAAAGATCTCTCCCCCTTCCACAGAGTCCTTCCCAGCCTTCGGCTTCCCTAATGCCTTCTAATCCCAACTGAGCTCTCCTTCTAGAACCTCAGAGTACTTGTCTATAGCTCTCTCATGGCACTTAGCACATTCTACTATGGTCATTTACATATTATTTTCTTTCCCCAACTAGAGCCTAGACTATTTGAACTCAGAGATTGTACCATCCATCGTCATGTATTAACAGCCTGTATTGAACATGCTTAATAAATGATCATCCAATGGTTGAATGAATCTATTTCTAACAGATGATGGGAAAACTCCTGATAGACAGTGGTTTGTGGATTTAATAAAACTTGTTCATGGTGCAGGGAAAAGATAGCTGGATTTTAAATCAGAGGACCTGGCTCTGTTACTTTCCTACCCAAGAGGCTAGCAGAGAGCCCCTCAACTATTCTGGAATTCACTTTTCTTATCTGTAAAATATGGAGGTTAGACTAAGGTCCTTTTGACTTCTAAATTTGCATTTGGGTAGGCTGTGGGAAAATGGGAGCACTTTCAAAGAAACACCCTCTCTTTTTCCAAAAAGCAAAAGGTTTTCTTGTTGTCTCTCCCATAAGATTGCAAGCTCTGTGTCTGTCCTTTATTTCTTTTTTGCATTTCTAGCATTTAGTACAGTGCCAGACACGCAGTAGGTGCTTAATAAATGTTTATTGACCAACTGACTGAAATTGCGCCTTTCTGTACTCCCTTCTTAGGAAGCTGCTTGAAACGGTGCTGACATAATTTGAAACTAGAACAGAAAAGAATCCCACAATTAGGATTGCTTCTCTTTAAACATCCATCAGCAAATGTGGCTCCAAAGCCCTAACTGTGTGATCTCACAAGTGTAAGACCTCCAGCAATAAGTCACAGATGCCCAGAAAAAGGCCACAAAGCTCCCATGTGGTTTCCTGGAACAAGAAGGGCATTTCTGAGCATGCGCCATATGAAGGCTTTCATTGCAAAAGTATTTGAAAAGTTTCTTCTGGGACATCCATGTTCTACCCCACTTCCTGTCAGCTGGTTTCTAACCTAGCTCCTACTGTTAGACTCTCAGCCGTCCTTGCTAATTGATCCTATTTTTCCACCTTTTAGTCTCAGTACTTTTCTCTGTTCTCCTGCCTCCAGTCACTATCCTCTCTAATCCATCCTATTTAGCCACTATTAGGGAAGAAAATTCTTTTTCCATGTGGATCCAATAGCCAGAGAACTCTGCTTCAGGTCAATATTGCTTTCTCTACAGCAATCTAAATCCCAATTTAGTGAGTGTCCCAGGGATTCTCCCTCCAGACCTTGCTTTTGTTCCCTGTCTCTATTCTGGAATGGAGAATTAGCTCAGCTTTCTTGAGGCTCTCCAGCTAAGACTCTGTCCTCATCATTTCTTTTATCCAATTTTTTAATAAACCCCTCTCTCTTGGTATCACTTCAGCAGCAAGGGCTAGGCAATCAAGGTTAAGTGACTTGCCTAGGGCCACACAGCTAGGAAGTGTTTGTGGCCACATTTGAACTTAGATCCTCCTGATTCCAGACCTGGCACTCTGTGCACTGTGCTACCTAGCTGACCCTATCCACTTCTAATCTGGTCCCACTTTTCAGTATGTTTTTTTTCCAGTGAGCTGCTTACGCTAATTCCTTTAATTTTTTTTCCCTTTTAAATCTTTACCTTCTGATACTAAATATCAGTTCCAAGGCAGAAAAATGGTAAGGGCTAGACAACTGGGGTTAACTGACTTGCTCATCTCTTCCATTTTGATTCCATTACCCTCACTACCCTTGGTCTATCCTAATCTGTTCTTTTCTAAAAATGTAATATATTTTTAAAAATTTTACTTAGAATATTTTCCATGGTTATATGATTCATGATCTCACCACTCTTGTCTCCCCCCTCCTAGAGCTGACAAAAAGTTCCGCTGAGTTTTACATGTATCATTGTTCAAAACCTATTTCCATCATCAAAATCCTAATCATATCCCTATCAAATCATGTGATTGATTATATGTTTTTCTTCTGTGTTTCTGTTCCCACAGATCTTTCTCTGGATCTGGATAGCGTTCTTTCTCATAATTTCCTCTGGATTGTCCTGGATCATTGCATTGCTGCTAGAAGAAAAGTCTATTGCATTCAAATGTGCCATAATGTATCAGTCTCTGCATACAATGTTCTTCTGGTTCTGCTCCTTTCATGCTGCATCAATTCCTGGAGGTCTTTCAAGTTCACGTGGAATTCCTCCAGTTCATTATTCCTTCCAGCCCAATAGTATTCCATTACCAAAAATGGAATATTTTCAAAAGAATAGGTCTCCCAATTTTTCTTAGGATGGAAGTTCAGGGACCACTAATGGGCTGATACTACCATTGACTGACATGAGAGCTTTAACCTATTGTTTCTTACTTGGACCAGTTAGACTCTCCTTAGGCAACCTGGTGGCCTCCATACCTAGAGTCTCACTACACTGATGCTAGATTTAGTATGGACACCTGATTGTCTTAGCTTAGCCCATAGCTGATCAGAATTCTTGAGTTCCATAGATCTAATTCAGACTCCCCAGTGGCTGGGGTTATAGACATACACAACTATTCCTTGTCCCAAGTTTCTTTTCACAATCCTATTGCTCAGAATCATGATCAAGGATTTCCCAACCCTCAATATCTCTAGTTTGGAATTCCAAGGACTTTTATTGATTCCTACACAAATGTTTGTGTAACCATCAGTATCTTCACAACTTGATTGTAATTCAATTCTTCTTGCCCCAGCAAAGCAGCAGAGATCTCAGAATCTATAATAAATGTGCATTTGGGGGACTGAGCGTGAGTGTGGGATTGTCACAGTGGCAGTTTTAGAAGTATGTAAGCTGATTGGAGCAACTAGGCAGCATAGTGAATAGTGTATTGGAGATAGAATCAAAAAGACGAGTCTAAATTCTGTCTCAGACATTTACTAGCTATGTGATCTTGGACAAGTCACTTAATCTCTCTCAGCCTCAATTTTCTCATCTGTAAAATGAGGAAGTTAGGGTTGATCTTCAAGGTTCCTTCTAGTTCTAATCTATAATCCTATGAATATTTTAAGGCAGAATTGAATTTTCCTAAGCATATCTAGGTGGGTCCTGCCTTTATTTGGCTGTAGACTATCCATAATGAAGACATGCCTCTGCCTATCAAGGGTTAAATGGTTAGTCAGGCCTATGAGGTTCCCCCTCACAATCCATGACATTGATACAGAGGTGGTGGAAGGTAGAATGGCTGATCTTTGGGGCTGGGGAGGGGGACAGAGACTTGAACCAGAAAGCCCAAGAAATACTCCAACTCTACATGTAGTAAGCCTGACTGCAGCCAATAGAGAAGCAAGACTTCCAACCACTGGTATTTGGAAAGTAGTCCCCATGATTCTTCCTAAACAGAACCTTCCAGTGTTTGAAGAGAAAAGAGAGAAGAATACAGGGAACAGCAGAACAGCAGACACCTCCCAGAGGTCTTTCCCTTTGTGTCTATAGGCAGATATCTTCGGTGCTCTGAGTGGCCCCCTGGGAAGGGAGAGGGCGGGGATCTTGTATCCTGGGCTCTAGTGAGAACTCCCTGAAGTCTTGTGCATGGAGAGCACCAGAGGGATTTGACTGTAATGCATCTGTGTCATAGGATCAGAGAAAACAGTGTCCCTGACAACGACTTCAGAGCAGGTTCCCTCTTTCTCAGGATAGGCAGTAGCAAAGACCAAAAATTGCTATAGATAGAAAGAGAACTATTTTTGAAGTCCGCTTTACTTCTGCCTAGGAACCCGGTGCCTTGGATCCTTCCATAGTTGTTGGTTCTCTGATATTCTTCAGTCAGGACCCCTCTCTGGCTCTCTCAGGCAAGGAAAACATTGTAAGGATACACCTTTAAGAGTGATTACAGCAATCATGGCATTTAGAGCAGAAAGGGATCTTGGTGATAACTTGGTCCACCCTCCTCATTTTATTGGAAACAAGGGCCTTATTCAATATTTCTTGGACTGCCAGGAGTACAGATCTAAGAAAGAGAGGACAGGAAAGGGGAATCAGTGCATAATATAAAAGCCCCAGAATTGGTAGAGGTCGTCAGCACATACCATCATACCAAGCCATGATTTAAAGCCCTGAGAAGCCTTCTAAAGAAAAAGATGGTGTCTAAGCCCATGATCTTATGGGTGCAGCAGAAGCAGAGTCTAGTCTCTGACCACATTGACAGGACTGCTGAGTGTGTGTGTGTGGGGGGGAGGGGGAAATGCATACCATTGCCATATAACATAGACACTTCAGAGAAGGAACTTGCATCAGTCAGCTTGCTGACATTCCTGTAGCTCCTCATGATCCTGTACTCACCTCTCCAACCAGAAGTCTTCATTTTTATTCCCAGCTACCCATTCCACCTCAGACCCTTGAAATTTGTCCCCACAACCTCCCAAGAAATCTTGGCTCTTGGCTTGTCCTGGCCTTTGGTTTACATTTGCTTGGCTCTCCATTTGTACTCCTCCTCTTTTCTCCAGAAAGGGTTTTGTTTTCCTCCATCACCATCTTCCTCCAGCCCCCCCCACAACCTAGGCCCAGTGATTCCATAGCCTTATCTATAAAACAAACTGAATCATCCCTAAAATCTTTTCTAGTTTTAAATGATATGGGGCTATGATTTCCCCTGTACCCAAAACTAGTAGTTGAAGGTAAGATGTAGTGGGTGTGATTTAGGCTCAAAGTGGTCCCAATATCACAAAGAACAGTAAAATAAGGAATGAATCCAGTGTCAGGAAGTTAAGTTGTTTTGGTAAGTCAAGGAAGGTACCAATAGCCTAAGTGATGGAAAAGGGACCTACCGCCTTTTCTGACAGATTTCGGAAAGGTCTGATGGTGCAGAAGTTACAGGAAGAGTGCCATATTTGTTCCCCTATGCTCCTTGGCTCTTTGGAGTATGATATTAATTGGCTCACTCTTTTTAATTAAATTTTATTTATTTACTAAAAAAGAAATATGCTCTAAGATATTATCTGAATTTTTTACCTCACTATCAAGAGGTTATATGTATGTGGATAGTGTTATATGTATGCAGATGTATATAAACGGGGGCAGAGAGAGATAGAGAGGGAGAGAAGGGGAGACCTCAAGAATTGTGGCTGGTCATTGTGTTGATCAGAGTTTCCAAGTGTTTGTATTTATGTATATATATATGTATCTCATCTGATCCTCACAACAACCTTGAATTGTTATTGTTCAGTCATGTCCCACTCTTTTTGACCCCATTTGGGGTTTTCTTGGCAAAGATACTGGAGTGATTGACCATTTCCTTCTTCAAATCATTTTATAATTGAAGAAACTAAGGTACACAAGGTTAAGTAACCTGCCCAGGTATACCTTAAGTGTCTGAGGCTAGATTTGAATCCAGCTCCTTTTGCCTCCAGATACTGCATCACCAAGGTAAGCATATAAGATGTTCAGGAAGGACTAGCACCTCTGATGTGAGGGCTTGCTGAGCCCTTTTCAGGGCTGCTCATCTACCTTTAGTGTCCACCTGTCACCCATCTCGCACAAGAAGCTATAGCAAGTACAGCAGCCACGTTCCACTAAACCATCTCCACAGACCGACTATACAAAGTGGAGGGTAATTGACGGGTGTCAAACCTGTCAGTGAGTTAGGGGGATGGCTACCTCAAGTATGTGAAGATCTGTCTTGGTGCAAGGGACTAATAACAATTTGTTCCAGTGGATATAAAACTCTCTCCTTCTCCCTCTCTCCCTCCCTCTTCCCCACTTCTCCCTCCTCTCCTCATCCCTCTCTCTCCTTCCTTTCTCCCCTTCTCTCCCTCTCTGTCTCTCTCTGCCCCCCATTTATATACATCCACATATATACATATGTATATATTATATACAATTATGTTATATACACATACACACTTATGAGTATATATATATGATGTGTTTTGATCAGTTAAGATCTGACTTCTCACCCTCCCATTCCAACTATACCCTCCGCAGTAAGAAACAAGATGAACCAAATCCATTATATATACATATAGTCAACCAAATCAAATGTCCATGTTGACCATAGCCTAAAAATATTTGTTTCACTCTGTGTTCTCAGTTCTTTACCTCTCTATCAGGAGATGGAGAGCATATTTCATCATTAGTCCTCTGGAATCCTGGTTCGCCATTACCCTGATAAGAGTTTAGAACAAGAGCATTCCATCACAACTTCATCCATGTACAGAGAGGTGTCTACTGCAAGCATGTGAAGACTTCCCCTGGCAGAATGGATGAATGAGAACATTTCTTCCAATGGCCATCAGGGAAGTTGAAGTAGGTGCTGTTGGAGGGTTTAGAGCAGTGGTTCCCAGACTTTTTTGGCTTACCACCCCCTTTCCAGAAAAAATTACTTAGCCCCCTGGAAATTATTTTTTTTAATTTTAATAGCAATTAATAGTAAAGATAAATGCACCTGTGGCCATCACTGCCTCCCTGGATCGCTGCAACATCCACCAGGGGGCAGTAGCACCCACTTTGGGAATCACTGGTTTAGAGCTTAGTCAGATATCAAAGATGTCACTGTATGCCAGGTTCTTTACCAGTTGTCCTGACTTTTGTCTTGCCATTGGACTTCAATGATTCTGGAAGAGTGAGTGAAGCTAATAACTTTGTGCAACTTTGCCTCACTTAAAGCTAATTCATGCACAAGGAAAGACATCACTCCATAATGTCATTGGCCCTTTTTAAAAACAAAGGACAAACAACAATGATATGAATATATATGTGTGTTTATGTGTGCATGTCTATGTATTATAAATTATTCATCCATTCCCTAATTTATAGATACCTCCTCATATTCCTGTTCTTTGCCACTTCAAAAAGAGCTACAAATATTTTTGTACACTCTGACAATTCATTTTGCTTAGGACGAGTTCCTCCCTTAATCTATCCTCTTTCTAATTCCCCCTCTCCCTTTCTCCTTTCTCCCTCTTATTTTCTATTAAGTGAAATATTTTCTCTGGATATCTGTGTGTGTGTGTGTTACTAGTTTTTGCCACTCCCTCATACTTTTTTTCTTATTTGTATTAGATGCAGACTTTTACATCCTCATTATTTGAAATAATTTCATCTAACCTTTACCTTCCTTTCTCCCCACTTCCACCATTTCCTTCTTTCTGTTCTTAAGATTATCAAGACTTTACAGAAACACTCCTAGAGTTTGTCTAATTGGATTCCTTCAATGAACTCTAATGATAATAGGGTGGAAAGGGGACAAGTATCATTTTCTCATATTTGAATATAAATAGTTTATCCTTGTTTAGTCCCTTATTATTATTCATTCGTGTTGACCATTTTATTTCTCTCCATTTTTGTATTTGTACTTGAAAGTTTCTCTGAAGCTCTAGTCTTTTCATCAGGAATGCCTGTAAGTCTTCTCTTTTTTATTAAAGGTCCATTTCCCCCCCCTATAGCATTATATTCAGTTTGCTGAGTAAGTTAGTATTGTTAGTCTTGGCAGTAAGCCTGTATTTTTTGCCTTCTGGGACATTATATTCCAAGTTCTCTATTCCTCTATGGTCAGAGTATGGCTCCTTAGTCCTTGAATTCTTTCTTTCAGGCTGCTTACAGTAATTTTTCTTTGACCAAAATCCAATGCTCTGGACTTTGGATATGATGTTATTGGTAGTTTTCACTTTGGGGTTTCCTTAAGAAAGTGACCAGTGAATTTTATTTCTACTTTACCCTCTAATTCTGAGAAATGTGGGCAATTTTCTTTTCAGATTTCTTGAAATACAATATGTAGACTATTTTTTTGGTCATGTCATTCAGATAGTCCAATGATTCTTAATTTTTTTTTTCTCCTTAACCTGTTTTTGATATGGAATACACCACATTTTCTTCTCTCTTCAGCCTTTTGACTTTGTTTTAATATTTATTTTGTCTCATGGAGTCACTGGCTTCTTTTGGGTCCATTTGAAATTTCAGGGAGTTTGTTGCTTGAACAAGTTTTTTTACCTCTTGGGTCAAGCTGTTAATTCCTTTTCTAATTCTGTTTTCCGTAGCTCTTATTTCTTTTCAAAATTTTTTTCTCAAACACTCTCATTCTATTTATAAAACGCTTTTTAAAGTTTAATTCCTTCTTCATCTCTTCCAGGAATTCTACTGGAATTTGTGCCAAAACTGTGTATTTTCTCCAAGACATTGCTTATAGATGTTTTGGAGTCATTCTCTTCTGTGTTTGTATCATGAGCCTCTCTTCCACCAAAACATCTCATCATGGTGGGGTTCTTTTTTGCTTTATTTGCTTATTCTTTCAGCCTATTTCTTAGTTTTAGACTTTATGTTAGGGCTGAGCTCTATAGAACTTCTGGAAGGAAGGTCTGGACTAGTCTGTTACTTCTTTCTTGGGGGTATTGAATACTGTATTGTTCCAGGATCTCAAGGACAGGCTGAAGAACTTCAAGCTTTCAGTGCTCCCAAAGTGGTCTGATTCAGGGAAGAGTATGAATGCTGCCTTCCTAGTGTGAGTTTTGTAAGTTTCCTGATCTGGATTTGGATCGAAGTAAGAACAGAATGCCACTGAACTCAGCCACTACTAGCCAACTAGAAAGTAGCAGAATTGTAGGCTCCCTTTTGGTCTAGAATTTCTGCTCTGGTTATTCCTCCGCTCTGCTAGACTTTAGAAATGAGATCCTGCTTTGTTTCTGAGGTCTGAGTCACACCACTGCTGATCTTGATGGCTTTCAAACTTTATCTCTTTTTTAATACACTACCCAGGGCCCTTCTCCTCAGATCACCACTGATGTGATCAGTTCCCTTTCTCATTCCACACTGGATCTGCAACCTGGGACTAAGGAGTGAGTGACAAAGCTGCCAGTTGGCATTTGTCCCTATCACAGTTCCCCAGCATGAGTCTGGAGGTACTATGGAATGACTCTAAGACTTCTTCTTACCCTGACGTACCCAGGTGCCATTTTGTCTAATCATAAGGTACATTGCAAGTCAGCCCAATCAACTTGAAGGTAGTTACTGACTGCAGACAGAGTGGCATTCAGTTAAGGATGAGTATAAGGATAGAATCCTAGTCTACTTGTCAAGTTATAAGACAGTTCTACAGTAAGCATTCTGATAGCAAATGGAATGACAGAGAGTGTGGGTGCCTCATCTATTCATTAGACTGGGAATTATGTGCCATGGGAAATTGTTCTTTGCCTATAATTGTGTCATAGTCCGGAATTATAAAGTCTAGTTTGGTCTAGAATTATAAAGAAGAAAAATAAAAATAGGGATTCTGATTGAAGACCACATGAGGGAGAAGTCTTTGGTGTTAGACAACTTCCACCAAGAACACACAAGTGGCTTCACATCCACAGTGGGAGGAAATGAACTATTTTCATCAGCATATATGCCCCTACCAAGGTGGCATCCTACACACCACTGGGGAAAAGGTAGACGCAAGATAAAAGCTAATGTTTCTGCCACACTGAGATGGAGAGCAGTTGGTAAGGGTTATAGGCATGCTGCTCAGTACTTCACTGGTCCTTTGAATGAGAACATTTCCGAAGATGCTATATCATACTCGTGGAACCTAAAAGTCTCAGAGGATGGTCTTGCACACCCTTCTATGGTCTACCAGTACGCTGATAAAATGTAGAAGGATGACTTCCCATTGATGCTCTCAGTGAGGAATATGCAGGAGTGAATGGAAGTGTAGACCTCTATTGGAGATGGAATCTCTTTCAAGTGGGAGTATTAGATCTGAGTGGGTAGTATCTCATACCTACTTCTGACAGATTGTTGTTTAGTCATTTTTGTCAGGTCTAACTCTTTGTGAGCCCATTTGAGGTTTCCTTGGCAATGATACCCAAATGGTTTGACATTTCCTTCTCTGACTCACTTTATAGATGTGGAAACTAAGGCAAATGGAGTTAAATGACTTTCCCAGGGTCATGCTAGTAGTAGTAGTAGTAGCACTAGTAAGTGTCTGAGGCTAGATTTGAATTCTGGTCTTCCTGATTCTAAGCCCAGTGGTCTATCCATTGCACCACCTAGACTGCCCTGGCAAATTAACCCTAGTCAATCCAGTGAAGGTGTAGAGTTTTCAAAGTTTATAATCTATACAAGGGCCTGTTGGAGGGATTGATTTATTGTATGAGACTTTTGTATTATATACATTTTTTTAAACCCTTACCTTCTCTTGGAGCCAATACTGTGTATTGGGTCCAAGGCAGAAGAGTGGTAAGGGTAGGCAATGGGGGTCAAGTGACTTGGCCAGGGTCACACAGCTGGGAAGTGTCTGAGGTCAGATTTGAACCTAGGATCTCTCTAGGCCTGGCTCTCAATCCACTGAGCTACCCAGCTGCCCCCTTTTGTATTATATTGCGTTGAGACTTTTGTGACAACCCATAGATCGCAATAACTGTGAACATATATGATAATCATAGCAATTAACATTTATATAATATTTTAAGGTTTGCAGAGCATTTTATATATATTATCTCATTTGATCCTCACAATAGCTTCATGAGGTAAGTGCTATTATTATTCCCATTTTACAGATGAAGAAATTGAAGCTATTGAATTGAATTGAATTGAATTGAATTGAAGAGAGCTTAGCATATAGGTCTTACAAAGTATGAAATAGTACTTTCCATGAATTGCCACTCAATATATGATTAGATCCCCAGAGGGACAATTTGGTGAATATCACCACTTCCTGCCAACCAATCTATTACAGTGGTATAAAATTGTTAAATCTATTGACATATAATAAATCTTATGCTTTTTCCATCTTTATAATTTTAAAATATGTAATATGACCTTCTTGGTCTTTAATCACTTGTTTTACATGATTTAGTATTGAGTTTCCAAGATTTTGACACATATTCTTTAATTTTTCATCATGAACCTATGCCTCTATGACATTCGATATTAAGCCTACCTTTGATGAATAGCCCATTTTTCTAAGTCCAGCCTTGATGATAGCCCATTGGTCTTTCAGTGGAGTTCAAACCAAGCAAGGTCTCAGGTAGCAATGGGTAGAGTATTGAACCTAGAATCAGAAAGTCTTGAGTTCAAATCTGATCTTAGATAAAAATTACTTAACCTTGTTTTCCTAAGCTTATAAATAACTTTGCAAGTCTTAGATGCTATATTAATGCTATATTATCGTTAATCAAGAGGAAGAAGAGTATTTTTGTCTAGAATCATAATAGCTAGTATAGATCTGAAGCAGGATTTGAATTCGGGTTTTCCTGACTCCAAGTCTCAAGCTCTATCTGCTACTAGACCTATGTGCCTTTAATGGTGAGAAGAAACTACTAAAAATCAAGGATCTGATATTGATTGTGCTGCCAGGCAGATCCAAAGGGCTCTCGGTTCCCATGGTCCTTGTGGACACTGATAAGGTGACCACATTTCCTCAACACGGTGCCTCCATGGTCTAAACAGGTCTTATCAACTAATTCACTATTCCTTTAAATTGGTAAACATATTGAAAAGATAGAAATAAGCATCTTCCAATAATTCATGGCCTTATCTGGTTTAGACTCTATTCAAAACCTATGGGGAAGGACAGCTAGTGGCTCAGTGGATAGGAAGTTAGGCCTGGAGATGGGAGGTCCTGAGTTCAAATCTGACCTCAGACACTTCCTAGCTGTTTGACCCTAGTCAAGTCATTTAATCCCCGTTGTCTAGCCTTTACGACTCTTCTGCCTTAGAACCAATTCACAGTATTTATTCTAAGATAGAAGGTAAGGGTTTAAAAAAAACAAAAACTATGGACTAGGAGAATAGCAGTCTTGAAATAGTGAGCTCACAAGCCTCTAAAAGACCATGAAGCTGTGGCACAAACCAAATAGATAATTTAATATATGGGCCACACTATATATGAAAGACTGTTTTCCATTAATTGCCACTCCATATTTGAAGCAGGTTTTTATGTCCCCTACAGGCCCAGTTTAGTGAATATCACAATTTTCTGTCAACTGATCCATTACGATAATTGACTTATACAATAAACCTTATAATTTTTTCCACCTTAGAAATTTTTTTATATGCAACATGACCTTCTTTGGCTTCAGTCACTCCTTTTTCATTATTTAACATTGAGTTTCCAAGATTTTCATACATAGCTTTTAATTCTTCCTCATGAAACCATACTTTTATCACATTGGAAATTATTCCTGACTTTGATGAACAGTCCACTTGCCCATGTCTAGCCTTGATTATGGGGTAGCTAGCAGGTGCATCGGACAGAGCACCAGGCCTAGAGACAGGAAGACCTGAGTTCAATTCTGGCCTCAGGTACTTATATATGATCCTGAGAAAGTCTTTTAATTCTGTTTGTCTCGGTTTCCTCATTAGTAAAGTGAGGTGGAAATAAACCACTTCCATATATTTGCCAGGAAAACCCCAAGTCTGGCAACAAAGATTTGGACATGACTGAAATAACTGAACAATAACAAGCCTTGATTGTTGGCCTTAGGTTTTATAGGACTTAAACCAGACAAAGTCCTGAACTACTGAAATGTTTAAGTTTATTAACCTTTTGTGCCCTATGACATAGCACAAGGTTATATTATATTTCATCTCCATTTTGTGAATTTCTTTGATTCTGGAATGATTCTTCTTCTGTCTATCAATGTAGATTTCTGATTTCAGCATTTCCTTCAACAAGGCAAAAATTTTCTGGCCCACTAGACTTTTTCAAATCCTCAAAACATTTTGGGGGTGAATGTTTTATAGACGGATGGTGTCCATAACTTACAGATTCTTCAGCTTTAAAAACAGTTTTGTAATAGCCTTGGGTGGAAAAGTATAAGCAAAAAATCACTCTTCTCCAATCTTTAGTACCCAGTATTTACATCTTTTCACTCATGACAAGCCTTTTTCTTTTCTTCATAGCAATAGTTAGTACCTATTGGTTTGGTTTTTTAGTATCCTGCCACTTGTTCATTGAACCTCAAGAAGCCTACACTACCCTGTAGCAGAATCAAAAATAATCTCTCCTCTTTGAAGCCTGGTTTTGGAGAATGGTTTGTCAGTTCTTGCAATTATTTTTAATTTTTGACAAATTTTTCTTTTGTACCTTGATGAGGGTGAGTATCAACATAACTTTGAATAATATTTATATAGCAGCACTTCCTCTCATTTATTCAACTTCCACTACACTGGAAATTTTTGCTGGCTTTTGCTGCTTCCTCAGGATTCTAGAGCTAATTCTAAAAGACTGTTGCTTCCAATATGGTAGCTCGTAAGCCCTTCTACCAATAAGAATCAGTCAGTAGAATTTCATTAGGGGAATGTCTACCTTGAGTATGTGAAGACTTTGCTTGGAGAAACAGGCAGATGAGAACAACTTGTGCCAAGAGTCACGAAGGCAGCTGAAGCAGACATTGTGGACACTTAGAGCTTTGTTGGACATTGAAGATGCCAGAGTCATCCACTGCAGATCTTGGCCATCACCAGTTGTCCTGACTTTTGTCCTGCCACTGGACTTCAATGACTCTGGAAGAGAGAGTGAGGCTGAGGTCTTCACAACTCTGCCACACTTAAATCCAACTCATGAGCATTTAAGACATCACCCCCATGCTGTATTTGGTCCTCTTGGAAAACAAAAAGACTAACAACTTTATCATCAGAACAGTTATTAGAAAACACGCCCCGACAAACTCAGAGGGGATGCATTCTCCCCTGGCACATACAAGATCTCAGGAAAGAATAGGTTCAGATTTTTATTACAATGGTAGTATAGTATACATGTAGGGTACCAAGAGGTAGCACTAGACTCATGACCTTAGACATTTTCCTGCTTTAAGGAGTCCTCGTGAGGTTGCCATTAGGTGTAGCTCTCTACTGGCCTCTGAGAATTAGGGATGGATAGGGAATAGAATAATCATTTATAAAGAGCTTACTGTATACCAGGCACTATGCTAAGTACTCTACAAATATTATCTCATATGAACCTCACAATAACCCTGGGAGGTATTATTATTTTATATACATATAAAATACCAGTATTATTCCCATATTATTCCCATTTTCCATTTGGGAGGCAAACTAAGATTAAGTGACTTGCCCACAATCTTACAGCTAGTAAATCTGAAGCCAAATCTGAACTCAGGCTCAGCACTCTATGTACTATGGAGCCACTTCTAGCTGCCTTTGTGCCTTTCTAGAATTCATACGCATCATCACAAGGTAACATGAACCCTGAACCTGCCACTGTCCTCTGAGGAGTGTCTTTCTACCTGTCTGTAGGTTCATCCTTTTTTTTTAACCCTTACCTCCATCTTAGAACCAATACTCTATATTAGTTCAAGGGCAGAAGAGCAGGAAGGGGTAGACAATGGGGGTTACATGACTTGCCTCGGATCACACAGCTAGAAAGAGTTTGAGACCAGATTTGAACCTAGGATCTCTTGCCTCTCCCAAAAGAAAAAAAAAATTAATGGTTACCTTCCATCTTGGAATCCATACTGTGTATTGGTTCCAAGGCAGAATGGTAAGGGCTAGGCAAATCAAGTGAGTTGCCCAGAGCCACATAGCTAGGAAGTGTCTGAGGTCAGATTTTAACCAAGGACCTCCTGTCTATAGGCTTGGCTCTCAATCCACTGAGCCACCTAGCTGCCCTTCTTTTAAAAAAATATTTATAGTTATTCCAATAGACTTTGCTAACTGCCCCCATTTGCTTTGATAGCTTTGATGGATCTTCCAGTCACTTGTACACTGATCCAGAATCACTCATTCACCTAATATCAGGAAAGAAAAAATACAATAGAAAGTCACCATTGACCAGGTTGGAGGTACAGCTTTCTCCTCACCCCTACCTTAGCCAATCCACCAGCTCAAAAGATCCTTCTTCAATTCTTCTTCACAGAACCTTTACAAGAGAAACAGAGAGACTTTCCAACCTATATCTTTTATATTAATCCTCAGTTCCCAGCATGAGTATGCTGGAGTCATCTCGAACTGGCTCAACAGAACGGATTATTAAATTTTCCCTATGAGCATTTACATCTTGAAAACTGGCTAAAGCTACAAATTAGGGCTTGTTTTATTATATTTTGCTAATTGTTAGATTTGAGAAAGTGACAGACAAAGTGTCCAGATCTAACTTTAAACTATATCTAAATTTAAACTATATCATGTGTACATTTCTTTTTTGGAAAGCTGATTTATTAACAAATGCCTGATTCTAGCCTAGTGTCTCCTGAGTCACTAGTCCTACACCTTCAGCCAACCAGAAGATTCTTTATCATCACACAATACCAGCCTCTCACACAGCCAGAAGTAGACACACCAAGGCTTAGGAACTAGGCAAGCAATGTCTGGACATGATCTGTATAACCCACCAAAAAGGGAAAATCTGGTCACATTCCAAGGCAGGGATGTTTGTACTGGAACCAGCTCATACAAACTCACAAGAGCCAATTGTTAAGCTTTTTGTGTGTGCATTTACACCTTGGGAAACAGAAAACAGTACAAATAAGAACTGACTAATTGCTTTGTTGATTTTTTCCAGACTTAAGAAGTGATGACTTTGCATACTCTTTGACTCAAAAATACCACTACTGAGTCTGTATCCCAAAGAGATCAGAGATAAAGGAAAAGGACCTATCTGTACCAAAGCATTTTAGCACCTTTTTTTGGTAAGGACAAAGAATTGGAAACTGAGAAGTTGTCCATCACTTGGGGAATGGTTGAACAAGTTGTGGTATATAATTGTAATGGAATACCATTGCACCATAAGAAGCAACAAACAGGATGAGTTCAGAAAAACCTGGAAAGACTTATATGAACTGATGCAAAGTGAAGTGAGCAGAACCAGGAGAAGAGTGTATACAGTAACAGAAATATTATACAATGATCAAATGGGAAGGAAAAAACCATTGTCAGCAGAGCAAGTCTCCAAGATAACCACATGCTCTGCACAGCCAAAGGAACTATTGGAGTCTGGTTGCAGAAAAAAGCATCTTTTACTATACTTCCTTCATGAGTTTTTTTTATTATATATATGATTTGTGTCTTCTATCAATACATAAGCAATATGGAAATATTCATTACATGAAACACTGGTATAACCAAATCAGACTATATACTGTGTCAGGGAGTTTGGCAAGGGGAAAAGGATAAAATCTGAATCCTAAATGTTAGAAAACAATTGTCAAAAATTGTTTCTATATGTAACTGAAAAAGAGAATTAAAAAAAAGTAATGGAGAAAATGCTAATAATTTAGGTTAAACTTAAAAATGTATTGTGCATATATTCCCCTTCCCCAGAGAGCTAATTATTAAACATTTACCAGAACATCCTTATTCTAAAGATTGGGTCCTCATTGACCAGTGTTATAAACAAAAAGGGGTCCTAAGGAGATATAGAGATTATTCTTGAAATATTAATTCTGCACACCAATAGTTGCTACATTAGCTCTAACAGTCAATGAACATGTGCTCTTTGAAAGCTAAAACTTTTGCAAATTTCTTTGAAATAATACAGTCATAAGAACTGCAGAATTAAAAATATGACAGAACAAGATCATAAATCACATGCGTGTGGCATGATTTCCAGCACTCAATAGACAGAACTAACTAGAGGTGGGGAAATGGGTTTACGCTAGTTTCCTCAGTTCAAGGTGAGATGTTCTGAATTATCTTAGTATCAGTAGAAGTACCTGCACACACACACTCACAAGTATACACATGCCCATATGCACACAGGTATACATACTCACACAAACACACACATACACAGGTTAATGCATACACAGGTTCAATGCTGTCAAAAAATGAAATCATAGCAAAATTGTTGCTTGTCCCAAGTCATTTGTATAGCACTGTAGATAATGTGGCAAGAGTGGAGGCAACTACTTTTGAATGGTGATGATATTATCCATAGCCATGCCAGAATTATAATTCCCAACTTTTCCATGGATTGACTGGAGCATTTCCCATAGAGTTGGCCATGTGCTCTGGCACTTTTCTGTGGAGATATATACTCTGGACCCCTACTTAAAAAAATGCATAGGGCCACACATAGATCTCTGAGACAATCCACTGGACATCTACATCCAGGTTGACCTTGGACCATTAATAACTACACTTAGATTAATAACTACACAGATTAGATTAATTACTACTACTTAGATAATTCTAACTCCTACCCGATTATACTATTGTCTAGACCACATCAGTATATTTTGTTCACAAGATATTCACAAGAAATACTGTCTGATGCTTTACTTAAAATTAGGTAAACCAAATTAAATTCTATCTATAGCCTTCTTCTCAGCTATCAGCATGATAATCTTTATTTAAAAAAAAAAGAAAATAAGGTTAGTTCAGTATGATCTTTAAAAAAAAACACCTCTTGCTTTCTATCCTAGTAACAGGGATAAAAGGGCAAGGGTTAGGTAAATGGGGTTAAATAACTTGCCCAGGGTCACATAGCTAGAAAATGTTCAAGGGCAGGTTTGAACCCAGCTCTTCCTGACTCCAGACCTGGCTCTTTATCCACTGTGCTAAGTAGTTGCTCATTCCTAGGCAAATTTTGCAAATTTTCACCCTTCTACAAGTAAAAACGTACCTTGGAAATACTATGCCACCCAGCTGGCTCAGTATGATCTGTTCTTGAAGCTATGCAGGCTCATTAAGGTTACTTGCTGCTTCTCTCTAGATGTTCCTTAACTATCTCTTTAATAATATGTTCCACAATTTTGCCAGGAATCAAGATCACTGAGCTAAATCCTGCAGGCACTACTATCTTCTTTTCTTTTTAGAAAACAGGGACCACATTTGCCCTTCTCCAATCTTACAGCACTTGCCTTCTTCTCCAAGATATTTGCAAAAATCACCAAACATGGCTCAGTAATCACATCTACAAATTCTTTCAATATCTTAGAAAAGAGTTCATCAGGGCTTAGTGTCTTAAACTAATCAAGAAAAGCTAGTTGCTCTCTTACTATCCTTTTACTTATCTTGGATATCAGCTCCCTCCTAGCTATTTTTGTGCTGTCCTTGCCAATTCAAAGGTAATTCTCCTTGGCAGAGAAACCAGAAACACAATAAAAGTTGAGTAGCCCTGCCTTCTTTCAGTTGTCTGTTATAATCACATCTGTCCTGAGAAATGGACCAACTACCCCCTTCTTTAATCCTTCTTTTTACCAATCTCCTTTCTTTCTTCCATCCCTCCCCTCTCTTCCTTTTTCTCTCTCTTCCTCCCTCTTATTTTTTCTCTCCTTCCCTTCTTCTTCCCTTTTCTCTCCCTCCCTCTCTCTGTCTGTCTCTGTCTCTCATGTACACAAACTCATAGACACGTACACACCTTCTCCCAAAGGGAAAAATTCTTTTTCGTTGTCCTCTTTTTCACACCAGGACCATACTCTGCTTTGGTATACATTCTCAGTTATTTGTCCTCTCTCTGTCTTCTGCACAGTGCTTTTAGATCAAAATTGATTTGTGATAAAGTACTGACTGGTCCGATACTTAGGAACATGCCCTGCATGTCCTACTGATAAAATCTCCTTGTGGACACTAGAGCATTCTGAATCTGATTTTGGTCTCCCTATTTAATGGTGGCTTCCCTAGTGCCTACATGCAGCTTCAAGTGTCCCTCATCCTTAAAAATCCCTGGCTTAATGTGACCATCCTCATTAACCTTCATTCTATATCCATCCTCATCTTCAACATGAAAATCCTTGAGAAAGTCATCTACATCCTGTGCTTCCACTTACTCTCCTTTCACTCTCTAAATTCTCAGGAAGAATGGATTTTGGCATCATCATTTAGCTGACATGGCTTTCTCCGAAGTTATCGGTGATCTCTCAATTGTCAGATCTAATGACCTTTTCTCAAGCTCCATCCTTCTTTGCCTCTCTACAGTCGTTGACATTGTTCTATCACCCTCTTCTCTATAGGTGTTTGTGATGCTGCTCTCTGGGTTCTCCTCCCACATGCCTGACCATTCCTTCTTAGTCTCTTTTTCTGGATCTTCATGTAGGTCCTACTCATTAATGGATGGTATCCAATGAATGGCGCCCCTTAAGGCTCAGTCTTATGCCTTCTTATCTCCCTCTAACCAATGGTGATCTCATCTGTTTCTGGGAACTATTTTGTTTTTTTTCTTTATAACCCCAACACTTAGGACAGTTTCTGGCACACATTATACACTCAATAAATGTTTGTTGCCTTGACTTGTTGACTAAGCATGTGTTAAAGAGAGAGACTTTGGTCTGGAAAGTTATTTTGTAGGAACGATGTTTCCTTCTGTGATAGGAAGCAGATTTTCTTTTTTCTTTTTTTAATTCATCACCTTTGGGTTAGGGAAGGCCATTCTGAGCACCATGATAGGTCTCTGTTAAGTACTAAACAAGTTGTAATATTTGATAAACTTTGTAAAATGTTCTTTGTTGAATCTGCATAACTACTTAGGAATACTTATGACTTTTCACCAATACATGTGAGACTGTATATGATCTATGCCATTTTGACTATTCTGAAAACCTTTTCCAAATGATGTTGAGGAAATAGTGAAAGGGCAATGCTTATGCCTTCCTGGGACCCTAGAAGATTGCTCTACAGAAAATATATCAAAAAACATGTCCTGTTAATTTTGAAAGGTTGGCAATTTGCTTGGGGACCTTTTCCTCAGTGTGAATGGGAGCTGGGATAAGGATACCAAAGCTTTCTAGGGACCACTAGTTCAGGAGCTTCTATACAACATTGTTTTCTTTAGTTTCCCTTTTTACTTCTCATCAGAATTTTTTTGGTACCACCTCCAGAATTTTATTCTTGAAAACTTTATAGATAATCAAGCCCTTTAGATCCTTTAGATATGGCTATCTGTGATTTAGTTGACTAAAGCATTGTGCCAATGAAACTAAAGGTTATGGGATGAATCCTCTAACAGCCAGTCAGAGCTTTTATATAAAAATATTTTATATATAAATCACCTTTTCTCTGATTCAATGCAACTAGATACAGCCTTAAATCTGCCCAGCTGTCTTGTGAACACATGCTGCTGGTCATGAGGGTGAGGGGACCGGTGGATGTACATGGATTCTTAAAAATCCATCATTCCCTTTAAAAAGGCAAAAACTCAGAAAGCATGCTTTTGATAGGCCAGGAGTGTTACTCAACTACACAGGGAGGTGAGAGGAGATGGGGAGGAGGAAATTGTGGCAGGGGCGCTGGAATAACCAGAACCAGGTACAACCAGTTCAGAAAAGTTTCATGGGTAATTAAGTCTGCCTTTCTGAGAAGTTAATCTGACAGGCTAAAGTACAAAATGCAAGCTAGGGTATCCTAAGAAATGAGAACAATTAGGAGTATCAACTGATAATTGTGCCTTAAAACTCAAATTCAGAAACTGAAATTTTAAAGGATTCTGAGAAAGGTAAAGAGGAGCCCTGTGGCTCTCCACTCTTAATTCTCCAGCAAAAAATTTAGAAATGAGTCTTCCTTCTCCCCTTCCTCCAACCCCAGCCTCCATAAGTCTACCCAGCCAATCTCTCCTTTGCATCCTCTATAAGGAAATGGCTTTAGAATCATAACAGCTTTACATTTATGCAACACTTTTAGGTTGGCAAAGTACTTTAAATATATTTTCTCATTTGTTCCTCAACTTTGCGAGATAGGTGTTATTAATTAGAGTTGGTGATGCAGTGAATAGAGTGCTAGGAAAATCTTGAGTTCAAATCCAGCCTCAGATACTATTTGGCTGTGGGACCTTAGGCAAGCCATTTAACCTCTATTTGCCTCAGTTTCCTCAACTGTAAGATAGAGGTGATTTGCACTTGCATCCCCAGATTGTTATGATAATCAAATGAGATCTTCTTAGAAGAATTTAGCAGGGGCAGTTAGATGGCTTAATGGATTGAGAACTTGCCCTAGAAATGGGTGGTCCTGGGTTCAAATATGACCTCAGATACTTCCTAGCTATGTGATCATGGGCAAATCACTTAACCTCCATTACCTAGTCCTTACCGCTCTTCAACCTTGGAACCAATATACAATGTCGATTCTAAGATGGAAGGTAAGAGTTTAAAAAAAAAAAGTACTTATCTCAGTATCTGGAACACAGTAGATGGGATTATAAATAATTATTTCCTTCCTTTACAGATGAGGGAAATGAAGCTTGAGTTACATAACTTGTCTACCAACATACTGCTATGAAGTAGCCAGGGAATGATTCAAACTCGGGTCTTCCTGAT
The DNA here is from genome assembly GCF_016433145.1 of Gracilinanus agilis. Lineage (NCBI taxonomy): Eukaryota > Metazoa > Chordata > Mammalia > Didelphimorphia > Didelphidae > Gracilinanus > Gracilinanus agilis. The sequence goes on from NC_058133.1 coordinate 473,409,013, forward strand.
TTGAAGGTTAGCACTCCATCTGCTGTGTCACATAACCTGTAAATCTTAGATTTTCAGAGCTGGAAAGGACCCTAGGAACCCCTCATTTTGGTGATGAGATAACAAAGACCAAGAGAAATAGAATAATAATAACAGTAAAAGTTATTTTAAAAGATGAAAAAATTTTAAAATGAAATAATATCATCCAGATAGGCAATGACAGAGCCAGCATTCTTCCTCCTACAGCATGATCTAGCAGGAAAGAAGGTAGTTTAAGAAAATAGAGTTCTTATTGCCCATATTTGACATGTTAACTGTTGCCAAAGATCCTAATAATTCAATTTAGATTATTTCAATAAGTATTCTACTGCGTACCCACTCTAGAGATACTCATGAGATATGAAAAGAGTTCTCCACATTCAAGGAATTAGTAAAAGAGACAAGAATAAGTTCTATCAGTTAATTAGAAGAAATACTAGACACATCATGGTAAAATTCTCAATTGTGAAGTTTAGAAACAAATGCTGTAGGAGGTCAAGAAGAGATGTGATCTCTATGCATGCTACAGTTTCTTGTAGCCGTGGATGAGAGTTGAGTGCCGGGTGGACACCAAAGGTGAATGAACATCCTTGTAAAGGACCCAGCAAGCCCTCACACCATTGGAGCTAGACCTCCCTGAAGACCCCATACTCCTGTCCCTCCATCAACCTAAAGAGATTACAGGGTATGAACCTTAGTGAGATTACCTCTCTTGAAGGTATATATGTATTCTGTTACCTTTCTAAGAAGATGCAGAGAACTTTCTTGCTTCATTCCCAGGGTCTAGAACTAGCTCCAAGATAACTGAGAGTTGGGGTCCCTTCCACTATGATCTATAAAAGAAAACTATGAAATAGCTATTTTTACAGAGATCTTTCTCTTTCTTGATTCTGGACTAGAGTTGTAGGAAGGGCAAAGGAGAGGATTCCTCTCTTTTCCACCACAAGAGAAGAAATGGTGATTGCTGAAGTGTATGGTGATTATCAGTGGAGAATTATTGAGTGTCCATTTCCTTTTATTGTTTTGTTCTCTTTTCTCCGCACAGGTCAGAGACTAGAATTTTTAAAAATAGACTTTCTAAAACTTGGCAAGTTATGCTAAAAGTTACTATGTGAACCAAGTTTGAGAATTATTAAATTCAATGTTCAGTCACTGGACCTCTTAGAGGAAGTTTTCTTCATCTTGCTATACCTTGGAGAAGAAAGAGAACAATCACCATGGAAGATGGAGGGCTGGAGTCATAGCATGGACCAAACTTGGACCTTGTCACCTCTCCCTTGCTGTTGCTTGGGCCATGTAAGTCCATAGTGAATGGATAGTACTTGTTCAGAAGCTCTCTAGTGTCTTTACCTTCCAAGAGGAGCCTAGTAAGCTATTTAAGTGCTTTTGTATTTATTTGATGTTAAACTCTTGCAACTCAAGAGTTTTCTGTGGTGGTGAAATAAAGACTCCATCTTCAATAGACTCACAGTTCATTGAGTGCCTGTGTGGAAAGTGGGGATCAGTTATTCAATTTTAGGGAAACTTAGACACCCTAAGTTTTATTTTGGAGATTTCCTTGGAGAAAGATTCCAGCGCTGGGTTATGAAACATTCACTTTCTTGGGGTCAGTCCTCCAGAACCAAGCCTGATCTGTGTGAACCCAGAGCTTGTGGGGCAAAAGAGACCAGACTTCACAGCATGCTTAAAAAAAGAAAGTGGGGGTTGGGGGGCACTCAGATTTATATCGGAGAGTAATGTTAATAAGCACATGTTTGAAACACTCGACTAGCTTCTTTCCAGGCAAAGATGCTTGTTTAATTCCTCTACAAATATTTACCAAACTCCTTGTATTTAGCAAGTATTTATTTGCACTGCTGCTATGGAATGACAGAATGGGGAGCTCCTGGCTAACATCTTGGACTTTGTAGTCAAAAAAGCTCTAGTAGAGACTCTTACCTTTGTCACTGATAGGTGATAAACCGCTCCATCTCTCAGAACTCTGTTTCCTTGTCTGTAAAAAAGAAATTAAGACCAACTTGTTGTATCTGCTCTCCCGGTGCTTGGGAGGAGTGCTTTGTAAAGTGTAAAGTGCCATGTGAATATCAGCTATGGAGATTATTTTCTAGGCACTCATCTAATACCATGATGTGTATACCCACATATAGACATATATGGGCATATACAAATACCTAAATATGTGCGTAACTACATGTGTATAAATGGTGTCCCAAAAGTCTTAGCACAGTTTCTAGGTTTAATAGCTCTAAAATGCAATAAGATGGACAGCTCAGTGGATAGAAAGCCAGACCTGGAGACAAAAGTCCCTGGTTCAAATCTTGCCTCAGACACTTCTTAGCTGTGTGACTCTGGATAAGTCACTTAACCCCAACTGCCTAGCTCTTACCACTCTTCTGCCTTGGAATCAATTCTTAGAATCAATTCTAAGACAGAAGTTAAGGGTTGTTGGGTTTTTTAAAAAATAAATTGCACTAAGACTTTGAGGACATCCTATATATATGAAGGCAAAGATATGCATACATATATATGTTGTATATAAATGTATATATGTATATTCTCAATTAATTTATTATCATTTGGAGAGACAAAAATATAATATAACAATGCAATACCGCATATGATTAAGTTTCATCATGATTGGTATGACTAAGTACCAGATAGAATTTTAGATAGGAGAGATAAGAATCTATTCAACAAATACTTATTGAGAACCTACTACTACTATATACAAGGCACTATAAGACCTACTTTTTTAATTAAATATTTTATTTTCCCAATTACACATAATAATAATTTTTAACATACATTTTCCAAAATTATAAGATCCAAACTGTCTCTCCCCTTCCCTTCTTCATCCATCCCTGAAATGGGAAACAACTTGATCTGGGTTATCCATGTATGATCACACAAAATCTGATTCCATATTGATCCTATTGTGCAAGAATACTCATATAAAAACCAAAACCCCAAAATAAAAATACACACAATAAAATAAAGTGAAAAATTGTATGCTTTGATCTGCATTCAGACTCCATCAGTTCTTTCTGTGGAGTCAGATAGTATTTTTTGCCATAAGTCTTTCAGAATTATCTTGGATCATTGCATTGCTGAGAACAGCTAAAGGAAGACTTTAGCTTTAGGTAATAGTTTCTGTTTCAAGGAGCTCACAGTTTGACGGGGAATACAAGCCACGTGGGAAAGGAACTATCAACCAGTAAATAAATGTCATAGATGAAGAGAGTAGGTTCATAGATGGCAATATTACATCTGTCAGGAAGATTGATAAAGTATTTATGAGTTAGGGCAGTGGTTCCCAAACTTTTTTGGCCTACCTCCCCCTTTCCAGAAAAAATATTACTTAGCCCCCTGGAAATTATTTTTTTAAATTTTAATAGCAATTAATAGGAAAGATAAATGCACCTGTGGCCATCACTGCCATCCTGTATCGCTGCAGCACCCACCAGGGGGCAGTGGCATCCACTTTGGAAATCACCGAGTTAGGGTAATTAATAGGTGAAGATTTCACAGGGGAAGTTTAACTGGAGTTGATCCTTGAAAAATTGGTAGTAATTCTAATGGCAAAGAAAGTACTTTCCAGGTAGAAGGAACATAAAGGTATGAGGGAAGGAATGAGGATTTAATATATCACGGAGTAGGCAAACTTAATTGGAGCAAAGAGTTTAGACTGAGGAGTCACAAAAAATGAAGTGAGATATGTAGGCAAGTCAGATTTGGGGCAGGGGAATAGATAGGGAGGGGAATTGAATGTGAGACTGAAAAATAGTCTGGATTTGATCTCAGAGGCAGTAAGGAATTAGTGAAGATTCCTGAGCAGGAAAATGACATGATGAGAAAGACATTTTAGAGGGATTCATCTGGAGACAATGTGGAAGACAGATTGGAATGAGGAAAGGCTAGAGATTTGGGAACAGGAAAGAGGATGAGATGTGTTTGAATTCAATTGTTGCATTATTAATGGGATAGTTTGTGGGCGTTTACAAAGGGAAGCAGTGATCACTAAATGCCAATGTGGCTTCTTTAAGAACAGATCATGTCAGTCTGATTTGGCTTTCCCTTTTGGACAGAATTACTAGGTCATGCTATGGATCTAGCAGACCTAGATTTTTAGTAAGATGTTTGATAAAGGCTCTAATACTATCACTGAGGACAAGATAGAAAGATGTGGGCTATGTGATGATACTGTAGGTAGATCTGAGTTTGTTGAATGATCTAACTCAGTGATTCCCAAAGTGGGTGCCACCGCCCCCTGGTGGGTGCTGCAGCAATCCAGGACAGCAGTGATGGCCACAGGTGCATTTATCTTTCCTATTAATTGCTATTAAAATTTTTAAAAAATAATTTCCAGGGGGCTAAGTAATATTTTTTTCTGGAAAGAGGGCAGTAGGCCAAAAAAGTTTGGGAACCACTGAACTCAAAGAGTGATCATCACATTAACTCATTAATATGGGTTGTAACTCATTAACACATCAATATTAAAGGAATATCTCTAACATGGTCCCTCAGGAATCTGACCCTGTCCCTCTTGAAGAGAAATCATTTTATTCATGACTTGGGTAAAGGCAAAAATAACATTCCTTTAAAAATTGCAGATAACATGAAACTAGGAGAGATAACTAAAAGGTAAGATGAGAGAAAAGGTCCAAATGCATCTCAGTAGGCTGAAAAGTTGGGCCAAAAAAAAAAGAAAAATCACATATAAAGGGGAGAATAACTGAAGGAATAAAGCACTTATTAATTGCATAATTACTTATTAATTATTCTAGTCACTCTGCAAAGTACTGTAGATATAAATACAAGTAAAAGTGTCTTTCATTCTAGTGAGGGAAATAATGGCTAAGCAATAGGGATTAAGTGACTTGTCCAGGGTCACACAGCTAGGAAGTATCTGAAGCCAAATTTTAAACCAGGATCTCTCATCTCTATGCCTGGCTCTCAATCTACTGAGCCCCCTTGCTGCTCCCTGGCAGGTTCAATTCTCGATAAGACGAAAAAACAAAAAACAATCCACCTCTTTAACAGTCATTCCTTGTTTTGCTAGAGCACCTGTGTTCAAATCTGATCTCAGACACTTCTTAGTTATGTAGCCTTGGGCAAGTCACTTAGCCCTTGTCACTCTTCTGTTTTAGAATTGACACTAAAATGGGAGGTAAGGATTTAAAAATAATAATTAAAAAATGATAAGTTCTAGTATTTTCCCAGGAATCAAAGTCTAGCTCATCGACTTTACTTTAATTTGCAGATACCACTCTCCTTTTTCTGGAAAATTGATGCCATTCGTTCTACTTCAATTCTATATTCTACCACTCTTCATGCTCTTCCAGTGATCATTGCCAGTGGTTAGAAAATCACAGCTGCAAGTTCTAGGATGAAGTTCACTCAGGCTTGGGGACTTGAACTTAAAGGAAGTTAGGCGCTTTCTCACCTGAACCTTCCATATTAGTCTTGAGTGTCAACTCCCTAGCAACTGTTTTTGTTTTGTCTTTTCAAATCGAAATCTCATTCTCCTTGGCAGGAAAAAAAACCAGAAGTTCAATAGAGAAGAGCAGTTCTGCAAGAATATTTCTTTTTTAATATTCTACTTTTCCTCCGTTTTTTTTTAACTTAGTAAATCCCTGCATTTGTGTTCAACCAAAAAAGAAACTCCTTAAGCACACAATGGAAATGGCTAGACAACAGATGGTCAAAGAAAGATATGGGGATCTTAGTGGACTGCAAGCTCAATAAAACATTAGGCTATAAACATTATTATTAGTTTGTTGGCATCACACAGAAGATCAGAGAGGTAATGTCGATCATAAGAATTTAGGATCCTGGACAAAACCGAAGGGACCTGAAAGGTTATCTAGTCCAACCTCCTCATTTTTGTAGATGAAGAAACCTAGAGACCCAGGGACATAAAAATAACACAGGTCGACTGAATTAAGAGAGACATGGTGTCCACAATGAAGGAGATAATACACCAGTTAAATTATTTTCTGGTCAAAGCACGTCTAGACTATAATGTTCAGTCTTGGGCACTATATTTTTGGAAGGACATTGACAGTGAAAGCACTGATTTATAACCCTATATCTGACGATTTACCTCCTTAGAGAGGGAGGGAGAAGGAGAGAAACCGAATCTCACAAAATCTCAGAAAACAGTTGTCGAAAAGTGTTTCTACATGTAATTTTAAAAATTAATAAAAATAACTAAAAGAAAATAAAATTTTTAAAAAGGACATTGACAAGCTTGAATGGTCAGCTAGAAGGTACAGTGAATAGAGCACTGGGTCTAGAGTCAGGAAAACCTGAGTTCAAATCCAGTCTCAGATACTTACTAGCTACATGATCCTAAGTGACTCCATCCATGTTTGCCTCAGTTCCTCCTCTGTAAAATGGGAATGATCATAGTACCTACCTCCCAAGGCTGATATGAGGATTAAATGGGATAATAAAGTTAAATAAAGTTAAAGCCCTTAGCACAGTGTCTGGTACATAGTAAGAGCTATATAATATTAGCTATCATCATCATCATCATCATCATCATCATTATTATTATTATTATTATTACATCCAGAGAATGGTAGCCAGGATGGTGAGGAGACTAGAGGCAAAGCTATATGATGATTGCCTGAAGAGGGTGGTGATTCCTGGATTCCAGAAGACTTAAGGGGCAGAGGTTAGCTCTGTTCATGGATCCAAAGAACTATTATGGGGAAGACAGATTTTACTGGGTCCTGGATGAGAACTAAGAGCAATGATTAGAAGTCTCTGAGAGGAAGTTTTAGAGTCAGTATAAGGAAAAAACGTCTTCACTATTTTTGTTAGTCTAAAATCCTTACCTCTGTCTTAGCATCAGTGAAAAAGTAGCAAGGGCTAGACATTAGGGTTAAGTGACTTGCCCAGGATCACACAGTTAGGAAATGTATAAGGTCAGATTCTAATCTAGCCTCTCCTCACTCCAGGCTTGGAGCTCTGCCCACTGTGCTACCTAGTTGCCCTCAGTGTTATTTTTTTAAAAATGGAAATGGATGCTAGTGGGAAGCTCATAGGATCATCTCACTGTGGGGTCTTCTAGTGGATGAGAAAGGATGACTGTTCAGAGAGGTTAGTGAAGGGTGTTTTGTTCCAGTGCATGTTGGCCGTAGATGGACTCTGAGGTCAACTTGGAGATTCTCCGAGAGATGGAGAAAGCAGTCAGTTTGAAGGCTACAGATATTATCCAGAGGTGAGATAATGAGGACCTGGACAAAGGTGGGGGCTGCAGGAATGAAGAGGAGATTCGCTTTGAAGATAAGAGATAGGGATGGAGTCAAAATAAGTCAAATATGCCTCCCTTTTCAATGGGAATTATACTCAGAAGGACTTCATGGTGTGGTCAATGGAATGTTCAATGTGGAATAGGGAAAATAATCTGGAATGGAATCCCAGCCATACTGGACTACTTAATGTTGGCCAAACACAATGTCTTCTCTGTATTTTTGTCTTTCTGCCTTTCTTATACAGCTCGACAGAGTGTAGTGTCTAGCATGTTGGACCTGGAGTAAGGAAAATGAGTTCAAATCCTGCCTCTAACACTAGCTATGTGACTGATTCCTTCAATCAATCTGCATATGGTATGGTCCCCAGTCTCTTCACCATCCTGGTTACCATTCTCTGGGTGTCATAATAAAAATAACAACAATAGATTTATAATCATTTAACCTATTGGATCCTCATTTTCCTCAACTGGAGATTTCCTCCAATTGGAGATTCTCTGAGAGACAGAGAAAGCAGTCAGTATGAAGGCTGCAGATATCATCCAGAGGTGAGATAATGAGGACCTGGACAAAGATGGGGGCTACAGAAATGAAAAAGAGATTCGCTTTGAAGATACGAAATAGGGATGGAGACTATGCCATAGGTTGTTTTCCAGGCTCAAATGAAATAATGCAAATAAACCAGAGGCAACTAGGTGGTTCAAAAACTAGAGGGTCAAACCTAGAGTGGAAAAAGAATCAAATCCAAGTTTGGCCTCAGATATTTGTTAGCTGTGTGACCCTGCATAAGTCACTCAACCTCTGCCTCAGTTTCCTCATTGGTAAGATAAATGGACATTATAATAATAGCACCAACTTCCCAGAGTTCTTATGAGGACAAAATGAAATAATATGTGCTGTAAAGTGCTTCTCAGACCTGAAAGTGGTCATAAAAGTTTGTTACCTTCAGACATCATGTCCAATTCTTCCTGACCCTGTTTGGGACTTTCCTGGCAAAGATACTGGAGGGGTTTGCCATTTCCTTCTCCATATCATTTTACGGATGAGGAATTGAGGAACACAGGATTAAGTGACTTGCCCAGGGTGACTCAGCTGGTAACTAACTGTCTGAGGCTGGATTTGAACTCCTAAAGAAGAATTTTCCTGATTCTAAACGCAGTGCTCTATCTGATACATCCTCTAATTTCCTTAGAGCATCATACAGTGTCCCGAAAATCTTAGTGCAGTTTTAAGCTATTAAAGCTCATCTAAGTATCATTTATTATCATCATCATCATTATCATTTTTGTCATCAGCATCATCATTATTACCTAAGCCTCTGTCACTGAAGAACTGACTGGGAGAGAAGGCTGAGCCTCTTTGATAGTGTCCATTGACCTAAACAATTGACTTCCCACCGAGAACTGCCTCCACTCCCCCCACAGCCTCTGACAGAAAGCTATAGGAGCTTTTGCAGCCTTCCAGCAGGGCCCTTCTGTAGCTGAACTGCAGAGGCAGAGAGAAACGTGGGTTCCCTAAAATAATCTTCTGATTCATGCTACATGAATCCCTGGTAGAGACTGTCAGAATTTAAGGAGCAGGTGTAGTTCTCCCAGTGCTTTGAATAGGAACTTGTTCAAATCATGTAGGCTTGTTAGAAACAGTTTTTTCAAAGGATTAGTTTATAATATCTCATCTGTACTGGTAGTGAGGGGGTGGATTCAAAAGGAGAAAGGAGGAAGTACTGATGGGAGAGGCGAGGGAATCGAGAAACTGTCATCCACTAGAAACAGCTTAGATCAAAGGGAAGAGGTGATGCTCACCTGTAACTAAGGAGAAGCTAGGAGTGTCTGTGAAGATTAAGGCGGAATTAGATTTCACAGAAGGAGCCAACTCTCTGGAGCAATGGTGTCAAACTCAAACAGAAATGGGGCCACCAAAATAGACATAAAGATCCTTGGGGGCTGCGTGTTCTCTTGGAAAACCACATATTAACTTATCTTCGTTCTGTATTTTTATTAATCCTGCTAAATATTTCCCATTTATGTTGGAACCTGGTTCAGGCCACTCTCTGGAAGGCGGTGGGCACCAATGTGGCTGATGGGGAGATTTTTAGTGGTTCTGGAATCCACAGCCCTTCACGGCTTAGCCTCAACCTATAAACTCGAAATTTCATAAGAGGATAGATTTGGAGTTGCAAGAGATCTTAGAGGTGATCTGGTCTCCGTCCCCTCATTTTACAGATGAGAAAACTAGATTAGATTAAATAAAGCATTAAATGCTTCTTATAGTCAGGTAGGCTGTATGCGGTATTCAGGGATGACTAGACAGGAGGACTCTGGTGTGAGGGCTTGCTGAGCTCTTTTCAGCGATGCTCATCTACTTTTGGTGTTCACTTAGCCCAACTCTTACCTGTGGCTTCAAGAAACTGTAGCATGCGCAGCTGCCACCCCTTGGTAAAACCATCTTGGCAGGTGGGCTAAACTAGACTGAGGGTAACCAACAGACCTCAGACCTCAGACCTGGCTGTGAGTTAAGGGTACGTTCACCCCAAGCATGTGAAGACTTTCCCCAGCAGAATGGGCAGATGAGAACAATTTATTCCAAGGGCCATGAAGGTGGCTGAAGCACACACTGTGAAGCCCTAAGAACCTGGTCAGACACTGAAGAGACCAAGGTCATCCATTGCATTCCATGCCATCACTAGTCATCCTGCCTTTTGTCTTGCCACTGGATTTGGATGACTCTGGAAGAGAGAGTGAGACTGATGACTTTGTGTAACTCTGCCTCACTTAAATTTAGACATTACCCTAAGATGTCATTGGTCCTCTTCAAAATATAGGACAAATAACGGTCAAGTGGGTCAGTTAGCTGGGGCAGTGACACTTATTAGGTGTGTGTCTCTGGAAAAGTCACTTATTTTGATTTATGATTTATGATTGCCTCAGTTTCCTAATCTATAAAAATAAGTTAGAAAAGGAAATGGCAAACCACTCTAGTATCTTTACCATCTTCCCTAAAAGGGGTCCCAAACAGTCAGACATGACCAAAAATTACTGAACAACAACAATAAATCAGACCCCTACCTCCGCCTTCTTTTCTCATTCTTGGTTCCTTTAACTGATCCTCATATGACTTCACTTTCACATTCCATTCACCCATTTACCAAGATCATCTTGCCATCTGCTTTATACTGCTCTTCCATTTTTCCCCAACTGGAAGAGCACTGTCTACACTGGTCCTTTAGGATCCAAGTATGCAGTCTCTGGAGACTTAATCTTTAGAGTTCCCAACCAGGGACTCCGCCATTAAAGTCTACAATGCATGACTTTTACCTCTTACTCTATCAATAGTTATTCATCCTTTATTTCAAGAGGACCAATAACATCCTGGGGTGATGTCCTCACTTGCTCATGAATTAGATTTAAGTAAGGCTGAACTGCACAAAGTCATAATGTCACTCTTCCAGATTCATCCCAAAATCCAGTGGCAAGACAAAAGACAGGACAACTGGTGCTGGCCCAAGATGCAGTGGGTGATCTTAAAGTTTTCAATATCTGACCAAGCCCTAAGCACTCCACAAGACCTGCTTCAGCCACTTTCGTAGCTGTTGGAACAAATTGTTCTCATCTGCCCATTCTGCTGGGGAAAGTCTTCACATGGCTGGGGTAGATACACCACTAATTCACTGACAGGTTTAAGAGCTGTCAGTTACCCTTAAACTAGTTTAGCCCATCTTCCAAGATGGTTTACTAGAGGGTGGCCACTGAGCATGCTACAGCTTCTTGGAGCCACAGGGGAGAATCGGGTGACAGGAAAACATGGTGGATGAGCCCTTTTCTTGACTGCTCTAAGGACAGAAATCAAATCAGCAATATCATTGTTTCTTGAGGGCATGCCCCATGAATGCCCTCAAATCACTCTTCTTATGATTCACTCCCCAGACCAAAATTCCCTTCTCCAGCTGCTATGCCCCTGGGTTCATTGTCTCCTTCTTTTAAAATGAAAGTTCTTTGAGGGAAGGAACTATCTCTTTCTGCATTTGTGTCCTTAGCACTTAGCTGAGTGTCTGGTTCATAGTGAGTGCTTAATAAATGCTTTTTGATTCATTGACTCCAAGCCTTTTGCCATATTGGTTGCTTTCCTTTACAACTCTCCCAATTCTATTTCTGACTCAGGATGTCACCACTTAGTCCATCAGCCTTCTCACTTTGGAAGATGCCTCCTTTCCTATGGCCTTATCATCCTCAAAGATACTTTATCCCCTCCTCTTATTTTTTTAACACACGCCAATACTATATATCAGTTCCATGTCAGAAGAGCTATTAAGAAGGGTCAAGTGACTTGCCCAGGGTCACACAGCTAGGAGGTATCTGAGGCCAGATTTGAACCCAGGACCTCTCATCTTCAGGTCTCCATCCATTGAGCCACCCAGTCTCCCCAGATGTGGTTTTTTTTAAATCAGCCCAAGACTGTATTCCCCTTTTTTATGACTACCTCACCCAGTTAATCCATATTCAGCTTACAGATCTCTCTAATGCTGTAATCAGATAGATAGCTTGCCCAGGATCCTCCTCAGCAAGAGTTGTCAGTCACTTATCCTGTTCCTTTATTGTCTAACCCTCACCTGATGATCTTTAAACAGTACTTGTTTGTAATGGATTATAGCTTATATTTTAATTACAGGGTATCCCAAAAGTCTTAAAGTAGTTTTCGTTTTTACACCCTTGCCTTCTGTCTTAGAATTGAAACTATTAAGTACTAGTTCCAGAGCAAAAGAACAGGAAGGGTTAAGGAGCTGGGGTTTAGTAACTTGCCCAGAGCCACACAGCTAGGAAATGTCTAAGGTCAAATTTGAACTCAGGACTTCCCATCTCCAGGCCTGGTGCTCTATGAACTAAGCCAACTAGTTTTCCCACTAATATAGTTTTAAAACTTTTATCACTTCAAACTGCCCTAAGACTTTTGGGACATGCTGTATTTATCAGGGTGCCCCTAAGAGTTTCTTTTGTATTTCAAGTATTCTTTTGTGGTAAAGGTAGAGTTTTATATATATAAATAATATAATTAGTAATTAATAATATATAATACATAATAATATAAATAGTAATATATATTATGTATATAATATTTATTACTTTGTCCATTGAGTAACATTCTAGAAGGCACCCTGTTAACCTCTTATGAGAAACCCTAGATATGAGTCGAACCCAAGTTTTTTTAAAGATTTTTACTCAGCAATTCAGTGGCTTAGTGGATAGAGTACCAAGTCTGGAGGACNCTCTCTCTCTCTCTCTCTCACACACACACACACACACACACACACACACACACACAAAATATTCCTCATGCTTCCTTCATCCACATCTAGCTCTGTCACTTCTTGGAGAATGAAACTATAATACAAGTGGCGGGAGCTCTGGAACCCCTCATTTCTGGAGGAGTTGAGAGTTCCTGAAGCCCAGTCTCCTATATAAAGGGGCAGTTCCAAGGCACCATAATAGTAGAATCCAGCCTTCTAGACACAGAAGGGAAGGAATTGTACTTGTGATCTCTGAATCCAGAAAAGCAACAAAGGGATCTAAACCATGGTATCAGGGAGAAAACAACCTGAACTTTTACCTCTGCTGTTCACGAATGGCTGAGACAGTGGGAAGGAAGCCAAGCAGCACAGTGGATAGAATGCCACAGTTGGAACCAGGAAGATTTGAGTTCAAATCCATCCTTAGTCACTAGTTGTGTGACTCTGGGTGAAATTCATAATCTATGTTTGACTCTGTTTCTTCATCTGTAAAATGGGCATACCATTAGTATCATCCTTTTAGGATTGTTACAAAATTCAAATTAGATTATAATTGTAAAATTCTTAGCATAGTGCCTGGCACATAGTAAGAGCTACACAAATCTTAGCTATTATTATTAGTAGTAGTAGTAGTAGTCATAGTAGTAGTAGTAGTAGTAGTAGTAGTAGTAGTAGTAGTAGTAGTAGTAGTAGTAGAGGTCCTAATGGAAGGTATTCCATATCCCTGATGATGGTGATGATGATAATAGCTAACATTTATACCATCCTATGAGGTTGACAAAGCATTTTACATATATTATCTATTTTGATCCCCACAATAACCCTGTGAAGGAGTGCCAACATTATTTAACAGAAAAAGAAACTGAGGAGGTTACAGGACTTACCCCAAGTCACCCAGCTAGCAAGTATTTGGAGTAGGATTGAAACTCAAGTTTTCCTGAACCCAAGGACAAGTACCCTGTCTACTGTGCCAAATGGCTGCCATGAATGAATAGGACATGGTCGGGATGTTTGTTTTGTCTGCCTTCAGGACCACCTGCAATCATAACATCCAAACTGATTTTGTAATAATGTGTGCAGTCCTCCAGGTAACAGAAATGAACAGTTTGCCTATGATATAGCCTATTCATCTTAGATTTATTCGTAGAGCTACAGTCTCCAGGGAAAAGATTACATGATCTTCTAGACTGATTCATAGATACAGCTACACCTACATATATATCTATATATACCACGGTGAAAGATACAGGATGTGGGGAAGTATATAACACAAATGCAAGATGAAATATATGGAGGTATATGTGTGTATATGTATAATGTCAAATAATTTCCTCTATCACATCCCTGGACCGTGGAGGTGCACAAAGGAAACAAAAGGCATAGTCTCTGCTTTTGGACAAGTTGAGGAGACCAAAGATGCTGATATAGAATCACTTGGGAATAATTAGAGAACAACATGTCAAAGGAAGGCAAAAGTCATCTGACACTTTCTATTCAAAGATAATAAAATGCTTTTCCCATCTCTATCATTTGGGGGAGGTATTAGGGAGACAGTCCCTATGTTGCAGGGATGAAGAAAATGAAGCAGCAGGACTGATTCTTCCTTTTCCCTGGTTCTGGATATTTTAAGGACAAATGCCTTTAGTATAGATATTTGTTTTGTTTTCTTTGCACTTCTAATGCCCCAAACAACACAATTAATTACTCTAAGAATTCAATCATACTAGAATTTCTGTTTGATTTTCTCCCTTTTTACTTCATATGGCAAAACAACCATCATACTGGAGCTGGACAGGGGAGAAAATCCTTATTCCACAACCTTCTAAGACTTTTGGTTCAAACTGAATTACTGACTATTTGTAGCTGGTGGCTTCTAAAACTATTGGCTAAAGCAAATTCCTGTGTCACTTTGAAACCTGAAATAGAGACATAGAAGTCTAGGTACGTCTTACCCACTGAAATAGGACTGTGCAAATTTACCTATGTATATTGTTGCAGAATGCATTCGAAGGGATTAAGGATGGGTGGTCTTTTTCCTGTATCCTCTTTATAAACCTATGGACATCTTCTGTGTATACCGATGTACCCAGATCTATTTACCAGCTTGAAAATTAGTGGGAGTTCTCCATATCTGGCTTGACCCAAACATACCATGCTGTTTTCCCATCATTCTCATGCCTTGCCTCTTTGTTTCTTGATTAAAAGCTTCCACCTTTGATTAAACACTCCTGCTTCTGTCCTGGGGGGTATGTCTCTTGATTGGTGAAAGTTCTCCATATCTAGACCAACCCAATGCCAGCTCCCATATGTTCCATCTTCAGCTCTGGAAATAGAAATCAAATCAATATTACCATTCAATCACCTTATGGCTTCTCTCATCGACCAACCTGTTGATGTCCCAGATCAAGATAGCTATCCCTTGCCACCACTTCCCTAAATAAAGGTACCATTCTCACTTTATAAAAAGTAAGCTCCTTGAGGGTAGGCACCATCTTGCTTTTGTTTGTTTGTCTCCCAAGCACTTAGCATAGGGTCTGATATTTAGTAAGCATTGCATGAATGCTTTTCATAGAACATTTGACATGATCCACCAAATCTAGTTTATTAATTATACATTTCTACTACTTCTTTGTTTTTCCTATTAGGCAGCAGAGTTAGCCTGAATTTTCCTCCACAAAGTCCTACACCAAAACTTCATTGTTGCCTGGAGATGACCCTGAGTTTTCAAAAGGTACAGAGTATACATTTTGGAAGGTTTTATCATGCTAGTAAAGCTTCGACCCTGGCAATAAACCAAGTCTATTTCCCAAGGACCAGCCTAGCTAACTATAGAGAAGAATGTCACAAGGAGACTGGCCACCTGGTGATGATTTGGTCTTTTTTTTTTTTTTTGTTAGGGGCAGCCAACAAAACGAAGACAAATTTTAAATGGCCCTTTGGCTTGTACAGCACCCTTCTGCTTCAGGAGTGATGGTGACAGAGTAGTGGGCAAGGGGGTAAAGAGTGCTAATGAACACATAAATTGTAATATGAGTATTGGTACTGTAAGATCTTTGTCCAGTGACTAACAAATGGATATGTTTTAGAAGAAGCCAAATCATATCAATCTTGACACTCTATAAACGAAGTAAAAAGAAAGACAATATAGATAAATAGAAGGATGGCTTATAGGCTTCCTTGAGAGGCAAAAAAAGGAGTTGGTAGGTAGATTTTATTGTAATGCCCAGAATTAATTTTAAAAAAAAATAACATTATTTCAAGGGCTATTTGGTGAGGCCAATGCTTAGCGATAGCTAAGCAAATCACTACAAAGTCTTATTGGTAGAGGTTACCAAACAAGATCATTGCGATTTTGGTGCCAAGATTGATTACTGTGTATGAAATGATTGAGAAATTCTACCAAGATTTTGATAAGACTCTCCAAATCAAGTCCATATACACGCTAATACTTGGTGACTTCAGGGCAAAGGTTGGATAAGGTAAGAATGGGGAGAAATATATGGAAGAGCAGGAATCTGGGGTAAGGAATGAGAAAGTCCCCAAACTTATATATTGCACCTCTATTTCATGAATACTTTCTTCAAAAAATAAAAAAAAAGAATTGTCAATGCTGGATTTAACGTGCACTAAATAACATCATAAAGAATGAAAGAGAGCAAAAAAGGCTTTTTTGTTGTTGTTGATGTTTGAATTATGCCTGACTCAATTACCTGTGTATAGCCAGTTTATCAACTTGTCAAAGCTAAGATCAGAATGAGTGAAATGATGATGATGATGTTGAGAAAAAGATGTTGTACACATTTGGAAGAACTTTTGCCCTGAATTATTTAAATAAAGAATAAAAAATGGAAAGTGAGTAACAGAAATGACATTTAGACCAAGAATAAGAATTTTATCTAAAGGCAACAACTACTCAGAATAAGAATGCTTTTAAATAATTCAAGGAAAATGATGGGTGATTATGAGCAGGATCATCTCATGAAGCAGAGAGCTACAGTAGAGGGTAAAGCCAATTTAAAGAATTTTTGGCAAAATATCCAACTAAACAAAATCATCCCACCTAAGGTCATTGAAGAACAAGAATGGAAGGGTTTACAAACAGAAGAAAAGTGGAAAAGGTTTACAAACATAATTTTTAATAATTTTTTACCATTAAAGACAATGGAAATGCCATCTTTGGATCCTAATATCACAGCCTCAGATGAGTTTATAGAAGAGGAAGAAATAGCACTAAAGATATCAAAGGTGAAAAAAAAAGCTGGTTGGACCAATTGTAGTTAGAGAAAAAATATATTTGAGGCACTATTGTACAGAAAACTCACACAAGGCAAGTGCTCACATGGAGGTCAGAAGTAGTGTAAGGACACTCTTAAGGTCTCTGAAGAACTTTAGTATCTATTGTGACATGAGATATGCTGGCACAGGACCACTCAGCATGGCATGCCCACATCAAAGAAGGTTCTGGGTTCCATGAGCAAAGCAGAGAGACAGTGGCATAAATGAAATGTGAAATGTTGCTAATAGAGAGACACCTCCATCTCAAATGGTCAAATGGGCTATTTGGGCTCAACCTATGGTAGAGCATTCTGAACTTGTATTGAACTGATCCTCCACAGTCAAATACACTGTATACCCAACATGGTGATGTCATTGGTCCTTTTTAAGTACAACAATTTGAGGCAATACAATTGTGAGGGCACTGAGAGACCAATAGACAAGGTATTTGAAGAAAAACAAAACATACCAAAAGGTGTATGCAAAATCTTAGACCTTGCTGAAATTGAAAAAAGAAACCAAGACAATATTATTTAGTAATTACCTATATGCCTACTCTCCCATCTATACAAAATCTTTTTTAAATTAATTAATTTATTTCTTTAGAATATTTTTCCATGGTTACATGATTCATGTTCTCTCCCTTCCCTCTTCCCTCCCCCGTCTCGGAGCTGACAAGCAATTCTGCTGGCTTATACGTGTCTTATTACTCAAAACCTATTTCCGTATTGTTCATATTTGTAATAGAGAAATCTTTTTTTAAAAAAACCCAATCATATACCCATTGAGCCAAGTTATACAAAATCTTTCTCAGAGTCATCTGTACATGAATCAATGGGGTCCTTGATGATGATATCAGCAGGGGAAAGCAGGCAAAAAAAGTATGAAGAGGGATTTCCTGTGGATACTGAAGTTATCCAAATGTGCCTATTTATGAATGACATTGTGCTGATTAGTTTAAGCTTCAGAACACTGTAGAGCCTCCTGGAAGATATATACATAGATAGATAGATAGATAGATAGATAGATAGATAGATAGATAGATAGATAGACAGACAGACAGACAGATAGATAGATAGATAGATAGATAGATAGATAGATAGATAGATAGATGGATGGATGGATGGATGGATGGATGGACGGACGGACGGACGGACGGACGGACGGACGGACGGACGGACGGACAGACAGACAGACAGACAGACAGACAGATAGATAGATAAATACTTACTCAAAGGAGTTTGGCTTGTGCATTCACACAATGAAGACTAAAGGGACCAAGAATGTCTACTGTTGGGGCAGCTAGGTGGCACAGAGGGTAGAGTGACAGATCTGGAGTTAGGAAAACCTGGGTTCATGTCTAGCCTCAGATACTTCCTAGCTGGATGACCCTGGGCAAATCACTTAACCCCATTTATCTAGCCTTTACCCTTCTATCTTATAGCTGTCACAAAGAAAGAAAGTAAGGGTTTAAAAAAAAAAGAACTTTTGCTGCTTATATTTCAATGTATATTTTAATACATTGTATTCAACATATACATATATTGTATACAATATACATATATAACACATACATACCACTGAGTACTTTCTATAGAGATTCTATGTAAAATCTCTATAGAAAGTACTCAATGGTATGTACATGTGGGACAGATATTATGGACGGACAATGAGTTGGGTCCAGAAATTATGCAGGAGCAGAAGAGCCTGCTAAGTTGCTTTGAGGAAACTGCAAAATTCCTTTTCTGACCAGCCCCAAGCTTCTCATGAAAGCAAAGCCCCATCTTTCAATATGAACATTCTATTGAGGTTGCCATATGGCAGTAAGACATGGAATAAAGCTGCCTCCAAAGAAATAAAAATTAATATTATACAGAGGGCAATGGATCACACATCGTGGGTGTGTGCAAGCTGCAACATAAAACCCAGGAGGAATTTCAAAGAAGAGTAAAAGAAAAGACATTATCAAAGGATTTTGTGATAGAGAAGATGGAATGCAATGGAAGATGGATAGGGATGACAGATAGCTAGTGTGTCCCACTACCTAAAGGCAACCAGGTGGTGATAAAATGGACCTGGAGTCAGGAAGATCTGAGTTCAGATTTAGTCTCAGATACTTCCTAGCTGTGTGACCCTGGGCAAATCACTTCGCCTCCGTCTATCTCAGTTTCCTTGACTATAAAATGGGGATGGGATTAGTACCTATCTCTCAGGGGTCATTGTGAGGATAAGATGAAATAAGATTTGTAAGACTACTTAGCACAGTACCTGCATATAGTAGGTACTTAATAAATGCTTATTTTCTTCCAGTTACCCTTTACCCTGTATAATGCTAAGAGGAAAGTGCACATGAATAGATAATGAAAAATACATTTAAGTATCCACAGTTTCAAAGTGCTTCTGAAAATAACCCAGGACTGAGATATTACAAATATAGCTTGTGTCTGTTACCACTATGTTCCAAGTTTATGATGTACTTGCTTTATCCTTTTTTTTTTTTTTGGTCTAAATCTGTGATATCATCCATGTAGGGAACCCTGTCTCTGACACAGCTCTGTGATTCTTTCATAATTTATAGGCTTAGAGAATTAACTGAGGGTACTGAGAACTTATGACTTTCCCTTGGTTACAGTTAATAATGAGTAAGAGGCAGAATTTGAACCCAGCTCTATCCAAACTTTAAGGTAACTCTTTTATTCACTACACCATATTCTTTCTTGTTACTTTACCACACAGCAATTTCCTGGCTTACTCTAGACCCCTAAATTCTGCCTGCTGTCATATCCCTTTTGATATGACTTATATATGGATATATAGATATATGGACATTAGAGCTTCGAGGAGAGGGTTCCTCAATTTTGAGGATTTTAAAATATTTATTAAATAAATTTCATTTATTTGTTATTATTTATTAAATTATTATGTAAATTAGATTATTAAATAAATTTATTAAATAAAATATTGAATAGATAAAAATTAAATAACATACAGATCTGTATTACATATATGTGTATATATGTATGTATATATTTAAACCATTTCCACCTGTTTCAAAATTGATACCAAGTATAGGTTCCAAGTCAGAAGAGTGATAAGGGCTAGACAGTTGGGGTTAAGTGACTTGCCCAGGGTCACATAACTAGAAAGTGTCTGAGATCAGATTTGATCTCAGGATCTCCCATCTCTAGGTCCAGCTGCCTAAGCACTGAGAGACCCAACTGACTAATCAGGACTCTAAAAATATTAATTGAGAGACATTAAATGGTGTACCTGAGAGGAAACATCACATAGTGGATAAAGTGGTCTCAGAGTCAAGAAAATAATTGGGATGCAAGTGATACATGTTGACTATATGACCCTGAACAAATTCCTTAACCTCTTAGCAGCCCAATCAAGCCTCTGAATCTAAAAGTCGCCGAACCCTGAGGTTAGAAGCAGTTTCCTCTCTAGGAATCTCCTACCCACTGGTGAGGACACAAAGTAATCACAATGCAACAAAGTTTGTACAATCAAGACTAAGGTTCTCCAGTAGAATTGTGTGTGTTTTAATGCTTTGGGTTACACTCAACCTTCCTCTATCTTGACCAGTAAAAAAAAAAAAAAGTCTTTTTATTATACTAAAAATTCACAAACATGATTCAAATATATAGAGAGTCAAAAATATTTCTTCTCTTATACTCATCTTCCTTACCAACTCATTAAGATCTTTCAAAACAATTCATAGATCCTCAGAAACAATCAGTACATTTTCAAATACTGCCTTAGAACTGTAGTAAACACCATAAAATATTTTATTAAGTATTATAAGAGTTTGATCCCTTGGGGCTCCTGAAAAACTGACCATACACTCAACCTGCCCACATGATCCCATTTCACTGATTTAATACACCTTGTGTATAATGGGAGAACTCGGTTCATTCATTCTGAATAAGAGGACAAATTCTCGGAATGGGAAAATTTCCATTCTTCACTAGAATGAAAATCTATTTTTACCTGCCACCTCTCATTGGAGCTCTTTATGGTGGATTTCATGTAAGAGATAATTTTTTAGTTGTGCTCCCTTAAGTATTTCAGCCTGTATGAATCACTTTTCCCTATTTCCCCGCCAACTCTGCTTTTTCGGAGGAGGATTGTACAGTTTGCAGAAGAACCATCTGTGATACAGCGGAAAAAAGCACTTAGACTGGAAGTCAGGAAGTCTCCGTTCTGGTCCCAGCTGTGCCACTAACCAGTTGTATGACTTTGGGTAAGTCCCTTCACCTCTGGGTAAAATGGGAAGGTTGGACACAAAATTCTCTAAAGACTTCCCTAGCCCTGACATTCTGTGATTCTATGATGTAATCCAAGCATCTATGTGTCATTGATGCTATTTTTGTCTCCTCTTCCTTGACAGGAACTTGTCTCTTGTTTTTTTCACCGCCCCCTTACAAGGGGGCTAGAGAGAGTTGAAGTTCCAACTGCTCCTATTTAGATACTGGTTCTCGGGCTGGTCAAAATTAATTCATTAACCAGTAATGGCATATCACTGAAATATTTGATTACTCTTCTGGATAGCTTAGGGGAGACTTTTCAGATGGAATTTTTAAAAACTGCACAATAATTATATCATTTCTAGTAGCACGAACAGTTTGGGAAACAATTTCCTCAAGTATCAGTGTTTACATTCACAGACTAACAGTTCAAATAGAAATTTTAACAAATGTGAGAAAATGGCATGCAATTAGCATGTTCTGTTGATTAGCTATATACTCCGGGACATTCTACGGCAAGGTGTTCCCTCATTATCCTGAATAGTCAAGAGGTTACTCTATTTCCATGTTCCGTCTATTATTAGAACAGCTCTCTAATGTCAGAGTGTCTGAGTTCTAAAAATCTTGCCTCAATGTCTAAACTGTTTTTCAAGCTTGGATAAGTCATGGAACTAGTTTTCATTTTCTATTAGATTCTTCCAGTGTTTTTCCTGGAACACGGAAGACAGACAAATCTCCTTTGTTCCCTTCCAAAAATTGTTTCAATGACTTTTGTTGATGTTTTCTGTTTTCACATCACCTTCATTTCTCAACATATCGCTCATCCTCCTCATAAGAGAGCTATCACTTAAAACAAAGAATAAAAGAGAGAGTAAAAAGAAAACAATTTAGCAAAACTAACTAGTGGGTCCAAAATAATCTGACATTGTAAGCCGTGTGCCACACTCATAGTCTCTCAGCACTACAAAGACGAGGGGAAAGTGTCTTCTCATGTCTTTTCTTTGGGGGTAGTTTATGCTGGTGAGTATCAGGGAGGAGCCTTGTGAAACACTGTGACCAGAAACACAAAGAAATCTATTCATGGATAGGGTCCAGAATGAGGTTCAAAGTATGCAACATATTTGGGAGAACACAACATATGTGTAGTTAAATGTAAAATAAAGACAAGGAATAAAGTGTGTGCCAGTGGAAAGCTAGATTTGAAGCGAGAAGACCTGGGTTCAAATCCTTGATTTGCCATTTACTACTTCTGCAACTTTGGGTAAATCATCTTACTTTTCCTGGCCTTGGTTTCCTCATCTATAAAAAGAGAGAGATTGAGCTTGATATAAAGTCTCTTCCAGATATAAATCTAGGATCCTGTTGTCCTACAATAGGAAATAAAAGAGAAATTGGACAAAATGCTCTAGGAATGTTTGAGGGAAGAGAAAACACTTCTAAGGTACAGTGCCATTTAAGATGGATAGGGACGGAAAGGTGGTGCAATAGAGAAAATGTCCAGTTTGGAGCCAGGAAGACTCGATTAAATCTGGCCTAGATACTTCCTAGCTACGTGACCCTGGGCAAGTCACTTAATTCTGTTGGCCTCAGTTCCCTCATCTGTAAGATGAGCTGGAGGAGGAAATACCAAACCACTCCTGTATCTTTGCCAAGAAAGTTCCAAATGAGATTGCAAAGAATTGGACACAATTGAAAAATAACGCAGTAACAAAAAGATAGATATGTCCACACTGGTTGTCTAAAGGTAGAGACTTGGTTCTCAGGTGACATGAACAGATAACTCCAGAATCTGGTCCCCTCCCCTCTGTAAAAGACTTTGATTTCTGCTTTGAGGGAAGCAAAAGAAGTAAAATGACTTGGTACTTGCTTGGTTCCTCACCTATCTCAATGAGGGGTGTTAAGCTAGAATTATATCTGTCTGTTCCCCCAAAATATTACTGCAGGGGCAGCTGGGTAGCTCAGTGAAGTGAGAGTCAGGCCTAGAGACAGGAGGTCCTAGGTTCAAACCCGGCCTCAGCCACTTCCCAGCTGTGTGACCCTGGGCAAGTCACTTGACCCCCATTGCCCACCCTTACCAATCTTCCACCTATGAGACAATACACCGAAGTACAAGGGTTTAAAAAAAACAAACAAAAAAAAATTACTGCTGCTCTGGGGAGGGCAGCCCCTTGCCTACTCTCATCAGCTTAACTCCTCACCAAAAGGTGACTTACTATTCAAAAAGCCATCACAAATAGTGAATAGCAAATAAACTCATTTATTCAAGCAAAAAAAAACCTAGAAAATGGAGTTCTGCCAATTAGAATATACCAGAAACTATACAAGTGAATGAGCTAGAAGGAGTAAGATGATATCTGAGCTAAAACCAAGGGAGAGGGTCCAGTCTTACCCTAGGAGAGGTTCTGATTCTAAAGTCTTTAATTAATCAAGTTACAAATCAGGATCAGATTAAGGTGTCCGCTTCTCCTATGTATATACATCTTCCAATGTCTTTCCTTTCTACTCCCTAGAGTACCTCTGCCCCAAAGAGTTTCTGGAACCAATTTAGCACCTCAGTAGGTAGGTACATAGAGCATCATGATGAGTTTTCTCTCCACCAATCAGGATTATATCTCCTTCCAAACATAAAACACTCTAGGCTTTGTTGGGAGGAAGTATCACTTGAGGTATCACTTGGGGTAAAAGCTAAGGAGCTCTTAGAGCTTGACACCTTTTTATGATGGATTTTCCTATGGCTGCAATACTTATTTTGATTCTATGAAGAAATAATAAGCTGGCACATACTAAGGTCAACATATCACCCTTCTTGATGCTTTCTTTTATAAATAATGACTTCCTTTCTGAATTTTCCTACTTCCTTGTATCTCAAATACACTTATTACATTCCTCTTTCTGTTTTTCATGCTAATCCCATCTCTCCAACTGGAGTATAAGATCTTCAGTTCCCACTAGGCTGCACTACACTGGGACTTCTTTGAAGTAACTACCAGATCCCAGTAGTCTTATCTTTAGGAAACCTCATCATCCTATAAGATGAAATCAGCCTTGGTACTCACACTCCATCCTTCCCCTCTACTCCTTTGACTGGAAGCCAGACATTAATAAATGTTTGCTAACTGACTTGCTTCTTGGGAGTCAGGGCTAATCTGTACTTATTTTTCTATCTGTGGTTATATGACTGCCCCACTATTGGAGGTTGGTAAAGAAGTGAATGGAAGCTATAGTATCACAGATTTTGAGCTGGAAGGTACTTTAGAGATCAACCAGTCCAAACCCTTATTTTATAGAAGAGAAAATTGAGGCCCATAGAGCTTGAGTGATTTTCTCAAGATCACACAAGTAATAAATAGCTGAGACAGGATTCAAACCCAGGAAGAGAGTATGATGATTTTGTATACTTAATTCTTTGCAGATTTTCAATTTCTTTTGGTGAGGATATCCTTTGGGGCAGCTAGGTGGCACAGTAAATAGAGTGCCAGGCTTGGAGTCAAGAACAGTCATCTTTCTGAGTTCAAATCTGGCCTCAGATATTATTACTATGTGATCTTGGATAAGTCATTTAACTCTATTTGCCTATTTCCTCATCTGTAAAATGAGATAGAGAAGGAAATGGCAAACCACTCCAGTCTCTCTGCCAAGAAAACCCCAAAAGGGGGTCATGAAGAGTTGGGTCTGACCAAAACAACTAAATAATAGCAATCCTTTTAATAATGAAAAGAGCAGCTTTTCTACAAGAGTTGTTGTGTTAGAAAAATCCTTAACTTTGAAGCCAACCTGGTGATGAACTGCCTAAACTCAGTTCAATTGATCCTCAGATGGCAAGTGTATGTTGAACTTGCTTTGAAGTCTTTTGAGATTGGTAGGACTTGCCCAAGCGGGGCATCAAAATCTGTTGGATATTTTTAAATCATTAAGAAAACCTAATCTGGAAAGATGGTTTTGGATAAAAGAGAGGCTCTTCAACAAAGATGGGTTTTGGTAGACATAAGCTGGGATGAGAGGATGTAAAGCTAAACAGAGAAAATTTGTGGATGATTAGAGAAGGACATAGTTCTTCTCCAGGCAGACAGGGCAAAAATAAGCTGAATTCATGGCCAAGGAAGGAGACCTTCCTGGTTCTTCCAGGAGGGAGAGGCTGTCCATGTTGAAGGGATATAAGAACCAGAGCAAATGCTAATAGGACTGAAATATATATGTAACTCTGCCAAATTGAATTGAGACCCTAATTAGAAAAACATTATATTGAAGCTCTAATAGCTTAAAACTGTCCTAAGACTTTTGGAACACTTTATATCCATGTTGACAAACCTATGGCACATATGCTGGAGCATGCCAGAGGAGACTACTTCCTTCCCCCTCTCCACTTGTGCCTGAGGACATTTCTCATATCACCCACCCCTCTGTTCAGTAGCACAATGGGAGCACTTTTTCCTTTCCCTGACTGGGGTAAGGCTCACATGCAGCATGAGGGTCAAAGTTTGGACACTTGGTCTCCAAGTTCTCTAAAAGGTTCACCATCATTGCTCTATTTACTTCAATATTTCGATGATTTGTGATTTTATAGGTGTGGGTGTCTACTGATTCAGATTGAGTTTCTTTCACATAGTAGATGTTTAATAAGTGATTGTTGAACTGAATTTGCTGAATTTCCTGGGTATAGAGTTCTATTCAAAATTTTGAAACTGGCTGTTTGTCTTTATTATTCTCTCATCTCCCTTTTTACACTCTTCTCCTATCTCTTAATTCAGTTCCATTTGACATATATTTATTAAGCACTTACTATGTTGTCAGGTGCTATGTGAGATTCTGAGCATGCAAAGACAAAAATAAATCAATCTCCATCCTCAAGGAGCTTACATTCTCCTGAGAACATATAATATGCACACAAAATAAGTGAGCACACAATATTTTGCAGAGGAATCTTCGAAGTATGAACAACTGAAGGGTTCAGGGAAAAATGACATGGAAGAGATAGAATGTGAGCTGAATTTTGATAGAAGATAAAGATTCTGAAAAGTAGGGATGAGGAGGGTGTACATTCCCAGTATGGGGAACAATCTACTTGGAGGCAGAAGAAAGAACGTTGAATTAAAGAAACAATTAGTAGTTGTCTTTGGTTGGAACAGAATTGATGAAGAAGAGATGTCGCTGTAAAGTTAGACTGAAAATTAGACTGAGGAGTTTGTCTTTTATTCTAGAAGCCCCTGAAAATGTTAGTGTCTGGTCAGATTGTGCTTTAGGGAAATTGTTTTGACAACTGTGTGGAGGATGGATTGGAGAAGGAAGAGACCGAGAGCAGAGAGATCAGTCTGAAAAATATTTTAAAAGCCTATGTAAGAAGTGATGGCTTGAAGTGGAGTAATGGCTTTATGAGTAGAGAGAAAGGGATGGATCTGAGAGATTGTGGAGGTAAAATCAACAAGCCTCGACAACTGATTGAATATGGGTGATGAGGCAATGAAAAGAGTCAAGGATAACTTCAAAATCATGAATCTGAGCATTTTGTATGTGTGTGTGTGGGGGGGGAGATTAGATTATAGTACTCTCTGCAGAAATAGGGATGTTTAAAAGAGAGGAGGGAGAAGGATCAATTCTGTTCTGGATATATTGAATTTAAGATGCCAATGGGATATCCAGGAGATGTTCAGAAAGTATGAAGATACGGTTCTGGAGTTCAGGAGAGACATCAAAACTGGATTTACAGGTCTAAGAATCATCTTATGTGGTCAACAATTAAATCTATGGGAGCTGATAGCCAAAGGGAGAGAATGTAGAGGGAAGAGGAGAGGGATCCCGAAAGAACTGTGGGCGATACTCATGCTTCCAGGAAAGGAGATGATGATCTAGCAAAGAAGACCAAAGAGAAGCAACCAAGCCTGTAAGAAGAACCAAAGGAGAGAGTAATGTCATAAAAGTTTAGGAAGAAGAGAGCATATAGGTAATGAGGATAACTAACAGGTTCAAAAGCTGCAGGGAAATCAAGGAGAATACGGACTGAGAAAATGTCACTGAATTTAGCGCCTGAGATAATTATTAACCTTGGAGAGAACAGTTTCATCCCACTTGTGAAGCTGGAAGCCAGATTACCAGGGAGAATAATCTTTCTAAGAGTTTGGTAGTGAAAGTGTCAAGATATATGTAGGATAGGGCAGCTATGTGGCTCAGTGGATAGAGAGCCAGGCCTGGAGATGGGAGGACCTGAGTTCAAATCTGGACTCAGACACTTCCTAGCTGTGTGACCTGCAGCAAGTTATTTAACCCCCATTGCCTAGCCCTTACTTTACTTCTGCCTTGGAACTGAGAGTATCAATTCTAAAACAGAAGGTAAGGATTTTTAAAAAAGAAATATATAGGATGATAACCTGAGGGGATGACAGGGTCAAATGAAGGTTTATTTTAAGGATGATGGATATCTAAGCTTGCTTGTAGGCAACAAGAAATGAACTAGTAGAGAAAGACTGAAGAAAGAGAGAGTTGGAATGATCAGTGACATAAAGGGAACAATTAGAGGGATTGATTTAAGCAAGAAGGCATATGTTTAATAATAATGTCTTGAATGATTGGACCAAAGGAAGAGATTATAGGTGAAGATGGAGGAATTTTAAGATAAGGAGGAGGGGGGAAATGAGGGAGTTCAAAATGGCCTTGATTTGCTCTGGAAAGTAGGGAGTCATTTGAAATGGAGGGGGTAGAATCAGGATGGCATAGGGGCAAGTGTAAACTGGAGCCATCTCAAGAAAGATAATTGTAAAAATTTTAGTGTGAGCACTTATGCTGTGGAAATCAGGACATGCTACAAGTCTGGAATAATCTAATATGCCACTGGATATTAGAAAAGGAATAACCTGTCCGGAAAATGATGGGATCTTTTGGGAAAAAGTAATATTTCTATAAGTATCAGAAGACAGAAAGAATGGGGGCAGTCAAGTGACTCAGAGGATTAAGAGCCAGTCCTAGAGAGGGGAAGTCTTAGATTCATATATGGCTTCAGACACATCCTAGCTGTGTGACTTTGGGCAAGTCACTTAGCTCCCATTGCCTAGCGCTTACCACTCTTCTGCTTTGGAACCAATACATGGTATTGATTCTAAGATGGAAGAGAAGGACTTTAAAAAAAGACAAGAAAAAAAACATAAGAGGAAAAGATGGATGATGGAGGAGAATTTGCTGACAATAAGATGAAAGTTCCAGAGGGCATCATGGAAAAGGTAAATAGAGACTGTAGATGAATGAAAAGACTCCTGAACTGAGATGGATAGAGATGAGGGTGCAGGGTCTGGATTAAGGGGAAAGATTTTCACCTCAGCAGACAACCATTCTGACTCACAAAGGCTAAGGGAATAGAAAATAGGAGCTCACCAGCCATAGGATAGGGTAAGACCCAGCAAGTAGGTTACTGCCTTTACCCAAATGCCATTCAAGCACTGTCAATCCTCAGTGTTTGGCAAGGACTAAATATAGTACTGGCATGGGGCTGATTATTCTAAATCTCTGGAGACCTGGATATTGGGAGGTAGTAGGGAGTTTGGGTTAGGCATCTGGGTTGGTAATTACCTAAGGACTATGTCTATGGCACCACTTACATTTTGCTGCTCTGGTGGCAGCTTGTGACAATCACTGAATTAATCAATAAATATTTATTAAGTGCCCCTGCTCTCAAGGAACTTAAAATCTAGTAGGACATTCAACATGCAACCAGATATATGCAAAACAAACTATATACAGGACAAATATAAGATAATTATTAGAGGGAAAATAACTCTAACTCTCTGATTCTTCTCCTTCTCTGAGCAACCTATCCCTCTCCTAGGCAACAAAAGTCACTATTCCCTCAAGTTTTTCTCTATAAACTCTGTCTTCACGCCACAAAGTGTTTTGTGTTCCAAAATCTGTGATTTGCATGTTGCCTTCTCCCATTAGAATGTCAGTTGCTAGAAGGCAGGGACCATATTATTGGTTTTTCTTTGTATCCTCCGGGCTTAATAAAGTGTCTGTAACATGCTAACGCTCACTAAATACTTGTTAACTAATTGACCTTGCCTCCCACCAAATCAAAACTCTCATTTGCACAGTGCTACAGTTTTCCAAAAGGTGTAAGAAGGAAGGTGGTGGGACTGAGGAAATTCACTGATCTAGAAGTGATTGAAAGTTTCTTAACTCTCTTAGTAGTTTTTTTACATTAAAAAAGAATGTTTAACAATCCAAATGATGAATCATCAGTAGAATTTCAACAGTGTAACAAAGTGAAGTGAAAATAACAGTCCCATAGGGGCAGATAGGTGGCTCTATGGATAGAGAGCCAAACTAGGAGATGGGAAGTCCTGGGTTCAAATCTAGAATAAAGCACTTCTTAGCTGTGTGACCCTGGGCAAGTCACTTAACTCTAATTGCCTACCCCTTACTGCTGTTCTGCCTTAGAATAGATAGGTAATATCCATTCTAAAACAGAAAAGAATCTAGACAGTATTCTTCTGGGTATGAGTGGGGGAGATGGGAGTTATCTTATAGACATATGCCCTTAAGTGATGCTACTGTTCATAGCATCTTCCCTATCTTCATTTCTGAAGTAACTGATGAAAAATTCATAGATAGGGGCAGCTGGGTAGCTCAGTGGATTGAGAGTCAGGCCTAGAAAAGAGAGGTCCTAGGTTCAAATCTGACCTCAGACACTTCCCAGCTGTGTGACCCTGAGCAAGTCACTTGACCCCATTGCCTACCCTTACCACTCTTCTGCCTTGGAGCCAATATACAGTATTGACTCCAAGATGAAAGGTAAGGGTTTAAAAAATAAAAATAAAAAAAATTCATAGATATTCACAATGAGATCCAATGATATTAAAAGGAGGATGTGCATGGGGAAGGCTATCTTTATCATGAGAGGGCATACTGAAGCAAGAAGCTTTGTATATAACCATCATTTTAAGTTTTCTTCTTGTAAGTATGACCTGTGCCTGGACCATTCCCTTTTATTGCTCTTGAATTATTATTTTTTATTATTATTATTTAACTTTGGTACTGGAGGGATGATTTGAGAAGAAAGACAATTTAGGGATTTCGCCTTCATGTCCCTTCCTTGGGAAACATGGGAAGCATTGTCTTACAACAGGTGAATAGTTGTACAATTAGGAATAGTGGTGCCAATATCTACAAGTGGGTATAGAAGCCTGGTAGGTCTCTTTCTTGCAATTTCCTTGAAATTCCTTAAGATTTCCTTGAAATTCAGACTTCCTATTTGATATGTGAGGAATTAGAGCAATCAGTAACTGCGATGTCATACAATATAAAGTTGAAAGAAACATCTGAATCCCTTTGGTCCAATGCCCTCATTTTATAGACAAGGAAATCAAAGCTCCCAAAAGTTGTGACTTTTGTCAGGTCACACAGGTAGTAGTATCAAAGGTAGAATTAGAACTGAGGTCCTCTGTCTCCAAAGTCAATGCTTTAAAATTTTTTTTTTATCCTTTATCATGATGACTCCTGAGATCTGTGAAGACCAGTTGCTATAGCAGAAAGAGCCAGCTGATTTTGCAATTGAGATGTGAGTTTCTATGAGGTCAGGGCTATTACATGCTGATGCTGTGGCTATGGCTTTGGTAAAAGATTCAAGTGATTCACTAGGATCCAAGATGGTGGACATCAGTGCTTCAGAGGCAAGTCAGTTCCTGGATCAGTGACAAGGCTAGCATGGCAATTATTAAAAATCCCCCTGATTTGTGTTCTGTAAAGTAAGACAACTTTCTCTCACGGTACCTCCACTGCTTTTCTTGGGTAAAGTCCAAAATCTAGGAGTGGAATATTAGACACACATTCCTCACTCCTTTTTCCTTTTCCATAATCTTTGAGTGTGTGGGTTTCAGGAACTTCCCCCTGTCATCCCCTCCCATCACCAAAGAATTGAGAGGGACAAGAAAGGAAGCCAGAAATTATTTTGGAAGATGGTTGGAGGTGGATGGCTTGATATAAAAATGCTTTGGCCAATTAAAAAAACATTTCCACCAAGTTCAATCAACTATATAGCTGTCCTGTATTGAATATCTGTGTTCTTAGAATGTGAGGGATTAGTTATAGAAACAGGAGATTACAGATTTGAAACAAGGGCCCCAGAGTCATAGATTTTAAATTTTGATAATTTGAGCAGCATTTCATATTCTCCTCTAGTTAAATTCTAAGCCCAGTTAGCACAGGTTTTAATTCCTTAACACTATCTCTAGGAGCCTTGAGTTGTAGTAATGGGACAGCAGATGAGTACTTTTTAGTATTCAAGAATAATACAGTAACCTTTGGGATGTTTATCTCATTTATGTGTCAGAGAGGAACTGAGGTAGCTACTAGTCTGATGGCTCAAGGAGAACATCATCTTAAATATTATACTCCCTCTTTGGATAATTAATATGGAAGCACTCTGCCTTTTTTTTTAAGCACACTGCCTTTATGTAGGCTTAAGGAAGGCAGCACACAACTGACTTGGACTACTAACATTACAATGTTATTACTAAAATGATCCAAGTGTCACATAGTGTACATATAGAATGTCACATAAATTAGAGACTACATGTATTAGCTTCACAGAAAGAATCATGGTCCCTGATTTAGTGACTTGAGCATGGATACTTACTACAATATTTTTTCTGTCCTATTGGTTCACTAAACCCTAATTTCTAACCTATGAGTGAGAAAATTAAAACAACATTGAAATCACAGAAAGTTAAACATGAAAATGACTTTAAGGTAACTAGTTCAAACCCCTCATTTTATAGATGAGGAAACTAAGGCATCAAAAAATGTAGTGAGTTGCCCCAAATTATAGTTTGCAGTTAGAAAATTATAGGACCTCGGAGCTGGAAAGGCCTTAAACATGATGTAGTCTAAGCTATTCCTGAAAGGGGCCATCCAGTCTCTATTTGAAAATATCCAATGAAGGAAACTCATATCTCTGGAGGCAGCCAATTACACTTTGGGATTGCTTTGTTTTTTAGATAGAGTCCCCATATAAGGTACAAAGCAAACAAAATCCACTATTCAGCAAGATCTGCTCCCTGAGGGCAAGCACAGCAGATTTAATTCTTCTCCCACATAAAAGCTCTTCAAATATCTGAAGATAACCATAATATCTCTGCCCCCCCCAATCTTTTCTTTAATTTTTTTTCATTGGGAACTTTACAATTACCAATAAATACAAAAGTTTCCAGAAAAAAAAAGACAGGATGCTTATAGAAAAACTGAAATCTTGTTAGGTAGTTTGTTTTTTTAAAGATATATAAATATAAATATAAATATATATGTATATATACATATATATATATATAATTTAGTAAGGTAGTCGCTCCAACACACAGCTATGCACATAGGACACTATGTAGGAAGTGGCCTAGGATACAGTTAGCATGGAGTTTTTCCAAGATGAAGAAAAAAGAAAGACAAAGACATAAGATATTCATTTTCAGGTAGGGAATAGGCTTCTGGTGCTACAACTACTTATCCTTATCATAATTTTAATAGTGAGATTGTTCCCCAAAGGTTGGAGCAGGTTAATGAAACAAATGATAAAAGCATATGGCAATGAGAGGACTAAAGAATAACCAGAAGAGACCAGAGCAAGATGGGATCATGGGGTATCATGGAATCAGCATCCACTCCAAACAGGTGGTGGGATCTGAGCTTCCACTGACAAGGTTGGAATTTAAGCTCACTTGAACTATATTCCTTGGACAATAGGGTCACTTGGAAGAGTATAGACATGTATATTGTTTTTATATTTGGCTTATTCTTTTTGCTTTCTTAGTTTCAAGTAAAGAACTATATACACTGAAGCCATGTTGTGAATTTGACTCCATTATGCCACGTTGAATTCCACTGAAATGCAGTGAGGAACATAGAGTTCCAAGTTTCTCAGCTTTGTTGTTATTGTTCAGTTGTTCAGCCACTGTTCGACTATTTGTAACCCCATGGACCATAGCACTCCAAGCCCTTCTATCCTCCTCTATCTCTCAAAGTCTGTCCAAGTTCATGTTTGCTGTTTCCATGCCACTACCTATCCATCTCATCCTCTACCATCCCCATCTCCTTTTGCCTTCTATCTTTCCCATGATCAGGGGCTTTTCCAGTGAGTCCTGTCTTCTCATTATGTGGCCAAAGTATTTAAGCTTCAGTTTCAGCATTTGTCCTTCTAGTGAATAGTCTGAATCGATTTCTTTAAGTATTGAATGATTGATTTCCTTGCTATCCAAGGTTCTCTCAAAAGTCTTCTCCAGGACCACAATTTGAAAGCATCAATTGTGTAGCACTCAGCTTTACTGGAGACACTGTGGACATGGCTTCAGTGCATTAGAGGATCCTGATGGGGAAGGTAATGCTGCTGGAAATGATGATGATGATGATGATGATGATGATGATGATGATGATGATGATGATGATGATGACAATGACAATGATTCACCTGACCCTGAAAGTCCAGGGGATTCTGAGAGTGATTCAGAAGCTGAGAAAAAGGAATCTGCTAAAGACCTACCAGCCACTGAATAGCCAGAGGAAGTGGAGGGTCCCAAAGCTAAAAAAGGAAAGAGCAATTGTAAAATAATGTTCAAGTCCAGTGGTTCATAACTGTGAAAGTATGGTTAGTCTTTGTATTCAAAGTAAGTCATTGTTATAATGCACAATGGAGGATTGTTTCTATAGCTCAGACATTTGTATTATAACTTGTTTTAAAGGCCTTTTTAAATAATTACAGAGTGTTTGCTTTCAGATGCCATGGATTACAATTTTATGGGCATGATTATATCCATTTTTGTGAAATATGAGTTACATTGTACAAAAGACAAATAAATATAATTCTCAGCTTCCTTTCACATTATCATCATCTACTCTCTAACTACTTCCCCTTCACTTTATTTAGTCCCTTCTAATGAAATTATGTGAGGAACATTGCTGAAACTTCTTGGTACTGTTTTGTGGGTGTTTCTGTTTCTGACAGTTGTATGTTCTTTTTTGTCCCTAATGTTTTCTCTTATAAAAGTTAATTTGATTTAAAAAATAGCATAACTGTTGCAGTCATATATAATGCTACTGAAAAAACATAGCTTTGACTATATGTACCTTTGTCAATAAGAATGTCTCTTTCTTTTAGTATGCTGTCTAAATTTGCTATAAGTTTCCTTCCAAGGAGCAAGCATCTTTTAATTTCATGGCAAGAGCTATAAATAGCTAATTGAATAAAACATATATAATATACAAAATATATAATTCAAATTTACATATATATACATCCACATGTATATTTATATGTGCATGCATATTTATATGTATATATGTTTAAATATATAAGAAATACAAACCACAACTCTAGTCTAACAGAAAAGTACTGCCACCAAAAGGGTAGAGCTGGAAGATAAGAGGTAGTCAGCTCTCTGAGAATCATAGAGAGTTCAGCATTTCTTCAGCATTCCTTCTAGAACTGAGTGGAGCAGGTAATTGCCAGGATGTAAGAGTGTTGGAGGATTGCCAATATCAGGTCCTCATCAAAGAAAGGTTAGCTAGCAGGATCAAATGGTGGCTAAACATGGGGCCTCATCTTATAAGACTGAGAAAGACACTTTTTGCCTTGCCTAGTCACTCATGCATTGAATTTCTTTCCCTGTGAACTTAGTAAGGGGAAAAACCATAGACAAGCAAGCAAATGTAGAGAAAATCTGTTCTTTTCTTCAGAATGATGATTTGAAGCATGGAGTTGTAGCAGAGAAGGAAAGCTATTGCTGCCTAGCAACAATCATCCCCAAATTTGTATATTTTCATCCTCCTCCTTTTATAACGCATCTAGATGTTTGCTTTTTCAAAGAGACTCAAAAAAATGCTTGTAGCTTCCACTCAAGACTTTCTTCCTAACCATAATTTACCCACCCAATTTCATGACATCTGCAAATGTGGTGTTATTAAAGGCTAAGAGGGATCCTTTTCCAAAATTCTCGTATAGCATTCTGAAATGTATACATTTTCTTTATATTCATCTCATCCCCAAGTGAAGTTGGCCTCTGAACAACTAAGTCAGCTGGTAAGGAGAATTATAGCTCCCTGTTTCAAAATGAACAGCTCTGCATGGGGGAGAGAAGAATTACATTAATTTACACTTGGTTGGAGCTATGAATTGGTAGAAGTATTTTGGAGAATCATTTGGAATTATAACTTCAAAGTTGCTGAACTGTGCACATACCTTTTGACCTATCAATGCCAGCACTAGGACACTCCCAAGAGGTCAAAAAGAGGAAAGAGTTATATATGTGCACATCTTTTTTATAACAGCTCCTTCTGTGGTAGCAAAGAACTGGACACTAAGAATATATTAATCAGGGATTCCCTGGACAAATTATAGTATGTGGATTTAATGGAATACTATTGTGTTGTGAGAAATGAAGAAAAAAATTGTTTCAGAAAAACTTGGAAAGATTTGTATGGACTGATGCAGAATGAAGTGAGTAGAACCAGAACAATTCATACTAGAATGGCAGTGGTTGTAAAAAATGAATGGTTTTGAAAGATTTATATACTCTGATCAATATAGTGATCAATCATGAATCCAGGGGACTAGTGATAAA
The DNA here is from genome assembly GCF_016433145.1 of Gracilinanus agilis. Lineage (NCBI taxonomy): Eukaryota > Metazoa > Chordata > Mammalia > Didelphimorphia > Didelphidae > Gracilinanus > Gracilinanus agilis. The sequence continues at coordinate 473,444,681 of NC_058133.1, forward strand.
GAATGGTACTTACCTCCATGAGATATAGATTTTTTGATATGGGCAATAAACAATTTTTTGCATGACTGTCCTTTTTTGTTATAAGAGTTTTGTTTTGTCTTAGCATGAAGAGGAGAGGTGGGAAAGAGTAAAATAATAATAATAATAATAACAAATGCTTGGGAAAAAAGTTGTCTGAGGAATCTGTAGTTCATAGAAATCCAATGACTTGTCCAAGGTTGTACAGCTAGCAAACCCTGACTGGAATGGTAGCTTGGTATAATATAGCGTAAAACATTATATCCATTTAAGACAATATTTTTGCTTTTTTGCTGCTGAAATTTTCCCTGTTCGTTCTTTTGAATGAAATAAAGGTTTTACTTCTGGGTGGAGGCCAGGCTCTAAACCAAATCTTATTGCTCTAACTTCAAAGCCTGTTTTGCTATGCTAAGCTATTTTTGAGTTGAAAATTTTTGAATTTTAGAGCTCAGGAAGGGATCTTAAAAATCATTTAATATAACCCCTTTTGACACCATACACCATAGCATGCCAGTATTGTCCATATGGTTTTCTTGGCAAAGATTCTGGAGTTATTGCCATTTCTTCCTCCAGTAGATTAAGGCAAATCGAGGCTTAGTGACTTATGTGGGGTCATACAACTACTAAGTATTTAAGGCTGGATTTGAACTCTGATCTTCCTGGTTCTAGGCTCAATACTCTATCCACTGAGCCATCTAGCTGTCTCCATAAAATTGTTAGCTATTATTAGCTATTATAAATATTAGACATCAAAGATACTTATGTAGTGCTTGTATTAGGATGAAGTTGTAATAGTGATTTTTACATAAGGATCATGAATATGACCTAGTCTAAGGGGATATTGTGAAGATTCATCAATGACTGGCTTTAAAACATGTTGGAAAATATGAATGCCATGGAATCCTTCTGTCTTCTTCTTGAAATCCCAATTGATCCTCTGGGTTTGCAAATTTCCATATTAATTGCATTTCTTTTGCCCATTTTTTTGCTTTCTTGGGTTTCAACTAGGGAGTTTCCATTTTTTTTTCTTTGTCCTTCTCTGCCTCCCTCCTTTTCCCTTTATAACATTCTGTTTACCATCTATCTCCCCTTCCCCTTGTCTTTTTTTTTTTTTTTTTTTTTTTTTTAACCCTTGTACTTCGGTGTATTGTCTCATAGGTGGAAGATTGGTAAGGGTGGGCAATGGGGGTCAAGTGACTTGCCCAGGGTCACACAGCTGGGAAGTGGCTGAGGCTGGGTTTGAACCTAGGACCTCCTGTCTCTAGGCCTGACTCTCACTCCACTGAGCTACCCAGCTGCCCCTCCCCTTGTCTTTTAAAAAAATTTTAAATCCTTATCTTCTGTTTTAGAACTGTTCCAAGGCAGAAGAACAAGGGTTGGGCAATTCGGGTTAAATGACTTGTCCTGGCTCACATAGGTACAAATATCTAAAGCCAGATTTGAACCCAGGAGCTCCCTATCCACTGAACCACCTAGCTGCCCCTCCCCCTTGCCTTCTTATATCCTTTCTCATTCTTTCTTGCTCATTTCTGGAAATCAGTGATCACGAATATTCCACTCTATATATTCCTCCAGTTTGGTCTTCAGCAACTTCAACAACCCATTTCACAATTTTCATCATTTATATTACTTGTTACTATTCTCGTTGTTACTGCACTCTAAGGGTTTGACTTTAAAAAAAAATTCTCTTTTAAAATTCTTTAGGGTTAAAAAGGCAGTCCAATAGAGAAGTTTATTCATACATTTACTCATCTCAGGATTGTATTTTAATCCCCCTCAAAGTCTCAAGACCTTATACAATGTGCAGTGGGCAAGACCTACAGCTTTGATGGAAAATTTTATTTTTCCCTTAAAAAAACAAAAACAAAGGAACTTAAATATCCCCAAAGAACTAGACTACCGTCTCTAGCTTTCACCTCCATTACTATATCAATTTCTTTTTTCCTTTCTGGGGTCATTTTTTTCATTCTTCTCTTGTACTTAGATGGTAGGAGAGATAAAATTTCGGGTGGGAGTGAGAGGAAAGGGAAAGAGGTAAGGAAGGAGGGGGAGAAGGGAAGAGAGAGTGAGAGACAGAGACTGAGACTGAGAAAAAGAAAGGGAGAGATAGAGAGAGGGAGGAAAAGGGGAGAGAACGAGTGAAAGTGAAGGAGAGGGAAAGGCAGGGAGAGAGAAGGAAAGGGAGAGAAAGAAAGGTAGAGGGAAAGAGGGAGAAGGGGAAAAGGAGAAGAGGGGAGAGACGGGGTGAGGGGGAGGGTGGGAAGGAGTAAACGGAGGAAAAAGGAAAAGATAGGGAGAGAGCAAAAACGAGGGAGGGAGGGAAAGAGACAGAAAGATGGGGAAAATAGAGGAGGGAAAGAAAGGGAAAGATAGGGATAGAGGAAGAAAGGGAGAAGAAAAGAGGAAGTGAAAGGAGGAAGAAAAGAGGGAAAAGAGGAAGGGAGAAAGGAAAAGAAAGGGAGAAAAAAACGAGAGAGAGTAGTGTGTGTGTGTGTGTGTGTGTGTGTGTGTGTGTGTGTGTGTGTGTGTGTGTGTGTGTGTGTGTGTGTGTACGCGCGCGCGCGCGTGTGACTGCTGCTGCTTTTCCTGAGGACCGGTTTCTCTTCTGCCATTTTGCTAGGACCCAGTAGGCAGCTCTCCTGCTCTCTCGCCCGCTCGCTCACTCGCTCGCTCCCTCCCTGCCCCCAGCTCAGCCTGGGCTGCTTGCCGTGTCTCCACTCCATCAGTGCAGCGGCAAGTCGCCGAGCTGCCTGCCTGTGAGTGCTGCGTGTGCGCGTGTGCCTGCGTGCGCAGCGTAGGCCAAGCCTGCCTGCCTGCCTGCCTGTCACTGGAGAGTTTGAGTTTGCATTCTGAAGAAAGGAGGAGGGGAGGCGGAGGGGAGGGGGGAGGGGGAGGAAGAAGGGAGGGAGAATGTCTTGTTTGTGGCTTGTCAGCAATTGCTTGAGACAAGCTTCCATGTGTGAAAGCTACTTGGCATGAATGCCTGGGCTGTACCAAGTGTCACAGCAGCGAGAGGGGGAGTCAGAAGAAAAACAGATCAGACCAGAGCAGACAATAGGCCCCTAAAGTGTTCCCCCTAAGTTGCTTTGATGTTGTCCTAGTGTCTTGATACCAGGAGGCCAGGGATTGCAGGAAAAGGGTCTTTTTTTGTCTCCATTCACTTTCCCCCCTCAAATCTGAAATGATTCTCCAGAATTTCTCCTCATAAAAAAAGGTAAGCGCCCTAACAATTCTTCCTTCTGTGGCAGGCTGGTTCGCTCAAGCCTCAATGCTCCATGCTTGGAAGTGGGGGGTCTCATTCCAGAGCTGCTAGAGGGCTCTTTCGTCCCGGGCTTCGGGCTTTTCTGCATTGCCCCTGGAAGTCTTTGCAGGGAGCTCAGAACTGGGAAACGGGGAATGGCCTCTTTCGAGGGAACCCCAGTAATCTGATCCGTGCCTCGGGTCTGGGGAGGAAGGGTGGATGAGGGTTGTGTGTGTGTGTGTGTGTGTGTGTGTGTGTGTGTGTGTGTGTGTGTGTGTGT